>NC_135727.1:112292175-112619160 GCF_964656455.1 Halichoerus grypus | reverse complement strand
ACTTACTCCTTCATATGACACTGTAATAGCATTACACGGTGACAGATGGTAGCTACATCTGTGGTGAGCACAGCATAATGTATAAACTTGTCAAATCACTATGTTGTACACCTGAAACTAATGTAATATTGTGTGGCAACTATACTCAAATAAAAAAAAAATTAAAAATTAAAAAAAAAATGCCCTGGTCCACCTTTCTCTAGTTGACTTTAACTGTTGGAATTTTTACATTTTAGGTATTATTGATTTTTCTTAAAAAAAAAAATGCTTCTAGTAATTTGCATTCATTGGTCCTCCATGTGACAAACTATGTTGATTACTCTTCTACATGGAATTTCCACTGCAAGTTTCTGAAAGCAGTTATTGTTGTCTTTCTAATTTTTATATAATTTATCTATGTGTAGCATTTTAGTTTACAAAGCACTTTCACACGAATTATTTCTATTCTAAATAACAACCCTATGCAGTAAGTAGGCAAAGATTATACGGAAATATTCAGCGGCCAAATGACTAGTCCAACTAAGGTCACAGTGCTAGTAAATCCGGTGATCACTGTAACATGCTGGTTCCTTAAAGTTATTTTCTTCCAGTTGCTCTAACTGTTCTTAAAATATATGATTCTCAGACCCACTGGGAGACATATCGAGCATTTACCACATATATGACATTATTCTTGGTGCTTTACATTTCTGAGAGGAAAATAACATTTGCCATCACTTTAAGCATTTTCTTATAGTACTTCTCTCCAAACACTACTGAACAAAAAACAATGTGAGCAATTAAGTGGCTGGTCCAAGGTCAGGGTATTCATAAAAAAAATTAAAACTGTTGAAATAGGAACTAAATGACACTAAAACAGTAACAGAAAATCCCTTTCAATCACTGATGTCTCTTTTGTTTTATTGTAGCAAAATATACATACAATTTACCATTTCATCCATTTTTAGGTGTACAATTCAGTGGCATTAAATACATTCACAGTGTTATGAAACCATCACCATTATCCATGTCCAGAACTTTCTCATCATCCCAAACAGATCACTAATGTTTTATATCTAGTGAAAATGAAGTTAATTGTTTTGTTCTTGCTTACTCTAAGTACAAAATAAAAGACAAAACTCCTTCCCACTGACTTGAAAAATAAATTAGAATACAACTCATATTTGCGTCCTACGATCTTTGTGAAAACAAAAGATCTTTTGCAACATATGCTGTGGCGTATAAATAAAAAAGACCTCTACTCAGGGGGCAGCCACATATGCTTCTCAACCAGCAGCCAATCCCACTCTCCACACCCTATCCATTTACTGTTGAAACCACAACACACTGAGATGATGTATGACTATGTTTATGATCCGGGGCAGGCAGACGTGATTCACTGTTCCTGAGCTGGGGGTGAAGCAGGCAGAGGGACGTTAACTCTCTGCCTCCGGGACTGCTATAAACAATGTCAAGCCCATGCTCTAAAGATCTTACTGGCATCTGCTACCAAAGCCACCAATTTCTCACAGCTAGAGCCACTGGCCTCCCACCCACCTACAAGTGCAGTGCAGTCCAGGAATCCAGACTCAATCCTGTTGCGCGAGCACTCCAGGGAGCTCAGTGTCAGATCCGTCTGGCTCAGGGCCCCGAGGGCCCAACTGCTGCTCCTCTGGGACCAAGTCTCAGCGTGACAGAGTACCTCCAGGAACCGGGCGGGTCCCTGTCTCCAGATGCTGTCCAGGACTTCAAAACCTCGAGCTTGTCTTGTTCTTGCCAGTTTTCCAAGGCACTCTACGTCTAGAGTTCCACTAAGTCTAGACACCAGTGCCCTGAGGAAGTCTAGTCTCTATCAGTGGTTCTCAAACAATAAGGACATTCAAATCCCCTGGAGGGCTTGCAAAAACACAGATCACTGGCCCTCATCCTCAGAATGTCTGAGGCAGTCAGTCTGGGTTGGGGCCTGAGAATGTGCATTTCTAACAAGCCAGGGGATCCTGATGTTGCTGGTCTCGGGACCACACTTTGCAAACAGCTGGTCTAGCTGTTAGGGACTGAATTGTGTCCCTCAAAAATCACATGCTGAAGTCCTAACCCATAGCGTGACTGTATCTGGAGATAGGGCCTTCACAGTAGTAGTAGTAGTAGTAACTGAGGTTAAATGAGGTAATAAGAATAGGGCTCTAATCCAATATGACTGGTGTCATTTTAAGACGACGACGAGACACCAGGGATGTCCACACACAGTGAAACGGTGGCCATCTGCCAGCCAAGGAGAGAGGACCTAGGAGAAACCAACCCTACCAACACTGTGATCTTGGGACTTCCAGCCTCCAGAACAACGCGAAAATAAATCTTTGTTGTTCAAGCCACTCAGTCTGTGGTATTTTGTTACGGAACCCTGAGCAGACTAAAACATAGCTCTACCCATCTTGTCTGCCAACTCTGTTCTCCGACTTGACAGGATGCCCTCAAGCTGAGGTCTGAAGGGAAAGAAAGGAGCAGCCAACTGAGAGCCCTAAGATGGGGATTCCCAGCGGAGGGGACCGCACTCCTTGAAGCCCCCAGCAAGCACAGTGAGGCTGACACCAGGCCCAGGGAGAAGGTGCAGAGGGCCAGAGCACAGGCCTATGCCTGCAACTCCAAGGAGGACAGGTTGTGACCAGATACACCCAAATGGAGAATGACCCATAACTAGCAGCTTTGGAGTTGGAGTCTCTAGACTTCCATGTAAATATGCCCCCCAAAAAGGTATCTTAATTTTTTTGACTAACTGTTCAAATTAGTGTGCATTCTCTGAATACTGACATGATTGGAAGGAGAGCCAGAACTGAGGCACATGGTGGAGAAAAACATTTAAATGTGTGGTAGTTCATCTAGGTGTGCAAACAAATTTTAGTCTGGCACAATAAAAGCTGCAAAATAAAAAATATTAAGCAATAAACCCAAACACACATAAGCAAGAATAAGGGACACCCCAGCTTACTGGGTCTAACTTACCTGGACAAATACGATGGCTTGTTGTGGATAATAAAGAGAGGCAGCAAGTCCCATGAATCCAGGTGGATACACCAGCTTCTTTATTTTTGAACCTATTAAATAAAAGGTTGTAGATGCCAACAGATGATTCATGACCCTTACCATCTCAGTTTGCCCTGGACACCTAACACTGAATAAGACTACTTTTCTTTGATCCTAGATTAACAGAGACTGTGCCTAATAATGTCATATGCACTAAAAAGAACCACCACATCTTCACAGCTTTGGTGAGATGTAATTCACACAACTCACCCATTTAAAGTATACATTCATCATGATGTATTCACAGAGGTATGCAACCATCACTACAATCAGTTTTAGAATATTTTCATCACCCCAAAAAGAAACGCCATATCCATCCCTATTTCCCCATTACCCCCATCCCTAAGGGACCACTAATGTACTTTCTGTCTCTACAGACTTGCCTACTCTGGACATTTCACATAAATGCAGTTATATAATATGTGGCCCTTTGTGACCGGCTTCTTTCATCAGCACAATGTTTTCAAGAGAACCACCACTTCTATGGGAGCAAAAATAAAGAATGTTCTGAAAAGAAGCCCACGGCACTTTGGTTTCTAAGGTTTCCGTTCTTTTGTAGTAAACTAGCTTCCTATTTAAGGACTCAACACAAGCACTGCTCTCCTCTCCTTTCTAATACTCCATGAAAATTAACAGTAAAAGAATAAAATACAGGTAATAAACCAACAATGAAGAGGAAATGTATGGAGGGGCCATCGGGAGATAAGAAGTGTCATCCAATTTACAGAAAACGGAGAGTGGACAGAAGCAAGAGGACACACAGCTATGAAGTCCGGAGGAGAAGGGAGCAGCAGGGTCCCCAGCAGCCCAGAGATGGCAGGTACTGTGGAGGATGGAGAGGGCAGCCAAGGATCAAGATGGGGGGAGGCGGGGAGACGTGGGGACTATGGACGGACGCAAATATAAGTCCTGTGCAGAGTCTAGGTGGTGCTCTCCTTCCTCCATGCCATCTTGGTGTAAAACTGCCTGTGACCAGGCAGTCTATCCAGCCAAACTTTTACAAAGGTGGAGAAGTATCTTTAAAGCGCGGCTCCTGGGTGGCTCAGTCAGTTAAGCATCTGACTCTTGATCTCAGCTCAGGTCTTAATCTCAGGGTGAGTTCAAGCCCTGCATTGGGCTCCATGCTGGGTATAGAGCCTACTTTAAAAAAAAAAACAAAAAGGAGTAATCTCTAAAGAAATGCCATAAATTTTCTGCTGAGAACCAAGATAGCTGGTGTGCGTGCATGTGAGCGTTAGTACCTAAGAGCAGAGTTTTCCTAGCACAGGCCCCAGGTGTGGCACCCTGCGTATAAAGTCAGTTCCCTTCCAGCTCACCCTGAGGTAGAACCTGCTAGCCAGTAAGCCCCATCTATGCACAAAAAAATTCTTATTAGCATTTCAATTGCCGTGCTCTTAAACATGACTATATAAACAAGGATCACTAGACATTTGAGGAAAGCCTGCAGCATAAAAGAGAAGATCAAGACAAGCAAGAAAGGAAAAAAAAAATGACCCTACAGGAAACAAAATAACTTAAAAACAAAACTACATCTGTTATTAAGTATAATCGAATAAATTTAAGAAGCTACTACACTGAAATTAAAAAAGGGTTCTATGAAAAAGGAACAATCAAAGAACAAGAAAGAGCGACTTGGAAATGACAAAAGTAAAAAAAATCAAATCAAAAGGAATAAAATAAAATGATCAAGAAAATAAAAGAGACATATAGGGTCACTTAAACAGCTTCATTGCTGATTCAGGAAGGAAAAAGAATGAGAGTAAATTTTCTTTTTTTTTTTTTTTTTTTTTTTTTAAAGATTTTATTTATTTATTTGAGAGAGAGAGAATGAGAGACAGAGAGCACGAGAGGGAAGAGGGCAGAGGGAGAAGCAGACCCCCTGCTGAGCAGGGAGCCCGATGTGGGACTCGATCCCGGGACTCCAGGATCATGACCTGAGCCGAAGGCAGTCGCTTAACCAACTGAGCCACCCAGGCGCCCCTAAATTTTCAAATAAATACAAACCAGATTACGTTCCTACAGCTGAGGGTCGCAAGCCACCAAAATGCCCAACCAGGAATGAGACAGCTATACGTAGTCACAGCATCCTGAAGTTCAGAACACTGAAGATTAAGAGAAGATCCTCAAACGTTCCGGGGGAAAAAAAATGAATCACTTCAGAAGTAACAAGCATCCAGGCTGGCTGCTGACAGACACATCTGCAAGGCCAGATGCTAGAAGACATGGCCTTCAAAGTTTCGATGGAAAACAAATTCCATACCCAACCAAATTATCACCGAATATGAGGGTAGAAAGTAATTTTTAGACTTGCAAGGATTTAGAAAGTTTCCTTCCATTTAGAAAGTGGGCTTTTTTGAAAGTGACTTGAGCATGTAGTTCAACAACATGGCAGAGCAAACCAAGGAAAAGATGACATGGAACCCAAAAATAGGGGGTCAAACCCAAGAGAGCATGGAGCCATGTCAAGACCACTGCAGTGCTGAGTCTCCGTCCAGACTTCAAGAGGATATGTGAAAGAGGACTTCAACTACCTCCATTTTGACCTCAGTCTGCACTTTTTTAAAATTTTTTAAGATTTTATTTTTAAGTGATCTCTACACCCAACATGGGGCTTGAACTACAACTCCGAGATCAAGAGTCACCTGCTCTAATGACTGAGCTAGTCAGGTGCCCCTCAGTCTGCACTTTCTAAATGATTAAATTTCCCTTTCTAGCTTATCTCTTAACTCAGGCAAAAGACCCTACGTGCAAAATGTCCCCTGGTGGGAACCAAACCTACCCCCTCAAGTAATAAGGACTGCACTGAGCCAGCAGGACCCCACGTGACTGACTCCAAGACAATGATGGACTTGACCTTCACTGACTACCTGCACTTACCTTTGCCCCACATTTTCCTTACATAAACCTGGAAGGATTTTCGGCACTTTGGAGACAGTCTTTGAGACACTAGTCCACTGTCTTCTGGGTGTTGGCCTCACTGAAATAAATTCCTTTCTTGTTTCAACACCACTTATCTCTCTGCCTTTGGATTTTGTCAGCGATGACTGACTGAACCTGGTCTGTTTAAGACTCCCGAAGACAGTTGCTCTTACACCCTTGCACCCCAGCTACATGGTAGAGCCCTGGGCAAAAGGGAATGGCAGGATAGGTAGCAGCACGGAGAACTGGAGAAGCCTGAGAATGAGGTTCAGAAAACTGGTACCAGGTGAAATAGGAGGAGCCTCTAGAAATGAACTTGGACCTAGACAGTCTCTGCTGAGAGGCGCAGGACTTTTGACATGGGACACGGATAGATGCTAGTGCAATGTATGTTACTAACACAGAGTTAGAATAACCTAAGTGCTGTTTACTGGTTTTAAACTTTAAACAGACATATCTCCAAAGATGGAACTGGGGTCACAGAAGACAAAATAAATGTTATCAATCTAGACTCTTAATAAATTAATGTTTCTTTCCTTGTCCTACTGCCTTGATTGAAAGGATAGAATTACTCTAGAAAACACTGTTTTGTCCCTGGGGTCCCACCGGTATAGTTGAAGCTTTAAGTTCCTGAGCAGCTCACATAAGTGAGGACCAGGTGAAGGGCAGCACAGCCGACAACCAGCCATTTCTGGGTCATTTACAAAAAACTGTTAAGCAGCAGCTCTTGGGCCTCCAGCTCCTAATGGTTCACACAATGAGCTGGGGTCTCCAAAACTTCAGGAAGGAAGTGGGGAGGGGGAGGAGCCACAGGAAGGTGACGATAGTGGGCAACAACCACCTGCCACCCTTGAGTGACCTGGCTGAGTCCACTTCCTCGGAATGATCATCCACTCATCTCCTAGAGAGGTGCCTCGTCACCACCAGTCATGGCCATTCTCATCAAATGAGCAGGACTACCTTAGCATTTATGCTCAAGAAACCCTATTATATGATCCAGCAATCCCTCTTCTGGGTATACACCCAAAGGAAATGAAATCAGTCTCTCAAGCAAGTATCTGTGCTCCCATGTTCACTGCAGCATTAGTCACAAGAGCCAAGACATGGAAACAACCAAAGGGTCAAGGGATGAGTAGGTAAAGAAATTGTGATACCTACATGAATGGAATATTATAATATTATTCAGCTTTAAAAAAGGAGACCCTGCCATTTGCAACAACATGGATGAATGCAGAGGACATTATACTATGTGAAATAAGCCTTAATGAGAAAGAACAAAAACTACATGATCTCACTGATATCTGTAATCTAAAAGAGTCAGATGCATAGAAGCAGACAGCAGACGTGTGACTACCAGGAGTGGGGGAGGGGAGATGGAGAGATGCTGGTCACAGGGTACAAAGTTGCAGTCATGTAGTATGAGTAAGCCTAAAGAGTAATGTATGGCATGATGACTATAGTTAATAATACTGAATCTTGGAGATTTACTAAGAGAGATTACTGGTGCTTTCATCTAAAAAAAAAAAAGGTAACTATGGGGCGCCTGGGTGGCTCAGTCGTTAAGCGTCTGCCTTCAGCTCAGGTCATGATCCCGGGGTCCTGGGATTGAGCCCCGCATCGGGCTCCCTGCTCAGTGGGAAGCCTGCTTCTCCCTCTCCTACTCCCCCTGCTTGTGTTCCCTCTCTCGCTGTGTCTCTCTCTGTCAAATAAATAAATAAAATCTTTAAAAAAAATAAAAAATAAGAAATAAAAAAAATTTTTTTAAAGGTAACTATGATAGAAGGTATGTTAAATAGCTTGACTGGAGTAATCATTTCACTATGTATATGTATGCATATATGTATATCAAAACATGTCATATACCTTAAATACATACAATTTTTATTAAAAAATAAAATTTTGGGGGGTGCCTGGGTGGCTCAGTTGGTTAAGCGACTGCCTTTGGCTCAGGTCATGATCCTGGAGTCCTGGGATTGAGTCCCGTATCGGGCTCCCTGCTCGGCAGGGAGTCTGCTTCTCCCTCTGACCCTCCCCCCCTCGTGTGCTCTCTCTCTCTCTCTCATATAAATAAATAAAATCTTTAAAAAAATAAAAATAAAAAAATTTTTTAAACGTTAGACAAAAAAAAAAAAAGAAAGAAAGAAAAGAAACTCTGTGCCAGGAGGGATCTTCTGAGCCCACCCTGATGCTGCCGGCATAGGGGGACCATCTACCCGGAGGGGGGCTGCAAACCACTCCAGATACCCAATAAACATACTCACCATCCTGCCCATCTTATTCAGTGACCACCTGACGTTGTTCACCTCAGGCCTTTCTACCCCAGCCCCAAGGAAAAGACTTGTTGAATATTTGTGCATGAATGTGTGTGTGCACATGTGTACTTTTTTTAAGATTTATATATTTATTTCAGAGACAGAGAAAGTGAGAGCAAGGAGAAGGGGCAGAGGGAGAGAATATCCAAACAGACTCCCACTGAGCATGGAGCCTGACGCCTCAGATCAGGACCTGAGGCGAAACCAAGAGTCGGATGCTTAACCGACTGAGCCAACCAGGTACTCCCGTGTGTACTTTCTTGAAAAAGAATTAGGGTTTTACATTATGTTAATGCTACTGAGCCCTCCCTGGAAAAGGAAAAGGAGAGAGGAAAAAATAAACCAGCAAGCAAAAACGAAGGAATAGAACCCGCAGTAGTGGGTGTCCTTATGTCGCTGTTCTGCCCAGGAGAGCACAGTCCCCGATTCTCCTCAGGATGCTCACCGCAGTGGACGTGCCCGGGGATGAACACCAGACAGCATGGCAACACACGCACACACGCACAGCAGAGGACGCTGGCTTTAGGGCCATGCTCTCACCATGTGGGAGGGGGAAGCTAATCTCACTTGATTCCACATTCCTGGCTCCCTAACAGTAGCCAAGATTCCAACACCCTGGCCTTGGGAGCTTCATAAACTTAAAACGCTATCTATCTAAGTGAGACAGGAATGCTTTTTTGGACAGCTTTACAGAAAGGAGGGGGAAAATGTTTGGTGGGGGAGTTGGTTCAACTCTCTCACAAGTCAATTAGTAAAAATGAACTCTAATTCTTATATATTCTGCACAGGCTGGGAGGAGGGCACAGAAACTATGACAGGAGTTCATTCCACAGGTTGAGGGAGTGGCACCATGCTGCCTGTTTCCAGAGTAAAATAACAGATACGACATGTGCAGAAAAGCTTTATAAAATTGGAGGAATGGGTACCAAAGCAGTCACTATAGTTAATCTTTTATGAGGGTCTGATTGCAGGGTTCATAAACCCTCTATTTTAGGAATTTTTGTCTAGTCTGAATTTTATAATCAGTGAAACCTCAGTAGTTTATAACAAATTTATCCCATTATAGTGAAGTACCTTGTCATCCTTTATTTCCTCTAAATGTTTGCAATCCAGCAGTATAGTGTAGTAATATATTTCAAGTTGACATCTGTTAGTTTTTAAGTGTTTTAAAAATTTTAATATCATCACTGATGACCGAAGCTATGACACATCAAGAAATTAATAAAATTTCTATGAAATCACTGTTCTATTTACTGTGATTAATAGCCTGATCTCAACAGTGAAACAAATAGAAACAGTTTCTCAGGTGTGACAGACTTTGGTTAACAAAAATTCACTCTTTCTGTACCAAAGAGAGATAGTAAAGTACATGTGTCCATAAAGGATATAACTATATTATTTTTTTAACCAACAGTATACAATTTCTTCCATTTCATATTTTTATAATTTCTATATATGCTTAAAATCAAATATACTGGAGAAAATAACCATATCAATTATATATTAAGAGGCCATATTTCAGGAACCAACTCATTATTCTGACAACTGGCAGATAAAAAGAAATAACCAAGTATCTATCTTCTCTCTCCCTTATGAGCTGTTTAAAAAAAACCCCAAAAATTGCACCCACCTCTAGCCAAAAGAAGTCCAACAATGCCAGCAAAACCAATAACACCAAGTCTTGGAAAAAATCCAGGAGGTGCATTTTGGAGATATTCATAGCTGCCTACAATAGAATCAAACCAGGAAATAGTTCTGTAAATTGCCCATTAAGAAACAAACCAAACAAATCTTACACATAACTATTATATATAGTATCAAATGCTTCTCAAATAATGTGTTCTTTGTTTTATGCTAATATGCTTTTTTTCAACACATTCTTTTTATGTGATATATGAACATGATTTATTATTCACATAGCAAGTAGCCAATTTTCAAACACTTCCGGTCTGATGACCTACTGACAAGAAAGTAATGTTAGACTACCTTCATATTCCTGAATGCAACAGATCTGAATCAACTATACACAGGGGAAGAAATACCAATACAGGGATTCCTCGCCTTCCAAACACAGAAACAGAATAGATTTGGACAGATCTGCCGCTATCTTGAAGTTCTGCTGCTTGTTCTCTGAAACTCAGGAACCAAATACATGAGGCTCGGGGGGAAAAAAGTTTCCTTTGCCATCTGAATTCATTCTTCGAAATTGAGAACAGAATAAATCTGGACAATGAAGGAAACTGTTAGTGCAAGTATATGCGGGAAATAGTCACTGGTGATAGATAAACACAAAGAAATGCAGCATGTGAGCCTACGTGTCATGCCTGAGCATGCCTTATGACCTCATTTGAATGATGACTCCTCTCCTGTCCACTGAGCCAATCCCACGAAGTAAGAGCCATCTGCATTCCTAACCTCCTCAGAAAAGCCTTTCCTAGACTCCTCAGCCCACACCTCTCTCTCTCCCCTCTAAAGTCCCATCATATTTATTCTCTGGACCCTCGTTTGGTATGTAATCTTATATAGCACCTTATGTTTAATTATTCAGGGGTGTATTTTATGTCTCCTCAAGGAGAACATATGCTCCTGAATGGTACATTGCTTGGACTTCTATGTTATTTTCCCTCAGTGGTAACAGTGGATGTTCGTCCAACAGATATTTACTAAAAGCACTGCTAGGTGTTGACGGATACTGAATGAGTTAACAAATGGGTTTCAGAGAGGCTGTAACTTAAAAACGCTTCACGTCTCACTCTCAACCCCATCTTCAGCACTTGCTATCTGCTTCCAGTTTCCGGCTCAGGAAACAATGAGTCACTCCTCCAAGCCCTGGCTGGGCTGTGTCCTCCGTGTGGAATGCTGCCAAGTTCCACCCCCATGTCTTGGTGTGGTTGACTCTACTCTAAGATTCAACTTAGAAACCCTTCCCTGACTCTTCCCCTCCCTCCAAACTCCATTAAACTCATCTCCTTCCTCTGCACCTTCAACAGTGGTCTGTGACTTTCTCTGTATTTGTGCTACTGTTGAAAATGTATTATATGCACCTTGGTGGTTGTGACCACTGTCTTAATCAGCCGCGATCTTCCATGCCTGCCATGGAAGGCATGTATGTAGAACCGAACTAACTGGAATGCTTGGTAATTTTCTCCCCCAGAAAAGAGCAGACACATGCCAGTTTTCCATTTCCTGGGTGTTTGGGAAATGTGGTGATCATTTTAAATAACACTATAGGGCTTGTGCTGTTTGCACAAATTCCTGTCTGGCCTTTTACTTATTTTGCCTTTAACTTAGTTTTCACTTTCCATCTCATTGTCTGGGTCATCTGAAGCAATTTTCTACTTCCCTTTATTTTTGCCTACCAGCACAGTGTTTTTAATTCGAGACGTGCACACGGAGCAGTTGATAGGAGGTCACCCAGATGGCCTTGGTGAGCTGAGCTGAACTGGGTGAATCACAGAGAAATGGGAAAGAAGATACGCTAAAAGGCTGCGATGAAGCCCCAGCCCAGCTTCTGGTAACGGGTCGTGGCTGTGACTGCCGGGAAATGGATGGACCCCCTTGGCAGATAACAACACAACTCATAAGGGAATGTTTCTTCTTAAGAGCCTTTGCAGTAACCAGTCCAAGAGACAAAAAACAGGACTTAGGTTGCAAATAATGCCTATTGCTATGAATCAATGGGAAGTGATAGGTAACAATGAAGAGCCCTCCTCAGTCACATATGTAATGACAAGAGATCAGAAGTTCTTTAGTTTCCTCAGATTAAAACATGAAGGTAATAAAAGCACCTATCTGTCAGGGTTATGAGGATTATACATAAATTAATATTTTAAAGCACTCAGACTAGTTCCTGGCATGTAATAAAAACTAAATAAGTGCTGATGAAATTAATAAAACTAAGACGTTACTTATTAACATACATATTATTCATGGATGTTAATAACCTGTATCAGCCCATCAACACTCCATGATCTTCGGAAGGAAATAAACTGTATTCGTGCTTGTTTTATTCTGTCATGGAAGCAAACACTTGTAAAAACATGAGTTTTTCTTTGCTGAGATGCCCAGTAAAGGGAATGAAACACACTCAATGTCCATTAATTCACCAGTTTCTGATGGAGATGACTCAGAATGTAGACTGTGAACCAAGTTTATGAGTGTATGGGATAAGTGGATGTGAAAAACAATCAAGGACAATAAAAACCCAATGAAAAAAAATGTAAGAACACTACTCATGCAGTAAGGTCTTTCCTAGGCACACCAGCCCAGTTCCTTCTAGCCTCTAAACTTCTGTAACATGTATTAACAGACATACAAATAAGTTATCCTGATTCCGAAAACCTACTGATGAGTTAGTGGGGGTTAGTGTGAGTCATGGACACTGCACCTGGAAACAGATGTCAGGAAAAAAAAACACCCAATGTCTCTGAACTTGTTAGCCCAACAATCCTAATGATCTTGAACAGACTTCCCAAATGTTTAGGGACACTAGTCCTCTGAAATCTGAGGAAAATAACAGATCTTCTTTCCAGAAAAATCCACATAGCTCTAATATTCTGCATACAATTTCAAGGAATTTCCAGATCTCCTGGAGCCCATCCAGGGAATCCCAGTTAAAGAATCCAATATTAATGAAGAAACTGATTATGCCTAATCAACTTACCGAATAAAAATTTTAAAAAATCAACTTACCTAACCCCCATTGAACCAAGCTCTGCATCCTGGGCTTAGTTTGTGAGTACATTTCCTAAAAAGGTGAAAAGAAAATGAATGAGAAGGATATGCTGATTAGAAAGTAACAATAAATATATTTGTCTTTACTGCATAGATTATCATATTATTAACACTTTGTGAACAAAAGGATATACTGTCTATCTGGGGTTTTTTGTGTTCTTTTTCTCTTGTGTGATTTCCCCTTCACCGCAAACTGCTCAGCAGAACAGTTTATTATTGCCACAGGAAGCAAACACTACAAGCAGAGTGATTTCAACAACCCAGCCTTTTTATTCTTCTATTAGATTCAAAGAGAATAGACAAAAATCAACCCCCTTGATAATTAAAGTGGCAATCCTCTCCCTGTGAGATTAAATCTGTCTTTCATATTAAGTCTATATGTCATGATTTTAGAGTCTGTATCTGAAAACTGCCCTTCAGGAATGACCACCTTGAATGGGACAAAGGAGTCTATATCCAAGTTTTGAGAGATACTTACCCTAATCCTGAGCAAATGAAGTATTAACATTCTCTTAACAACAACAATAAAATGGCTTTGTACAAGAACATCATATATCCTAAAGAAAACAACGGACTAGCTAGAAGGTACCCCACCTTCACGAAGTCTACAATAGGGGCGCCTGGGTGGCTCAGTCAGTTAAGCGTCTGCCTTCGGCTCAGGTCATGATCCCAGGGTGTGGGGCTCCCTGCTCAGCGGGAAGCCTACTTCTCCCTCTCCCTCTGCCCCCCCCATGCTCGTGCTCTCTCTCTCTCTCCCCCAAATAAATAAAATCCTAAAAAAAAAAAGAAGTCTACAATAAAGATAGGAAAAGAGACACATGGACATCAGAAGGTATCAGAACCAGCTGCCACTTGGAATAGGATTTGTTTTGTTTAATTTGGTCCAAGTCAGAACAAGTTATCCTAATACTGTTAATGCCCTTAAACAATAAACACTGAATTTAGGGGAGGACATAAAAAACATTAAAAAATTGAATACTGCTTCATTAAAATTCATTATTGGTATTTTAATGCCCATAAAAAGAAAGAAAAACTACAGATAAATGTCTGTCTAGAGTGATGACCTATTTCTTTTGCTGGCATAATCTTCTCACTATAAACGAAAATTAAATTAGTTTTTAAAGAAAGGGGCTAGAAATTATTGGCCCAAGGAGCCAGGAATTAGAAATATTTCTATTGAAGAAGACATCATTCTGTAGAAAAATAAAGCTATTGTAATCACAGAATGGCTTTTTTATTTAGAAATAGTACAAATAAACATGTTGATAATTATTCTGTCGTTTAGAGAGGTATTTTGCTGCACTGAGCATCATGCACAGATGAAAAAGTAAAAAACAAAAGGCAATCTTAGGTTGAAAGGTTAAGAGACAAAGTACTTTCATAACCCCCCCCAAAAAAAGAGCACAAAATAACCGCAGTCAATGCCTACATGATAGAAAAATATTCGCACAAATTTGCCGACCTTATCTTAACCAGCAGATGGTTTAAATATCTTCTAGAACAAGAGAATAAAGTCTAAGCTTTTTACAACACATTATGTAAAAGTCTTTAGATATTTATAACTCAATAATATGGTTATGATACTTAAGTATACTGGCCTAATTTATACTGTTGACAGAGTCTATGCTTACTATTGTCTTCTAAATTGGTGAAAAGAAGTTCAGCAGTGGCACAGAGAATGGAAATGAAAATCTTAAGACAAGTTCTGGATGAAAATTCAGTCTGTAAATCTCAAGCAAAGTATAGCTAGACCATGTCACACACAACTACATACTTTGTACTAATCTGCCATCAATTTTTGAAATCCAGATCAAGTATGGCAAATACTTTATGTGTCAAAGCCCACAAAAGCATTCTGTAGATTGTAAACTTCCATTTCAGATGTTAAGAATTGCAGAAATGCTTCCACGGACATAGTAACAAGTGCCTGATCTAAAACCTGAGCAGTCACAGAAGCCCATCTGCCTATGTAGCTCTTTGGTCACTGGGGCAAATAGTTCAGTACTCAAATACGTAATCCCACGCTTTTTTAGCTATATCCGTCCTTCTATTACAGCATTCAAAATGTTCTGTAACCATTCCTGTTAAAATGGTTCTGATGTGTACACTTTCTGGGGGGAGAAAAACTTTCCAATTTTGATATAAATGCTTACATTATATCCTTTTCCTTCTACTAGAGTTCCAGCCCCATACCCTCCCCTGGGAGACAATCATGGCTTCCTAGCTGCGACCAACAAGATAGTTACCAGTCCACTCTCCAGTCAAGGTGCCACACGCTGCCTGGGAGGAGGGCCATTCTCCCTGCAGCAATGGCAAGAGCTGCCACCAGGACGCTAGGGCTCTCTGCTCCCCTCAGAGATGGCACTGATGAGCACCGCAAGTCAGGCCCTCGAAAGTTGGAGCCCTCTATCGTGCCTTTTTCTGAAAACATGCAGCCAATATAGACTTTTCACTCTTGACTCTAGACCGAAATGTGTCACTCCACTTTTAGAACAGCTGTACCTGACACCAACTTGTATATGGCTCGCAGTAATGTCGGAGATCTGAAATGCTTTCTTCAAGTGGGGTCCTTGGCTCCTCCACATATTTAGATTGACCCTCAGGGACGGAGTAGAGTGAAAGCTGCATACGTTAAAAAGCAAAACAAAAAGAAATAAAAAAGCACATGCAGTCATAAGATAATGCAATCAATCATCAAATCGGCAAGCATCATTATTTCTAATAATTCATGAATTGCTGTGATTCTAAGGGTTTCATGCACCCTGAACCTTACTTCAAAGGATCTTTGCACCTGATTTATCAATAAGAAGGCCAAGAAGACAGAACTATGAAGTATCCTACCCTTCTCTCACTCCAGTGGTAGCAGACATAGCAGCCCCCCCTTGATCCATTTTATATCCTGGCATTTGGTATTTCACCTTAGATACAGTTTGGTAAAAGGATTCTATGACTCTAAAGTGGGGAGGGGATGCAAAAAAATAAATTGAGTTTAAATGATCAGTCTGGTGCTAATCCAAGCAGGATAGCAAGTTTGTTCCCCACCCAGAGGAGCGGCTGTTCATAGTCGCTACTGGCTGCCTTCTTCACCCTCAAAAAACGCCACAGTCCCAAGGTCTGAGAAGAGTAAAAAGGGCAAAAGATAAACTAATTAGCTTTTTGAAAACACCATTCAAGTAACCTGGTTCATGACTGAAGGCAGATCTTTACATCATTTTACTCTAAGTCAACAGAAAGCAAATATCCAAAATAATCGCCGGGAAGTATAGACAAAAAAAGAATGTAAACAATGGAGAGAAGATTTCTTGTTTTATTTATTTAGTATTTATTAAGCATCTACTTAAAAGCCTCTAATGTGGCCAAGAAGAATGAAGCCAGGTCTTAGAGAGGGAAAAATGCAAATATTTTCTTGGCTTGAAAGCAGTCTTGCAGGGGCGCCTGGGTGGCTCAGTTGGTTAACTGACTGCCTTCGGCTCAGGTCATGATCCCAAGGGTCCTGGGATCGAGCCTCGCAGAGGGCTCCCTGCTCTGTGGGGGAGACTGCTTCTCCCTCTCCCTCTGCCTGCCACTCCCCCTGCTTGTGCTCTCTGTCTCTGTTAAATAAATAAAATCTTAAAAAATAAAAAAAAAAGGAAAGCACTCTTGGATGAGGTGGATCACTTAGCGGTGACGAGCAGATTCCCCACAAAAAAATCTAGGAAATACTCCTTAATTATGCCTTTAGCTAATTATCATTAATTAAAGTTTATTTGTTGAAAAGCTACATTTTAGTAGCCTCCCACGAAGAAAAACTATAAAGAAATATATTTCCTCCCTTTAAGTGTCTTCTAAACTGTCCTGTCTCCTGATACACAATGTGTATACTTCGTATAGTAACTAAAGCAGATGTTCAAAAAATATCACAACATGAATGGCATGTTACCTCATTAACTTTCACGGAAGTTTTGTGAGGTGAGTCCTTTTTAGGTGATGCATAGACTCTGAAGGTGAGCAGACTCAGGCTGGCTGGCCCCACAGACCTCTGAATTACCTGAAACACAGAAGCAATCTTAAGCCTTCTGTCAGTGCAATAAACTGAATGTGCATAACGTGAGCACATTTATTGCACTTTATGAGAAACAGATGTATTCCTTAAGTTTTATGGAAGTCAGAAACTAAAAAACGTGTACTCACAGACTTAAAATTTCAGGTCACCTTCACCTTAATTTCCAAGACAGTAGTTCTTAAGTTTTTCTACTTAGCCTGTCAAGTAAAATAAAAGGTACATACAAAGACACATGTGCGCACTTTTAAAAATAACAGAGAAATGCTATGGAATGATTTTAAAATTATAAGAGTCTCGATCTCTCTCACACACATACACACACCCCCACCAACAACAGCGGAAGAGGTTTCTAATGATTTCAACTAGTGATTCGCTGAACAGAGTGAAGATTATTTCTGTGATTCTAATTACCAAACTTTCACAAGCTTTCTCTTTCCATTCCCATTCAGAGCTGGTCTCCCCCAATCTAAGTTCCCCAGCTCAGTATCTTTTCCTGCCTTGCCCTCCCTCACTGGGTCACTCACACCCAGGGCTGCAACGCGAAGGCAGGACCTCCCAGATATGCAGCCCCAGCCCAGAGCTCCCTCCTGAGCTCCCAACTCACTATCCAATTACTCCTGCACATTTCTACTTTTCTACAAGCCATGTCCAAAATCAACTCATCAGGATTTCGACTGTGCCTCCAAGTCCACACTTGGCCTGATGGGTGGGTATGTGCTATGGAATCAAGTCAGAAGGCTTTATTTTCAATAATAATCCCCTACCTTTACACAGCACTTGACCATCCAGCATCTTTCCCCCAGACCTGCCCCTTCTTCCTCTACTTCCTCTCAGGCATGGTGCCACCACCCAACCAGACAACCCGGTCAGAAGTTCTGAGGTCATATTCACCACCACCCTGCCCTATCGGTCAGTAAGTCCTGTTAATTCTAACTGTTCAATAATCTCAATTCACTCTCCCCACTTTATCTCCTCCTGTACAATCTTCCCTTGGGCCCTCATTTCTTGGATTGTTTCCAGCAGCATTCTAACGGCTCACCTGGCCCTCTGATGACTCGAACCACCACAGTGCAAAAGAATGATCTTTCTAAACTGCAAATTGATTATCTTCTACCCTTCTTTGAGATCCTTCGTTATTTATTATCTAGGACTTTTATGCGGGCCAGACATGGCCCATTATGATGCGACCCCAACCACCTTCTTTCACCTCATCTCTGCCACTCTGCCTTCTCCCACAACACACGAACTCCCTAGATTTCTCCCATGCTGTTGCCCAGCTTCCTGGGTTTACACATGCTGCTTGCTCTGCCTGGAATGTCCTATCCTTGCTTTGTCTTTCTGTACAACTGCCTATGAGCAAGGAGATATATTGCATTTTTCTTTTCTTTTCTTATTTATCCATTTATTTATGTCTATCAAGTTCTCCCTACCAGATTGGAAGACCTTTCACGATGCTGCCATGTCTTACTCGGTCTCCCTACTGCCCCTGCCTGTGCCTAGCACAAAAGAAATATTCACTAACTGTTTACTGCCTGCATGAATGGATGGAAGAGAGGTGGAAAATAAATGAGTGGCTGACTTGTCCTAACTCTGTAGGCATGCCTTAGCATCATGGAAATCATATAACTGAGATTTGCAATGCCTGCATTGTGAAAGACTAGGCTATTCCATAATACTCAGAAAACATATAATGCTAAATAAAACATAACAAAATGTCTGTTGTAACGTATGCCTGGAGTTACACACAAAAAGGGAAATTCCTACTTCAGAAGCAAATAAAGAGCTAGAAGCTATTTAAAGGAGTGGCTATGACTTTAAACTGGTTTAAAAATAATTAACATAACCTGAAGTAGTAAGTGTTCATCTTGAAAGGACTTAATTTCAAGGCAATATTGCTACAAATTTCTTTTGTTTCCAGGGTAAAGGTTAACCAGCTATTGCTGACAGTCAGTGTGGTCCCTCCTGGCACCCCAGGAGAGGGGCCTATAAGGCTGCTGGTATCTGGAGGTGCCAACTCAGTACTCTCTGCCCCTGAGTCTGTCCACAACCTACTGACAACACTGCTTTGAACTGGGGACTTTACACTGAGCCAGCTAGCCCTACTCTGGACTTTGATCCCCTTCCTTATCGGCAAGAGCCGGTGCCTCACCCTTTCCCACTCCCCATCCAGCATGGCAGCCCCCAAGCATTTGGGGTTCATACTGTCCTCTACCTTCATCATTCTTTTTTTAAAAATTTTATTTGAGAGAGAGAGGGGAGGGTGAGAGAGGGAGAGAGAGAGACAGCGCACAAGCAGGCAGAGGGGCAGAAGGAGAGGGCGAAACAGATTCACTGCTGAGCAGGGAGCCCGGTGCGGGGCTGAATTCCAGGACCCCGGGATCATGACCTGAGCCGAAGGCAGACGCTTAACTAACTGAGCCACCCAGGTGCCCCTACCTTCATCCTTCTTTGATATAATGCCTTACGCTGACCTTTTTAATTCTCAGTTCCTGCTTTCGATCCTTAATCCTATCTACCTCTCACATACTTCGTTTTCCATTTCGTAGCCTTCTGTTGTTTTAACTCAGATTTCCACTTTTCCTGTTCTTAGTGATTATTTTCACTCCCTTTCATCTTTTCTTCTCAATCTCAACTTATTCACTGTTTAAATGTAACATTTTATTGGACTCTTGATTACTTTTACTTTATTTTTCCCTTTCATCCACTTTTCTTATTTTAATATTAAGTAAAGCCTGGTCCTCTATTGCTCAAGTTGTTTTCTTCCTCTTCTCCTGTCAGTCTTCCGTCCCCTCAAAAGCCACCCCCACTCCCATCCCACAGCAAGAACTATGGCCACAAGGGCGGGAGCACCCAAGAAAGCTCCCTCCTGCAAGCTGCCCTTTCAGTTTCCCCAAGGCTCTCAACAAATAAAGAAAAAAATAAACCTCACCCCAGAAGACTTGGGAGAACTACAGATTAACACTCCCTAGGGCCACAATTCTCTCCGCAGAGAGCACATAATTTACTTCAGGGTTTCTCAATCTCAGCAATATTAACACTTTGGCCTGGATCATTCTTTATGTGAGGGCTGTCCTGTGCACTAGACGCTTCTTGACATCCTTGGCCTCTACCCACCAGATGCCAGTAGCACCCCTCCCAGTCATGACTCAACACCGTGTCTCCAGACACTGCCAAAGACTCCTGGGAGGCATCTCCCCCGCCTCACCCTGCATTAAGAAGCACTGATTTGCCTAAATATTATTTTCTGACATCTCTCATCATCCAGACTTCAAGAAAATTGGGATGTTTTAAAATCCAGGGCCTCAGATCTAATACACAGTGATAGAAATTAGAATAGTCTTGCCTGGGGGGGTGAAGCGTGGGGAGGGGATGGACTTACTGAGTAGGAGCACGAAGGAACTTTCTGGGATGACAGAAGTGATCCATACCTCGATCGGGGTATGGGTTACGAAGGTGTACATACATTTGTTAAAACTCTAATTGTAAGATCTGTACCACTTAACATCTGTGCATCTCACTGTACATAAACTATATCTCAAAAAATCCATGCACACCTAAACTGCACAAGTTCATGCTAAAATATGAGTGGGAACTGGAGGCCAAGGGTGACCCCTAAGTAATCTGACCATGGTAAGGAACCAGGTGCTATTGAGCTTTGCGACAGAAACCCACAGAAGGAGCCTCAGTAACAGGTCCACAGGCAGACAAGCCTGACGCTGATGCACTGCCCAACATCTTGGATGGTTTACTTTTCTTTTTGGCATCAAATGGGGCTCCTCTTGGTGAGAGACTACCCTATCCTGCCTCAGCCAGACCAGATGTTATCACAAATGGGGATTCTGGAAGCTGGGCCCCTGCCAGGTGTTTACTGTAACTTGTGAGAGCTCATATTGAGTATTCAGGCCAACCCATTTGATATCAGAATTTAAGAAGAGAAAGGCTATTTAAAATGGGCACAGATCACCCCCACGAAAGTGTGAGAGCAAAAGAGAAGTCAAAGAAGAACCTTCTTCAATCTTCTGTCTCAAGGAAGAAAAAAACCCACTAATCTGGAAGTTAGATGTCTTGAAGAAAGATTTAACCAACTTCCAGGGTCTGGATCACTAAATCACTAAAGTTCTGGATTTATCACCTTTTCTCCAATGGACACTTCTGTTGGGTTGCCTTGTGTGAGACTGGAACACAGAGGCATTCCCTCCCCATGAGGGGTCTTGACCCATTATGGTACAGACTGAAAATACCTCCTGGGAAATGAGATCTCCCCTGGACCTTTTCTGATGAGAGCTGGAACCTCTAGGCTGTGCATATCCCTGGCCTAAGCACTCACTGTCCCACGTAACAGTCCTTGAGAATCTTTGTTTGCGAGGTTCACTCTCTACCCAGGACAGATGGCTTGGCTCAGAAAATGGGTACATATGCACCTTCCAAGAGCTGATTAGACATGCTCTAGTTCAGATTCGATAAGTTTGGCTTGATAAACCGAAGTCGAGCCCACTCTGTTAAGAACTGCATCTGCAACTAGTGCTAAGCTACAGCTACAGAATAACTAGATTCAACAGCTTCGTTGCTTTAGATCCAGCCTATCCTCTGGAATGTATCCTTCAGCTACTAGATGCCTCTCCTGGAACTCAGACAGTTGGGGGTCTCAAAAGTAAGGAAACCAATGTGGTGACTTGTCTGAGGTTCTAAATGCAGCTGTGAGAGACCCTCAGTCATAGAGAAAACTAAAATCTGACTCAGACAAAGGTGAGTTGGTGACACTTAGCCTTGCAAACCTCAGGGGGAGGGCCAGTGAGTTCCCTGGCTCATGTGGCTAACCCTTCTTTCTTTCGGTCTGATTCTGTTCCTCAGCGAGGTATCTTAAACTCTCCCTTATTTAGGTACATTTTCCAACTTAAACATTTGGATTCTTTGTCTTTCAACATTTGTTTTTACATAGCCCACAGAGGGTTTCATCATCAATGTAAACTGAGCACTAGGACTGGCAGGTGGTTGGATGGGGCCCTAAGAAGTGTCATAAATGGCGTAGGCCACCACTGTCTTAAAGGATTTCTCCTTCTTACTCTCTCCAATGAAGGTCATCAAGGACTGATGAGAGCAAAACAAATCTGGCTAGGAAAGCAGGGTTACACATGATGTAACAATTAGAAGAGGTCAACTATGATTTTATTCCAAAAACAAATTTATTGTATACCTACCCTGTGTTATGCACAGTGCTAAATATGCCACAACATTTAGGGAGACATGGTCCTTGCCCTTACAGAGTTTCCAGGAAGCTAATGAGTTTACTCAAAAAGACTCAGGTCACAATTTAAAAAATAAATTAAAAAAAAAAAAACCACCTTGGGCCTGAGATTGAGTTTAGCCTTCAGCTCCAGCAGCAAAGGAGATTCTTGGACACAGTTAGCCAAGATATGAATCTGGTGAGGTCATAAACACTCAGCTCATAATGGGCACCCAGAACGCTAAACTGTCCTTGTTTTGCAAATAAACACTGGCCAGACTCTGTAGCTCCAGGATCACTTTCTGATTGTGTCCCAGTAAAACTGCCTTAAAGACAAATAAAAATCTCAAGCAAATAAGCCATTTTCAGAATTACTCAAGGATGCTCATGAATAGTAGGGCTCAAAACCTAAAAACTTGCTTTCTTTTTAAACTTTATGGAGAATCCAGTATATAGTCTCTCCCATCTTTAAGAAGGGTGACCCTTTATTTTCCCCAAATTAAAGATCTATTATCTCATTAGATCTTTCATTTAAAATATATACCTTCGGGTAAATGTAAGCCTCACTTTGCAAGCCTGCATACAGAAGAGGTTTCAGAATCACCTGGGGAGGTTTTTTCTTAGGAGCAGAGATTCCAACGCATTCCCCGACGGTGTCTGATTCCATAACCTGGGGGGGCCCAAGAATCTATTCCCACAATCAGCCAAATTTAGAAAACCAGTATTCCACAAGCAGATACTTGGGGAACAGTTATTCAACTTAGGTTTGTATGAACACTCAAATGTACATACTTTCAAAAACATCTGAAAGCATAAAATGAAAATTGCCCTAAACAAAAAAATAAACAGTGAATGGCCCACCCCACTAGAGAAGTTAATAGGATTTATTTACATTCAAGAAAATCTTTCCCATCATAAACACAACACAACCAATACCCTCCACCCATAATTCTCATTCTACCACCCATCATTCTATCTCCCTTCACTGACAAATTTACTTTAAAAATAGACTATGGTTAGGAGGGAGAATAGTGGATATCCTTGGGGCACCTGGCTGGCTCAATTGGAAGGCCTTGTGACTCTTGATCTTGGGGTTGTGAATTTGAGCCTACACTGGGTGTAAAGATTACATAAATAAATAAATAAATAAATATTAAAAAAAGGAGGAGAGTCCAAGATGGCAGAGGAGTAGGAGACCTTAATTTCATCTGGTCCCAGGAATGCAGCTAGATAGCTATAAAACCATTCTGAACACCTGCGAACTTAACCCGAGATCGAAGAAAAGAATAGCAGCAACTCTCTGAACAGAAAAGCAACCACTTTCTGGAAGGTAGGACACGGGGAGAAGTGAATCCGAGGCGATATTCGGGAGGATAGATGGCGGGGGAGGGGGCATCCGTCGGCCACTTCTGGCAAGTGATAGAGCTGCGGAGCACAAAATTGGAACTTTTAGAAGTCGGCTCCACTGAGGGACGTCGCTCCGGTGGCTAAGCGGGGGGTGGAACCCTCACTGGGACACTGTGCTCTCAGGACCCTCAGGGTCACAGAAAGCCCGGGGGTGCCTGAGTGCGGCAGAGCTCCCAGGTATCGGAGCAGGGAAGCCGGCTGCAGAGACGGAGCCGAGGAGCCGGCTCTCAGCTCGGGGTTGCCATAAACCGTGATCCGCGGCACAGTCGGGCCACTGCTCCTCCAGTAGGGACCCAACAAGCGGCAGATCCGGGGAGACTCCCCTTCCTCCCCCGGGAGGAGCAGCGCGGGAGTGCACTGCAGGGATCTGCTGGGTTTGGAGACTCCACACGGGGTCGGGTGCCAGAGATAGAAACGCGCAGTCACAGGCCAGGTGAGCACGGAGTGTGGCCGGAGACCAGGGAGACGGGAGTGATTGATTGCTTTTCTCTGGGGCTCACTGAGGAGTGGGGCCCCGAGTTCTCGGCTCCTCCGGGGCGGAGACTGAGAGGCCGCCATTTTCACTCTCGGCCTCCAAAGCTGTACGGAAAGCTTGCAGGGAACAAAAGCTCCGGAGAGCAAACCCGAGCAGATTACTTAGCCTGGACCGGCAAGGGCAGGGCAATTCCGCTTCCCGCAGAGACATTTGGGAACCACGGCAACAGGCCCCTCCCCCAGAAGATCAGCGAGAACAGCCAGCCAAGACCAAGTTTACCGATCAATGAGAAAGGCAGATCTCCAGTGATAGGGGAATAGAGCACACAGAATTCATGGCTTTTTTCCCATGATTCTTTAGTCTTTCAACTTTAATTTTTTAAATTTTCTTTATTTTTAAAAAAATTTTTTTTCTTTCCTTTTTCAACCAACTTCTTACCAATTCCTTTTTTAAAATCTTTTTTAATTTTCATTTTTACAGTCATATTCTATCCCTTCCTTGTATTTTACCTTATTTTTGTATATATATATAAGTTTTTCTTTCTTTGAAATTTTGGGAAGCAGTTTCTTTTAACAGACCAAAATACACCCAAAATCTAGTCTATGGCTCTGTTCTATTCACCTGCCTGATCATATTCTCTTTTTTTCCCCCCAGGTTTCGGGTCTCTTCTGATTTGTTTAGTGTATATTTCTCTGAGGCCATTGTTGCCCTTTTAGTATTTTGTTTTCTCATTCATCTATTCTTCTCTGGACAGAATGACAAGACAGAAAAACTCACCTCAAAAAAGAGAACAAGAGGCAGTACTGACTGCCAGGTACCTAATCAATATGGACATTAGTAAGATGTCGGAACTAGAGCTCAGAATAACGGTGATAAAGATACTAGCTGGGCTTGAACAAAGCATAGAAGACACTAGAGAATCCCTTTCTGGAGAAATAAAAGTAAAAAAAACCAACCAAGTCGAAATCAAAAAGGCTATTAATGAAATGCAATAAAAAATGGAGGCTCTCGGGATGCCTGGGTGGTTCAGGTGGTTAAGCATCTGCCTTTGGCTCAGGTCATGATCCCAGGGTCCTGGGATCAAGTCCTGCATCGGGCTCCTTGCTCAGCAGGGAGACTGCTTCTCCCTCTGCCTGCCACTCCCCCTGCCTGTGCTCTCTCTCTTTGGCAAATAAATAAATAAAATCTTTAAAAAAAAATGGAGGCTCTAACTGCTAGGATAAATGAGACAGAAGAGAGAATTAGTGATATAGAAAACCAAATGATGGAGAGTAAAGAAGCTGAGAAAAAGAGATATAAACAACTACTGGATTATGAGGGGAGAATTCGAGATGTAAGTGATACCATAAAGCAAAACAATATTAGAATAATCAGGATCCCGGAAGAGAGAGAGGGGCAGAAGGTATACTAGAGCAAATTATAGCAGAGAACTTCCCTAATTTGGGGAAGGAAACAGGCATCAAAATCCAGGAGGCAAAGAGAATCCCCCTCAAAATCAATAAAAATAGGTCAATACCCCAACATCTAATAGTCAGACTTACAAATCTCAGAGACAAAGAGGATATCCTGAAAGCAGCTCAGGACAAGAGGTCTGTAACCTACAAGGGGAGAAACATTAGACTGACAGCACACCTATCCACAGAGACCTGGAAGGCCAGAAAGGACTGGCATGATATATTCAGGGTACTAAACGAGAAAAATATGCAGCCAAGAATACTTTATCTAGCTAGGCTATTACTGAAAATAGAGGGAGTGATAAAAAAGCTTCCAGGACAAAGAGAAACTAAAAGAATTTGTGATCACCAAACCAGCCCTATAAGAAATATTGAAAGGGGTCCTCTAAGCAAAGAGAGAGCCTAAAAGTAACATAGACCAGAAAGGAATAGAGACAATATACAGTTACAGCCACATTACAGGCAATACAATGGCACTAAATTCATATCTTTCAATAGTTATCCTGAATGTAAATGGGCTAATGCCCCAATCAAAAGACACAGGGTAACAGACTGGATAAAAAAACAAGACCCATCAATATGCTGTCTGCAAGAGACTCATTTTAGACCCAATGACAGCTCCAGATTGAAAGTGAGGGGGTGGAAAACCATTTACCATGCTAATGGACATCAAAAGAAAGCTGGGGTGGCAATCCTTATACTACACAAATTAGATTTTAAACCAAAGACTGTAATAAGAGATGAGGAAGGACACTATATCATAATTAAAGGGTCTATACAACAAGATCTAACAACTGTAAATATTTATGCCCCTAACATGGGAGCAGCCAATTATACAAGCCAATTAATAACAAAATCAAAGAAACACATCGACAATAATACAATAATAGTAGGGGACTTTAACACCCCCCTCACTGCAATGGACAGATCATCTAAGCAAAAGATCAACAAGGATATATGGCCTTTGAATGACATACTAGACCAGATGGACTTTGCAGATACATTCAGAACATTCCATCCCAAAGCAAAAGAATACATATTCTTCTCTAGTGCACATGGAACATTCTCCAGAATAGATCACATCTTGGGTCACAAATCAGGTCTCAACTGGTACCAAAAGATTGGGATCATTCCCTGCATATTTTCGGACCACAATGCTTTGAAACTCAAACTCAATCACAAGAGGAAAGTTGGAAAGAACTCAATTACATGGAGGCTAAAAAGCATCCTACTAAAGAATGAATGGGTCAACCAGGAAATTAAAGAAGAATTAAAAAAATTCATGGAAACAAATGAAAATGAAAACACAACTGCTCAAAATCTTTGGGATGCAGCAAAGGCGGTCCTAAGAGGGAAGTATATAGTACTACAAGCCTTTCTCAAGAAACAAGAAAGGTCTCGAATGCACAAACTAACCCTACACCTAAAGGAGCCTGAGAAAGAAGAGCAAATAAAGCCTAAACCCAGCAGGAGAAGAGAAATAATAAAGATTAGAGCAGAAATCAATGATAAATAGAAACCAAAAGAACAGCAGAACAGATCAACGAAAGAAACTAGGAGCTGGTTCTTTGAAAGAATAATAAAATTGATAAACCCCTGGCCAGACTTATCAAAAAGAAAAGAGAAAGGACCCAAATAAATAAAATCATGAATGAAAGAGGAGAGATCACAACCAACACCAACGAAATACAATTATAAGAACATACTATGAGCAACTATATGCCAAAAAATTAGACAATCTGGAAGAAACGGATGCATTCCTAGAGACGTATAAACTACCAAAACTGAACGAGGAAGAAATAGAAAACCTGAACAGATTATATGTTAAAAAAAAAAAAAAAGAAGAGGACAGTAGGAAGGGAAAAATGAAGGGGGGAAATCGGAGGGGGAGACGAACGAACCATGAGAGACTATGGACTCTGAGAAACAAACTGAGGGTTTTAGAGGGGAGGGGGGTGGGGGGATGGGTTAGCCCGGTGATGGGTATTAAGGAGGGCACGTACTACATGGAGGACTGGGTGTTATATGCAAACAATGAATCATGGAACACTACATCAGAAACTAATGATGTCATGTATGGTGACTAATATAACATAATAAAATAAAATAAGTAAAAAAAAAAAAAAGAAAACCTGAACAGACCCATAACCAGCAAGGAAATGGAAGCAGTAATCAAAAATCTCCCAATAAACAAGAGCCCAGAGCCAGATGGCTTCCCAGGGGAATTCTACCAAACACTGAAAGAAGAAGTAATACCTATTCTTCTGAAGCTGTTCCAAAAAATAGAAATGGAAGGAAAACTTCCAAACTCTTTTTATGAGGCCAGCATTACCTTGATCCCAGAACCAGACAAAGACCCCACCAAAAAGGACAATTACAGACCAACATCCCTGATGAACATGGATAAAAAAATTCTCACCAAAATACTAGCCAATAGGATCCAACAGTATATTAAAAGGATTATTCACCACAACCAAGTGGGATTTATCCCTGGGCTGTAAGTTGGTTCAACATCTGCAAATCAATCAATGTGATACACTACATTAATAAAAGAAAGGACAAGAACCATATGATTCAATAGATGCAGAAAAAGCTTCTGACAAAGTATAGCATCCTTTCTTGATCAAAACTCTTCAGAGTATAGGGATAGAGGGTGCATATCTCAATATCATAAAACCCATCTATGAAAAACCCACAGCGAATATCATACTCAGAATCAAAAATATCATACTCAGAATATCAAAAACCGAGAGCTTTTCCCCTCAGGTCAGGAACACGGCAGGGATGTCCACTATCACCACTGCTCTTCAACATAGTACTAGAAGTCCTAGCCTCAGCAATCAGACAACAAAAAGAAATAAAAGGCACTGGAATCAGCAAAGAAGTCAAACTCTCAGGGACGCCTGGGTGGCTCAATCGGTTAAGCATCTGCCTTCCGCTGGGGTCATGATCCGGGGGTCCTAGGATCGAGCCCCACATTGGATCCCTGCTCAGCGGGGAGTCTGCTTCTCCCTCTACCTCTGCTGCTGCCCCTGCTTGTGCTCTCTCTCTCTCAATCTGACAAATAACTTTTTAAAAAAGGTTTTTTTTTTTAAAAAAAAAAGTCAAACTCTTACTCTTTGCAGATGATATGATACTTTATGTGGAAAACCCAAAAGACTCTTGCCAAAAATTGCTAGAACTCATACAGGAATTCAGTAAAGTGGCAGGATATAAAATCAATGCACAGAAATCAGTTGCATTTCTATACACCAACAATGAGACAGAATTAAGAGAAATTAAGGAGTCGATCCCATTTACAATTGCACCCCAAACCACAAGATACCTAGGAATAAATCTAACCAAAGAGGCAAAGGTTCTGTACTCAGAAAACTATAGAATACTCATGAAAGAAATTGAGGGAGACACAAAGAAATGGAAAAACGTTCCATGCTCATGGATTGGAAGAACAAATATTGTGAAAATGTATATGCTACCTAGAGCAATCTACACATTCAATGCAATCCCTATCAAAATACCATGCACTTTTTTCAAAGAAATGGAACAAATAATCCTAAAATTTGTATGGAACCACAAAAGACCCCAAATAGCCAGAGGAATGTTGAAAAAGAAAACCAAAGCTTGTGGCATCACAATTCCGGACTTCAAGCTCTATTACAAAGCTGTAATCATTAAGACAGTATGGTACTGGCACAAAAAAACAGACACACAGATCAATGGAACAGAATAGAGAACTCAGAAATGGACCCTCAACTCTATGGTCAACTAATCTTTGACAAAGCAGGAAAGAATATCCATTGAAAAGAGACAGTCTCTTCAACAAATGGTGTTGGGAAAATTGGACAGCCACATGCAGAAGAATGAAACTGGACCACTTTCTTACACCATACACAAAAATAAACTCAAAATGGACGAAAGACCTAACTGTGAGACTCCTAGGAATCCATCAAAATCCTTGAGGAGAACACAGGCAGCAACCTCTTCGACTTTGGCCGAAGCAACTTCTTGCTCGACACATTTCCAAAGGCAAGGGAAACAAAGGCAAAAATGAACTATTGGGTCTTCATCAAGATAAAAAGCTTTTGCACAGCAAAGGAAACAGTCAACAAAACCAAAAGACAACTGAAAGAACAGAAGATATTTGCAAATGATATATCAGATAAAGGGCTAGTATCCAAAATCTATAACGAACTTATCAAACTCAACACCCAAAGAACAAATAATCTAATCAAGAAATGGGCAGAAGACATTAACAGACATTTCTGCAAAGAAGACATCCAAATGGCCAACAGACACATGAAAAAGTGTTCAACATCACTTGGCATCAGGGAAATACAAATCAAAACCACAATGAGATACCACCTAACGCTAGTCAGAATGGCTAAAATTAACAAGTCAGGAAACGACAGATTTTGGCAAGGATGTGGAGAAAGGAGAACCCTCCTACACTGCTGGTGGGAATGCAAGCTGGTGCAGACACCTGGAAAACAGTATGGAGGCTCCTCAAAAAATTGAAAATAGAGCTACCCTACAACCCACCTATTGCACTCTTGGGTACTTACCCCAAAGATACAAATGTAGTGATCCGAAGGGGCACCTGCATGCCAATGTTTATAGCAGCAATGTCCACAGTAGCCAAACTATGTAAACAGCCCAGATGTCCATAGACAGATAAATGGATAAAGATGTGGTATATATACACAATGGAATATTATGCAGCCATCAAAAAAGGGAAATCCTGCCATTTGCAATGACGTGGCTAGAACTAGAGGGTTTTATGCTAAGCGAAATGAGCCAATCAGAGAAAGGCAAGGATCATATGATCTCACTGATATGCGGAATTTGAGAAACAAGGCAGAGGATCATAGTGGAAGAGAGGAAAAAATGAAATAAGACAAAACCAGAGAGGGAGAGAAACTGTAAGAGACTCTTAATATCAGGAAACAAACTGAGGGTTGCTGGAGGGGAGGGGGGTGGGGGGATGGGGTGGCTGGGTGATGGACACTGGGGAGGGTATGTGTTGTGGTGAGTGCTGTGTGTTGTCTAAGACTGATGAATCACAGACCTGTACCCCTGAAACAAATAATATATGTTACTAAAAAAAAGATAAAGGGGATTAAGAAGTACAAACTTGCAGTTATAAAATAAGTCATGGAAATGAAAAATACAGCATAGGCAATAGTGCCTATAATACTGTATAATGTATGGTGACAGATGGTGACTACACTTATTATAGTGAGCAATAAGTAATATATAGAATTGGTGAATCAATATGTTGTACACCTGAAACTAATAAAACATTGTATGTCAACTATACTTCAATAATAATAATAAAACAATTTCAGGCCAAAGAAAAAAAGAATAGTGGATACCCTTTGCAAGTTGGAGAGTGACCAGAACCATGAGGGGTTCTAGAGTACTAGATATGCTAGTATGGTCAGTTAGTAAATATTCACTTGTGATCTGTGTACTTTTCTGGATGTGATATTTCAACACAAAGTTAGAAAAATAGACTCTTGGGGCGCCTGGGTAGCTCAGTTGGTTAAGCATCTGCCTTCAGCTCAGGTCATGATCCCAGGGTCCTGGGATTGAGCCCCACATGGGGCTACTTGCTCAGCGGGGAGCCTGCTTCTCCCTCTCCCTCTGCCGCTCCCACTGCTTGTGCTCTCTTGCTCGCTAATAAATAAACTAATTAATTAAAAAAATAGACTCTTACTTGCTTTCTCTACTTCATTCCCTCCTCCCTTCACTACTCAACTTACCTAAAATCATTCTTCCCAAAGCCACCAATGGCCTCCCAGTTACTAAACTCCAATGGTCATCTGGCATCCTGGCTGCCCCCCGAAACTGGTGACCCCTCCACCATCTTCATACTCTCTCTTGCTTCAGTTGCCAAGATTCTACTCCAGCTCCATTGTACATGCTTTGTAGGCCACTATTTCCCTCTCCTTTCGGGCCTTATCTTCCTCTGCCCATTTCTTGAAAGTTGGTGAGTCGGAGTAGTCCTTAACCCTCTTCCCTTCTCACTCTGGAGCAATTTCACTTGAAATCTAAGTCTTTGACTTCCACCCTATGCTACTGATGCCCAAATCAGTATTCCCAACCCCAGCCTCTCCCTAAGCCTCAGGCTTGCACGTGGAACTCCCCATGGACTTCTTCACTAAGCATTTCAATTGCTACCTCATAATGAGTTTCCTTTCTCCAGAACCCTGTTTTTCTCCGTCTCCCTACCTCACTTAATGGCCCTACAAGCCACACAAAGGACAACATCAAAGCAACTCTTTAATGAAACAATGAAAATAGACTTCAAAGACAGTCAGATGTGGTTGCTGCCTCCACCATCTAAACAAGTGGACAAATAATTACACCTCTTGTGATGAGTGCACTAACCGACAAAGGACCAGAGTAACACAGAGAAAAGAAATAACACACCACAACTGGAAATTCTGGGAAACAACTGCAGGGAGAAGGCAGAATCAACAATCAAAAGTTTATGCATTTCTTTCTTTTGGCAGCCACCCAACAGAATGATGTTAAGACTTAGTGTCACTAGGACCCCAGCCTCTGTAAAGAGCAGTAACAAAAGAAACCAAAGGTTTGGAACGTGAGGGTGATTTTTGAAACACCACAATCTTTTCAGCTATACCCATGAGTAGGTATGGTGTCTGAACACAGCAAATACAGAGCCATAAACCATGGCTGCTGCTTTAATAACACGGAAACTTTCTCAATCAAGAAGCTCCCTTTTAGGGCGCCTGGGTGGCTCAGTTGGTTAAGCGACTGCCTTCGGCTCAGGTCATGATCCTGGAGTCCCGGGATCGAGTCCCACATCGGGCTCCCTGCTCAGCAGGGAGTCTGCTTCTCCCTCTGACCCTCCCCCCTCTCATGTGCTCTCTCTCTCCTCTCATCCTCTCTCAAATAAATAAATAAAATCTTTAAAAAAAAAAAGAAGCTCCCTTTTAATATCAAGGTCAGATGGGTTTTGATGATAACATACCCAAAATTATTTGGTATCAAAAACTGCATAAATAAACGTAATGCCTTAATTATTGCATTTTAGCTATTATATAACTTAGGAGTCATATAATCTGTACATTAAAATGTGCAGCTGTTTCCAAAGTTATTACACAAGACCATTTTTATATCTATCACTATGGAAATTAAGTGCATGTGGGGACATTTTTACAGTAAATGTCATTTAAAATTAGATATTCTCCTATTTATAGGAAATGAGGCATAATTACATATTTTTCCTCCAAATGTTACACTGGTTCTTTGATCTTCATTCAGTCAACCTTTTCTGCAATAATTTCCATCTGAAAGCATTTTTCATTAAAAACAAAATATTTTTGGGCGCCCGGGTGGCTCAGATGGTTAAGCGTCTGCCTTCGGCTCAGGTCATGATCCCAGGGTCCTGGGATCGAGTCCCACATCGGGCTCCCTGCTCCTTGGGAGCCTGCTTCTCCCTCTGCCTCTCTCTCTCTCTCTCTCTGTCTCTCATGAATAAATACATAAAATCTTTTAAAAAATAAAAATAAATAAATAAAAACAAAATGTTTTTAATCTGATTCTTTTTGGTTGTTTAAGAGATAAAAATCTGAAATGGAATTTTTTAAAAAGGGTCTGGAGCGCCTGGGTGGCTCATTCGGTTAAGTGTCTGCCTTTGGCACAGGTCATGATCCCAGGGTCCTGGGATCGAGCCCCACATCAGGCTCCCTGCTCAGCAAGGAACCGTTTCTCCTCCTCCCTCTGCCCCTCCTCCCCCCACCCCGCTCATGCTCTCTCTCTCAAATAAATAAAATCTTTAAAAAAAATTAAAAAGGTCTATGAAAACTGACAATACTTTTGAGGATATTCTTGTTCCAAAAAAATTAAAAACCCATAAAATGAAAAAATAAACTATGTGAAAGAATTTAGGGGAAAACAATCAACAATTTTGCCCAAACCAGGCTACACTGCTGTCCTTAGTAATGTGTTGTACACTGAATTAAAAATAAAGAGAAGCTAAATGAGTCCATATTCGTGAAATATCCAAAAAAAATATGTCTTCTTGCCATAATGAGCATTCAGTACCATATCTACATTTTATACAGCAATCCTTCCTCATCTGGAGAGCCACACACCAACCGGTAATCGAGGCTTTCTTTCTCTGAGAAGGGAGTTAGAGGGATACAATGGGAACCTGAAAATTATCTTCACTGTACTGTTCTGACTTCTTAAAAGAACAGTTATTCAGTATTACTTATATACTATTTTTATTTTATTTTAGATTTTATTTATTTGTTTGAGAGAGAGAGAGAGCATGGGGGGGGGAGGGTCAGAAGAAGAAGCAGACTCCCTGCCGAGCAGGGAGCCCGATGTGGGACTCAATCCTGGGACTCCAGGATCATAACCTGAACCGAAGGCAATCGCTTAACCAACTGAGCTACCCAGGCGCCCCCACTTATATACTGTTTTTTAAAAATAGGTAGATTCTCACCTCATATGCCTTAGGATGGCCACTATCAAAAAACCAGAAAATAGCAAGTGTTAGCAAGGATACAGAGACAGTGGATCCCTTGTGCACTGCTGGTGGGACTGTGAAATGGTGCAACACCTAGGGAAAACACTGTGGAAGTTCCTCAAAAAATTAAATTACATAGAATTACATAGAATTACCATTTGATCCAGCAATTCCATGTCTGGGCGTAGATCCCCAAAAAACTGAAAACAGGGTCTTGAGGATACACTCAGGTTCACAGCAGCATTATTCACAATAGCCAAAAGGTGAAAGCAACCCTACTGTCAAGGACATTATGCTAAACAAAATAAACCAGTCACAAAAGACAAGTCCTGTATGAGTTCATTTACATGAGGCATCTAAAGTAGTCAAATTCATAAAAAGAGAGAGTGAAATGGTGGTTACCAGGGCCTGGAAGAGGAAGAAATGGGGAAAAGTTTAATGGATAGAGAGTGTCAGTTTCCCAAGATAAGAAAGTTCTGGAGATTATCGTGCATCAATGTGAATATATTTAGCACTACTGAACTATACACTTAAAAATGGCTAAGATGGTAAATTTTTTGTTACATGTGGGGTTTTTTTTTTTTTAACCGCAATACAAAAAAATGAAACTAAAAAAATGGTTAAGATGGTAAAAAAAAAGAAAAAAATGAATGCAGCCAGAGAGGAAAATAAACAGTACGCCTCCTCAAAAAAAGCTTTTTCTCTTCAAAGCAGTAACCTTGATAGATCAAATACGGAGTCAGAATTTATTGCAACTATTTATATAACATATTAATAAAGAGAATTTACTTTTAATATGTGATCATATGGCTTCCATTTCTAAACGCTTTCAGATCAAATTTTAAGCCTATAAGAAAAGCAGTCTCAGTACATTTGAAATATAAGTGAGAAAAGCAGATTAGAAAATGGCATTGTTTAAAAGGTAGGGGGTTGTTGTAAGTTTTCTGAAAATGTGAAACTGAGGGTATGTGTAAGTATGCCCACAAACAAGTCTAAAAAAATATTAACCATAGTTGTCTATAAAGGTGGAGGAATTAAGGGTGATTCTTTATGATTCTTTAGTATCTTCTGTATTTCCTAAAGTTTTTACAACATACATTGAGTCATTTTGTAATATGCAAAGAATGAAAAGTGGCTGGCTCCTGAGTATATTCTAAAGAATCTGCCAAAGTATGAAGATCACTCCAAATGAAGAGGGGTAAAAATATTTTGATTTGTGAAGATATTTTTTTAATAAATCTGCTGATCAGTGACACCATGTCTTGGAAGAAATGTATTGACAAGATAATTAAATCTATCCTCTCAAAACGACCATTTGGATGGGCATTCATTTGGATGTATAAATCTGGGAACACTTACACTTTCACAACAACGGAAACCACAATCATTTTAGTCTGTTTCATAGTAAATGGATTACAAAGTCAGTATTTTAAGAGTTCAGACCTTAACCTACAAATAGAAAAATGGTCTTCCAACTACAACAAATACAGAACTATTTTTTAAGACTTTATTTATGAGAGAGAAGGAGCACAAGCAGGGGGAGGGACAGAGGGAGGGGCAGAGGGCAAGAAAGAAGCTGACTACCCGCTGAGCAGGGAGCCCGATGTAAGGCTCGATCTCAGGATCCCAGGATCATGACCTGAGTGGAAGGCAGAAGCTTAACCGAATGAGCCACCCAGGTGCCCCAATACAGAACTATTTTGTGAGAAACTCAATTCTGTAATTCTGCAGTAGAGTAACTGATATCTCCCAGTTCTTCCTCATCCACCATAAACAAACTGTGATCTAAAGAGATAAGGGAGGAAAATGAGGCTGTCTTCAAGATTAACACTATCTCTGGCCTACATAAAACTAACTTCTATTTTATCTTTGGAGGGCAGAATTCACCACAAAATCAGGTCAGCAAAGCAACTACGTTTCATCTGCAACTGTTTCATATTCTACTCTTTAAAAATAGTTAATGGTTTTTGTTAAATTCACACAAAAAAGTAATAAACTTGTCTGATACACAGGAAGGAAATCTCAAGGCTGACAAGTGAGATTACTGTTCTTTAGGCACGTTTTGAGTCAGCTGGTTGGGCTGTACTGACGTCACAGACTTAGAACACACATGACACATAATCTACCTTGTTTCAAATTTATCTTGAACTTCCTCATTCAGGCAGAAATTTACCACTGCTTACCTAAACTCTTACGTATATATTTCTCTCTTTCTCTCTCTTTCTCTTTCGGAATGGCACCCCAATATCCATTCAATCTTTTCTGAGTTAAGGGAATACAAGGAGGAAAAAAATCAGAGGGGAACAATTTACTTCAAGAATTGTCTTTCAAACGTTTTCATTTTTTCAAGTAACTAAAAAATCTCCATTTTCTAAGAGGAAGAGCTATTTTGTCAAAGCAAAGTCTATCGAAACCCAGGTTTCATTTCCTAATAAACCACTGTGTTACAAAGAACACCGAACTCACTGATGACAACTGCCTTCAACCTCATCTCATTTATTCACAGCTTTTTCTTAAGGAAAAAAAAAATGGTAACATTTTTTTAGAAAAAAAAGTGGCTGTGTAAGGCTCAATTCAGTTGATGATAATCCGGATTCATAATGAAAATCTCTGCAAAAATAAGGAACAAAAACAAGAAAAGTCAATATTTGGACTATACACAGCAACTTCTAACAGTGCTCCCAAATGATTTGACTCCACAAACAGGCTCAGGGTCAATATTTGCCAAGTGAGGTAAGCAATCAACAGAGGATTCAGGAAACTTGTTGGAGTCCTCGTATCACTTGGTGCTTACTGCTCACTTGCCAGTTTAACCCATGTCATAACACAACACATGAATCAGCACCTCTAATGGGAGAGGAGATTCATTTCAGCAAGCGTAAAGAAAAACATTCTGTTATTTCACAAGGACTGACATCTGTGAGATGGGGGAGAAAAGAAAAAGAAACCTTTACTATTTTCATATATCCTATTTAAAAAGACCAGTCAAACCTCAAGCTGTATTACAAAGCTATAATTATCAAGACAGTATGGTACTGGCACAGGAACAGACACACAGATCAATGGAACAGACCAGAGAACCCAGAAATGGACCCCCAACTCTATGGTCAACTAATCTTCAACAAAGCAGGAAAGAATATCCAATGGAAAAAAGACAATCTCTTCAACAAATGGTGCTGGGAAAATTGGACAGCCACATGCAGAAGAATGAAACTGGACCACTTTCTTATACCATACACAAAAATAAACTCAAAATGGATGAAAGACCTAAATGTGAGATAGGAATAGACCAAAATCCTAGAAGGGAACACAGGCAGCAACCTCTTCAACCTAGAGTGCAGCAACTTCTTTGTAGACACGTCTCTGGAGGCAAGGGAAAAAAAAGCAAAAATGAACTACTGGGACTTCATCAGGATAAAAAGCTTTTGCACAGCAAAGGAAACAGTCGAAAAACCAAAAAACAACTGACAGAATGGGAGAAGATATTTGTAAATGCCTTATCAGATAAAGAGCTAGTATCTAAAATCTATAAAGAACTTACCAAATTCAACACCCAAAAAATCCAGTCAAGAAACGGGCAGAAGATATGAAAGGACATTTCTCCAAAGAAGACATACAAATGGCCAACAGACACGTGAAAAAATGCTCGACATCACTCAGCATCAGGGAAATACAAATCAAAACCACAATGAGATACCACCTCACACCTGTTAGAATGGCTAAAATGAACAACTCAGGAAACAACAGATGTTGGCAAGGATGTGGAGAAAGGGGAACCCTCTTACATTGTTGGTGGGAATGCAAGCTGGTGCAGCCACTCCGGAAAACAGCATGGAGGTTCCTCAAAAAGTTAAAAATAGAACTACCCTACAAGCCAGCAATTGCACTACTAGGTATTTATTCAAAGGAAACAAACATAGTGATTCAAAGGGGCACATGCACCCCAATGTTTATAGCAGCAATGTCCCCAACAGCCAAACTATGGAAAGAGCCCAGATGTCCATCGACAGATGAATGGATAAAGATGATATGGTGTATATATATACAATGGAATATTACTCAGCCATCAGAAAGAATGAAATCTTGCCATTTGCAACGACGCGGATGGAACTAGAGTGTATTATCCTAAGCAAAATAAGTCAGTCAGAGAAAGACAAATACCATATGATTTCACTCATGTGTGGAATTTAAGAAACAAAACAGATGAACAAAGGGGAAGGGAAGAAAAAATAAAATAAGATGAAAACAAAGAGGGGGGCAAACCATAAGAAACTCTTAACTCTAGGGAACAAACTGAGGGTTGCTGGAGGGAAGGTGGGTGGGTGGATAGGGTAACTGGGTGATGGGCATTAAGGAGGGCACTTGATGGAATGAGCACTGAGTGTTATATGCAACTGATGAATCCCTAAATTCTACCCCTAAAACTAATAATACAGTATATGTTAACTAAATTGAGTTTAAATTAAAAATTTTAAAATTAAAAAAAATAAAAAGATTGGTCAAATGAATGAATAGGTATTTCTGAAAAAAGAAACCACTGGATATCCCTCCCAACCAGAGCTATTAACACACGCTTGTGAATCTCTCTCTAGCTACCACGAAGGGCTCCTCATCCTCGCCCAACCAAACAAAGACATCCTTAAGTTGGAGCCAGTGTGGGCTTTGAATAAAACACACTGAGTTGCTTCAAAGAGTCAGAAAAGAAGTAGGAAGACAAAGGGTGACTGTATTTAAAATGCTTTTAAAACAATATTCATTCAAAATACAACTGTACTATCTATAATGCTATTATCATAAAAATACAGCTTAATATTCAAAGTTATAGGCTCTCAGCATACTGAAAACTCTCCAACCCTTGCTCTAAATTCTTGCTTCTACCACTTTTAGTATACAATGAACAGTTTTAAAACCCACTACATTAAGAAATTGGCACTGTTCAACTTTTCTAAAAGAACTGGCATGAGGCCATGCAGAAATTAGGAAAAACTCAAAGTGAAAAACAAGTAACTTCCAAATTCTAAGATTTATCTTCAGACTGAGAGATTTTTTTCCCTTGAAATTATCTACATGAACTTTCATGTTGTATGCACTAACCATAAAATTCCACTTAATCACTACTGGGGAAAATCAACTCTTTTAACTTGCATTTCAAAAATCTTTTGGCACTTTCCTGTCATAAATGTCAACTGTCGAGTTTTGGAAACAGATACGTTTCTTTGCTATAGAGATGTTTTATGCATCTAATTACTTGCAGTAATTTTAAATGTACCATACAAACAAATATCAAAGTTCATTTCTTAGCCTCTAAAAACTTCCAGTCTAGCCTAGAAAAGACAGAAGTGTGGAGCACACATACACATAGATCCTCTAATCATAAATATGCGTAGGCCTCACAGGGTAATAAATTCATTTATCATAAATATCTAGTCGATTATCTACTGTTTTTCATTTGTCTCTGCTCCCCATTCTTTTAAGGTACAATTCATCTGCATCTTCCTTCTCCTCTTTCAGTGTTAGCTGCATACAAGAGGCCATTAGCATTTTAGATGGAAGAGTGTTACGGTGTCCTGAGCAGAATTCAGCTCTATATGAGAAGTGAATTTATCCAAGTTTCATCTATTTGTGACAGTCCTAAATCCAGGGTGCTACCTGAAACTCTAGATCACTTCAGGAGACAGATGCGATGCAGAAGGGATAGAAAATAGCTTATATTCATACAGTGCTTAATAATTTACAGTTCTTTCCACATGTTATTTTATTTGAACCTCCAAACAACCCTGTGCCAAATGGAGGGGCATATTACTGGCCCCGCAGTACCTTGATATGGGGACTCTGAGAAATTAAGAAACCTCATTAAAGTTGCTCAGCCAGAAACCAAAAACTCTATCAACTGAACCTGATCCTGTGCTTTCTGACATCATCCAGTGGGGCTGGGCAGTTTTTCTTCTTTGTAATCTACCACCCAACATCTTTGAAGGGTAAGAAAGGAAAAAAATCCAATTAATCCTGCACATAAATATGTATTTATGTGAGTAAATACATATGCATATATACATATATGATAAATATATACACATAGTAAATATATATGTATATATATAAATATATGTATTCACTATAACTTCTCAAGGACTCTTTTGGAGATGCTTGAATTGTAGGAGAGAAATCTTTATCATCTTTCCAAATGTGTGCCGTTTAAAATAATATTCAAGTAAAATAAAGTTACTTCTTTTGCAATTTACAGGTGATTTTCCTTTTCCATTTAGCAGTGTTATTCTCCCCTCAGTCTGTACTAGTGATATACTATTTATGGTATGAAAATTAATTTCAGAAAGTAAGATAGGCAATAAAGGCATCACATCAAGACCAAACAGCCACAAAGAGTATGCGAGGTAGTAATGCCTTATAGCCAAGGACACGGTCACCTCAGGCTCCTGTGAGTGGGGAGCTCTGAGTGCAGGTCATATCTCTGTCCTTCAGGAAGGAACTGCCAGAGTTTTCAGGAGGCCAAGTTCTCTCCCTCAAGATGTCTGATGATTCCCCATCTCCAACCCACATCTTGCATGAAAACGCCATACTCTTGGGTTACATGTCAACTGATCACCACATGATGATGTCCACAGACACTTCAGGGGGGCCAATCTGTTCAAAATCAAATGATGACCTCCCTTCCCCCAAACCCACCTCAGCCTTCTTCCACTTTCAGATCTCACTGAATAGTTCTAACAGCTCCTCGATTTTCCAAGCTAAAAGCCTGGGCAGCATCCTTAAATTCTCCTTTTCTCTCCTCTGCCGCAGCCAGTCAACAACCAAACTTTGAAATGAAAAAATACTTTTGGAAAGCCCCAAGACCATGCACCACCATAACACTACATAGCAGCCTCCTCCAAGAAGCCCACTAAAAGTAACAGCTCACGTTTATCGAGCCCTTACTTGATACCAAGCACTGTGTGAGGCTTTGGGTCTGAGTTAATTTAACCCACACAAAAATTTGAGGTTGGTGCTAGTCTTATCCTTGTTTCACAGATGAGGACACAGCTACAGAGAATTTGAGTATCTTGCCCACGGGAACACGGTGAAGCCTAAGGTCTTAACACAGCGCCGAACTCTTCTGTGTCCTTGCATCCGCTTTTCTGCTCTGCTTAGAAGGCTTCCAATTGTGTCCGCCCAGCTTCAAAGGTCAGCGCAAGCAATGTTCTCCTCTACAAAGGCTCCTGATGCCCCCTGCTGGTGCTCACTCCTCTAAGTCAGTAGTTCTCAAGGGTGGCTACACTCTACAAACTGGATGCCTACATCCCAATCCTAAAGATTCTGACGGCATTGGCCTGCGCGCAGCCTGGGCAGCAGGACTTGCTCCCTAGGTGATTCTAAGGTGTAGCCAAAGTTGAGACCCAATGGTCTATACTTCCTGCAACTTTTACATCAGAGCACTTACCACACTGCATTGGAATGGGCCGTTTCTGCACCACTAACCTGAAGTTTTAGTCACCTGGGGGGCGGGGTGGTTCAAAACCAGAGGTTCCTGGATCTCACATAAAAAGGAAATCAGACCCATGGGCAGGGCCCTGGAAAATGTCTCTGAAATAATTCTGGCATGCGGCCAAATCTGGAGACTCTGTCCTGGGTAAGAACTAAGACTTTTTATTAGTACCAGCGAGGGTGTAGCACGGTGCTCAGTCATAGCTGGACTATGATAAACATTTGTGTAATGAATGAAAATCTAGTAACATGAATCTGGAGACTGGGTATATATTTTCAACTCCAGCAGCAGCACCTAGAAAAACTGCTTCCTGGAATAGTGTGCAAATACAGACTGGGCAGCTTTTCAAATGTGTTTTTTAATCCACCAGTGCCCCCTACTGACCTGAAGATGGATAAATCAAAACAATGGTTCCAGTTTAAATATTTTAATTGTATATGCACATAACTAGTCACACACACAGTACTATTTCCACCAACACCTATACTATCAATTCCTTTCCACTCCGGTCCTGGTTGACCCAAGCTGATAACTCTTAAACCCAGATGAATCCTACCATTTGCTGGTCCCCACTTCCAGGAGGCAGCCATGATGAACCTCCCGAAGCAGTTCTCAGAAGAGTCCTCAACGACCCTCACTGACCTTTTTTTCCTTTGGTCAGTGCCTCTTGCAAATCCCACCACACTCATACAATCAATCTACTTTTAAAAACACAAGAAACCATTCATCTACCCATCTGCTTCAGTTCTTGCTATTCAAAGTACGATGGGGGACCAGCAGCATCTGTATCATCCAGAAGCTCGCTAAAAAAAAAAATGGACACCAAGAGGCCCCACCCCAGACCTACTGGAGCAGAGCTGCATGTACATTAAAGTTTGAGAAGCACTGGTTCTTAACTTTCTCAACTACTAGACCTAACACCGCCATTCTATGACAAATATTCTAAGTAACTGTTTTGCTATCTTGAAATAAAATTTATCACCCATCTACATATGTAAGACCAAAAAAAGAGAGACCAGTATACTGATTTGATGGTAACATGTTAGAGAACAAAAGTGAAAGATTTATAAGAAGAATTATATTTCAGTATACAAATGTTAAAAACAACTAAATTAAAGACATGCAGAACAATCCAAGTTTCCAAAATGTATCCCAAATGGCTGGTACTGTCTGGCTGAGAACCACTGGTCTACCATCACTCCCAACCTTTTCTTTCCAGCTCACAGAAGGAAGGCAACATCTTTCCTCCTTTTTGACGCTGAGGCATTCTCTCCTCTAAAAGCCCCCTCCTACATTCCTCCCTAATGCCATAAACACTGCCAAATCTTGAATACTGGAACAACCACAAAAACAACTCTACAATCTTGACCCAACATGTCCTTCTAGTTACCATATTCTCTCTCCTTCCCTTGAAGGAGAAAGTCAAATTTATCAACCCCACCATTGTGTCCATTTACTCATGTCTCAATCACCAACCCATATTAATATAGCTTTCATTTCCATCAGTAAACCCACATGTATAAAAGTCACGAAAGCTTTCCAAATTGCCCAAATTAACAAACACTTCTCTAAATTCATCTAACTTATCTCTCTGTAATGGACATTGCTGGTCGCACATCCAAACTCCATTCCCCACTGTGTTAAATTCATTTCTCCCCCACGTGTTTAAGGTAAACTGACCCCATCCCTAGCGGATCCTGTTTAGTCCAAGCCAATCAGAGCATGGCATTCCCCTGGCACTGGCTATCAGGTCAGGGGCGGACATGTGACCTAAGTTGGTCCAATCAGATTGAAGGAAAAGCGTAATCCAAGCATGGAAGTTTTGTCCTCTCCCCTGCTCTAGTGAATGAGAAAGCATGTGTTACTATTGCCAGTCATGCTACAACCATAAGGGGAACCAACCTTACCATGGAAAGCCAAGAAATGAGCCCAGGTCCTTGATAACGTTGTTGACCCACTGGAATCCACCCTTCCTTTAGACTTTGTGAGAGAATTCTCCTTACTATTTAAGTAACTGGGTTTGCCCAGCTGAAAGCATCCTAACATAGCCTGTCCTCCTTGAAACTTTTTTCCCTTGATTTTCTAAACATCACCCTTTTGTACACCTACTTATCAGAAGTTGCTTCTCGAACATCTCTGGCCTCCCCTCTTCCTCTGCTTATTTCTTATATTTGGGTGTCTGCCATGGTTTGTTGTGATCTTTTCTACTCAAACTATATGTTTGAATAATTTAAGCTGAGCTATACTAGCACTCCCCACAAAGGAGTACCACTGCTGATGCTCCCCAGCTCATCCACCTGAGGAATTCCTACTTGTCTTTCAAAATTAATGTAAATGTCTCCTCTGTGAAGCCTCCCCTTAAGTTCCCAGTGGTTCTTTGCCCTTTTTTTTGTGCCACAGACCCTATGGACCCCTTCTCAAAATAATGCTTCTAACTGCAGAAAATGCCAACTATACTTCAATAGTTATAAAAACATTTTTAAAACTCAAAACGTGATATAGTAATATATACTCATTACCTCATTAAATAAAAGGACCTATCAGTGAGTCTTTCAACTACTGTAATTTTGAAGTAGTGATGACCATAAATGATACCTTGCGATCTGCAAAAATTGTGATATGAAAGTATCTGTGACATCTGTTGGTCCTGTGACTTCTATTGATGACAGGTACTGCTAATACTATTGTGATTTATTGCTGTACTAGCTTATTAAATTAATTGCTCCCAATGAACCTCCTCACATCCATGCTCTTGTATAGTGCATCCATATTGACTCTGGCTTGGCCACGTGACTTGTTTTGACATCAGCAAATGTGATGCAAGCAGGTAAGTGTTTGCACAATCGGACTTGCCCTCTTGGAACCCAGTGACCATGTGAGGAAGCCCAAGGAAGGCAAAATGAGGGGCACCAAGCCCCCATACATTACAGTAAGGCCACCTTAAAGTCTAGGCACCAGCTGAATTCAGCCACTTGGGGATACGAGAACTGCCCAGGCAACCCACTGATGATGAGAAATAATAAATTATTGTAGTTTTAAGGCACTGGTTTTCACTGGCTTGTTACCCAGCAACAGCTAACTGGAACAGTTACCTACACTCATAACTGAAGGAAATGTTAACATTTCAGTTGCAGATTGGTGAAAATAAAGATTTTTTTTCCATCAGGGTTTAGGGACTCCCCTGATTCTATCTACAGACCCACTGAGGGGCTGAAGACCACAGGTCAAGAACCCCCGGTGTAGAGGGGAACCCCTGAGGCAGAGGAGATCCTGCTCTCCTTTCTACTACCACAGTGCATTGTTGATACCCATATAAACTGATCACAGCATATCCTTTGTTGGTGCAACCCTAAAACTGAGCTGAGCTCCTAGCACATAATAGGTGTTCAACGCAAATTTATCGAATGAATGCAAGTTGCTTATGATCTGTAGTGGTAAGTAAACCAGCCTGAAAACAAAATAAAAGTAAATACTTAGATGGCCCTTCTATATGCCAAGAGCTCTTCCAAGTGCTTTACACTCACTTATTTATTCCTTATAACAACCCTATGAAGTATATGCTATTCCCCCAAATTCACCGATAGGAAAACAGGCACAAAATGGTTAAATGATGTGCCCAAGGTCACCCAGCTAGAAAGTGGCAATGCCAGGACTATAAGGCCGAATCCATGTTCTGATTTTATAATCTGTCCTGATGTGCCCAGAGGACATTGCAGAACCACAATAAAACTTTTAAACAAGTAGTACAATTTTGAGATTTCATTAGCACTATTTTATGGGTGCTATGCTTCTTGAAGACTCAATTTTGTAGACTAATTTCTCGTAGCTTGTGATTTCTCATGATAGAAAACATTATTTACTTTTTTTAAAAAAGTAGTAGAATAATGGCTTCGGGTTAAAATGCAGATTTTCGAAACAAAGAAAAGCGATTTCTTTCAAAGGACAAAAGTTCGTCAAACGTAAAGAAGGGGATCGACTTGTCTATACTAAATAATGTTCACTTGGGAGGGGAACTAAGTTCCAGCTTCCCACCCTTCCAGCCATTCCCACACCAGCTTCCCCAAATTCTACAGCAGCTTCTCCAGAGGTGACCCTCCCCCATTCACACACCAGGTTTTGAAACCTGACCCCGCCAGGCAACTAAAGCCGAACCCTGCAGTGCCCTGGGCTGGCCTCTCCTTACCCAAGAACCCAATAAGGAACCATCGGGAGGTGGGGTGGGTGAATACTTTGGGGGGTACTTTAACTTTTCAAAGTGTTTTATTCACGAGAGGAAGACCCACAGGGCCCGCCCACCCACCCGGGGATCTCACGCCTCCGCCCGGCAACCTTTCGCTCCTAGCGCATCAGTGAATGAACTGCGGAGTCCGGACGCACCCGGCCCGGAGGCGGGAAAGCCTCGGGGCGAACCGGGCCTAGCCCCCGGGAAAGCCCACGAGAGCGCGAGCAGGGCTCCGCGAGGCCGGGAGGGGGCAGTGACAGCTGTGACCCGGCTCCACGCTCTCACCTTGAACATGCTGCTGGCAAAGGTGGCTCCGGCGGGGTGACCCCGGCCTTGGGCCCGCCCACTACAGGGCGGTGGCTACGGCGGCCGGGTAGGGCCCTGATTCCTCTGACCGCAAGCGGGCCGCGGTGCGGATGACTGCCGAACAGCCAATTCGATCCCGCGAAGGATTTGTTCGGAAGCCTGGTCTGGGAGCGGCGTCGCTGAGCGGTAACGCGTCGCTCCTCAGTCAGGGAGCGAACGCAAGCCCCGCCTCCCGGAGGCTCCGCCCCTGCGCCGACCGTTGCTAGGCGGCAGGAAAGCGCCAGCTCAGTGTGGGCGGCACGCGGGGGCGAGAGGAGGGAGGCGCCGGGCTCCTAGCCGCGCTGGGAATCGGCCTTCGCTACCGCGATTGGGCGCCCAGCGGCGTGGGCTGGGAATACTGTGCGCCGAGGCCGCCGGGCGGGGGCGCTCAGCTGGTCTCAGGCGTCTTTGAGAGTCTTGCAGCCGGAAGCTGCCGACCCCTGGGGCCTGGAATTATCTCACAAAAGGTTTTCAGATTTTTTTTTTCCGTGGGCTGGAAGTTCCTGAGGTTTTAAATTTAATCTAATTTGCCATATCCTTTAGTCTCGAAAGGCCCTGACCCTCTCTGGGAATCAAATGTCCCTTAATACTGCTAGAAAAGGTAATAATGAGAGTGATGATCTAATTAACAGGAATACACTAATTAACAAAACACTAACACCGTGTTTACTATGTGCTCAGCTCTGATCTAAACTTCTTGCACATATTCATCTAATCTTTACAACAACCCAGGTAGGTGAGTACGATTATTCTTTCCAATCTAGTAGATGAGGAAACCGAGGCACGGAGAAGTAATTTGTACGAGGCCACATGGAAAAGGTGGGAACCCAGAATCCAAACCGAGGTAGTCTGTCTTTAAAGCCTGTGATCTCGCCTAAATAATTGTTATACTGTCTCATAATCGGGGTATGCTTCATATTTCGATCTGTATTACACGTCCTCACCCCTGTAGAAAGTGTAAATTCATCCAGGCGGGCATCCAAAAGATTTGGGGGGTTTGTGTGAGGCCGCATCGCGCCCTCCAGCCAAAGACCACTAGGAACACATCTGTAGTTGAACAAGTTGGGTTTATTATGCCTCACTGCTGCAAGGAAAACACACAACTTGGCACAGCAGGGCATCTCAGTGAGAGGGTGCTAGAAAAATTTATTATAAGATTTGGGCTGGGGCGCCTGGGGTGGCACAGTGAGTTAAGCATCAGGCTCTTAATCTCAGCTCAGGTCTTGATCTCAGGGTCGTGAGTTCAAGACCCCCGTTGGTCTCCACGCTGGGCATGCAGCCTACTTAAAAAAAAAAAAAAAAGATTTGGGCTTTGGTTAGGTAATTTGGGGGCGAATTCAAAGAAGTCAGGCTTTGCTCTGGTTTGGGTGATGTTAGGAAGCCAGGATAGTACCAAATCCCAGCTGTGAGTGCCAGGCCAACTCCCACATGTTAAGGGCTGCTTTTCTGTTTCTCAAGAGAATTGTATATTCCAAGCCATCCCTATCCCTATCCTCAAGGACAAATATTGAGAAGACTGAAGGCTCTGCATTTGTAATGGAATGGCACATGTATATAAAAGAGTGAAGTATAGTGATAAATTAGGGCAGAAGCTCTTAAATTTTTTTTAAAGATTTATTTATTTGAAAGAGAGAGAGCAGGGGGAGAGGCAGAATGAGAGAATTTTCAAGCCGACTCCCCGTTGATCCCACGACCCATGAGCTCATGACCTGAGCTGAAAGCAAGAGTTGGATGCTCAACCTGACTGAGCCACCCAGGCGCCCCAGGGCAGGAGTTCTTAATTCAAGGGCTATATGAACTTAGATGGGGAAAAAAATTACAACTTTATTTTCACTCATCTCTAACTGAACTTTAACATTTCTTTCACTTATAGTGTAGGCAACAAAGCACAGTGGTATGAGCAGTACCTGGGACTTAGTCACCAGTAGAAAGCACAGATACTTTCATACAGTGTTACAGTCATGGCAGACTTCTTGACATACCATTTCTGCTCATTACCACCTCGCAAGTACAGTAGTTATTAGAGCGCTCATCTTATTTAACGCCTAAAGAGGACAGATTCCTATAATTTTGTTTTTGAAAATATTTTGACAGTGATTTCAATATAGAGTCCTTTGTGGTCCTATGTGTTTTATGTTATGCATTTATAAAATGTAATTCTTAGGAATCTGTCCATAGGGGTCCATGGCACCAGAAGAAAATGAAGAGCCCCTGCTTTAGTAGAAGAGACTAAGCAGTGACTAAGAATTTGTGAACTGCATCCAAATCGGCATAATGCATCAAAGGATAGAAAACCAAAGCTGGAATCAGTACAGTTAGTACACACCCTCTCACTTTACCACAGAGAGAACTGAGGTACCAAGAGGTTAAGGAACTTGCCCAAAGTCTCACTGCTGTTCCATGATAAAACCAGGACAGAAAGCTCTTAGACAAGCATGTAAAAATTCTCCACTCTCGCTGGGCATGGAGGATTCCATAGTTAGCAAGATGCCTCTGGCCCTCAATGAGCTTGGTGGGGTGACAGCCAAGAAAAATCATGACATGAGAAGTACTGTGAAAGAAAAGCATGTACAGTATTTTTTTTAAAGATTTTATTTATTTATTTGAGAGAGAGAGAATGAGAGAGAGCGAGTACATGAGAGGGGGGAGGGTCAGAGGGAGAAGTAGACTCCCTGCCGAGCAGGGAGCCCGATGCGGGACTCGATCCAGGGACTCCAGGATCATGACCTGAGCCGAAGGCAGCTGCCCAACCAACTGAGCCACCCAGGCGCCCGAAAAGCATGTACAGTATTATGGGACCTTGGAGACAGGGTGAACAGTTGTTGAAAAAGAGAGGGTGGAAAACTTCAGAGAAGAGGCATCAAATAGCTGGGGTCTTGAAAGATGAATAGATGTTTGCTGGCGGTAGGGAAGTCACTCCAGGAAGAGGAAATGGCATGATCAATGGCACAGAGTTGAAAAACTTTGGCTGATTTTGGTGAGAAGTTCTTGTTCTCACGGAGTCTAGAGAGGAATGCTGGTGAAAGTTGGTATTTTGATATTTGAAAGAGTGGACCGTAGATTGAGAAAAGTCTGGAACACCATTCTAAGGAGTCTGGACTTCAGTGTGGAGGAAATGAAGTGTCCCTTAAAGATTTTAAGCTGGGGAGTCAGAAAGCTGGATTATTGCTCTACAGAATTAACTCGAGCTGTGGTGTGGAGGAGGACCAAGAGGACACAGAGACTGAAGACTGGCGGACCAGTTAGAAGGCTATGGATAGATCCACTTGTCTTTTCCATGTCCCTCAGAATATTTTTAGTACCTAAAGCATGTAAGCTGTAAGCAACATTAACAGATCCATGATGCCTGCCTTTGTAATGTGTTCTGGAATTAGCCTAACATTCATATGGCACTTGAGTCTTGTCCAAACAGTGCAAGAATATAGATTATGACCTCAAATGCTGAATCTGTGTACTTTCAGAGCACTTCATCGTAAGGAATATGAAGGGTTCTTCAAAGGCATCAGTTACTGGTGTTCCAAAATCAGATAATCCACGCTCAGGAAAAGACTACAAAATGCGTCTGTCAAATATTGGAAAGAGAAAGGCAGTACAACAGTAAGTAGCCATCTTTCGCCCTTTATCGTTTTCCACAACTGGTCAGTTTCCATACCGTATTTACCCAGCTAACATCAAACACTTCTTGTTTTGTAAATTAGAGGGTTTTTTGTGTGTTTTAAAATTACTTTTGAACTGAATAGTAATTATTATAATTATAGTATTTCATAATTTGCAAAGCATGTTAACACACATTTCTTTGATTCTGACAACTCTGTGAAGCAGTCTTATTATTACATTTTATAAGTGAGGAAGCAGCAACTGGGAGAAGGTAAGTGATTTGCATAAGGTTAAACGGCTAATAAATGGCATCAGCGATGATTTAAAGCTTTGTTTCCATATGTCAGGCCTTTTCTACTCTACATCTTACAGTCTGCATTTTGCCAGCCAAGGGTGACATTATACAGGAGTATCCACCTCTCTTCACATGTAGCCCTGTGAGGGGTAAGGATGGGATTGGGGGGTTTTGGAGAGGGTGATCCCTACAATCTGCTAGTGCTGAGATGTGATCCAAAGTAAGATAATTCTCTGACCTGACTGGGATGAGCCTGTTTCAAGCGAAGATTAGAAAAAGAAGTTTCTTTTTTTAGGGCCTGGTTGTCTGTTCCCAGAAAAGAATTGGACCTACTGTAACTTTGAGTATTCTACATTCTATTTTCATAGCACTTGGACTAGTTGGACAGTGTTCTTAAGAACTAACTATAATGGAATCATTTTAGGTCATGGATGTTTTTAGAAAGCAAATTTGTCTCTTCTTACATTTTTAGTTATATATGCCTTTTGCTGATAAAGTTTTAGCCAGGACTTTTTTAATCCCAAGGGAAATATTCTCAAATATCTTATATCCTCATTCTGACTGGATTCTGCAAATGACCAGTTCCAATTACCACATCCAAATGTTCTTCATTAGGTCAGTCTTAGGGTAGGGGACGGGAGGGTGCAGGGGGAAGAAGCATAAATTCAGAGTTCCCCAAGATTTTAGGAAAATGAAAACTACTTCATTAATGTTAACCTCTTGTTTTTCTTCTCAGAGCTCGTGAAGCTATTTCAGCTCAAAGGATCCAGAGAGCTTGGTTATCTCATATGGACAAAACATATTTCAACTCCTAAAGCACACAGTTTGTGCGGCGGTATGTATTTTGCTTTTTGTTTTCTCTGACAGATCTAATTACTTATAAGCTAAAAGGTCTGTTAAGTAAAGATAAAATACAAAACCTTTTTTATCTCTTCTATTTGAATCTAATAATAGTGCATGGGGTTCTGGGATTGCTTCTTTGGTTAGCCCTAAATGAATATTTCTGGATTTATTTGTAAATAATGTAGGTGACTGTTATTTCTTTCTTCTGAAACCAAAATGATGTTTTTAAAAAATTCAATTTCTTATTTGAAGATGTGGGACACTGATCGTCCAACAAGAAAAATCTCTGAATTAAAAGTGCCCTTACCTTCACCCAACGATTTCACTTCTGGGAATCCGTTATACAATATATGTACAATTTCATTGCAGTATTGTTTGTAATAGCAAAGAAATAAACCATATAATGTCCAACAGTGGGATGCTGGTTAAATAAGTGTTGGCGCTTTCATGGTGTTAAACCTTGCAGCCTTGTATGTGATTCTACAATACAAAGATAGCTAAGATATCTCATTAACGAAAAAGGCAAGTATAGAACAGTATGAATAATATGGTCCTATTTAAGTAAAAGAAAAAAAACCCCTAAGGTGCACATCCCCTCACTCCCCCCTCCCCCGCCAAAAAAACAACTCTGGCAATGCTAGCAGAGTATAAAAAGCTTTCCTTCATATAATACCAAGTATTCTAATAAAATCACCTATGAGTATAATAGTTTATAATTAGTAATAGCCACATAAAGGTAATTTTAGCAGCTCTGAAAAAAATCATGAAGTCTGAGCAGTATGTACACTTCTTCACCATCTGACCCACAGACCCATTTCTGATGCCAGTAAAAGCAGAATACCTCAGAGAAAACCCACTCAGGTAAACAGGTGACATTTCAGGTCCATAACCCATTGTCTTCACATACAGAACTTGCATTTAATTATCATAATACTGGTTTTGCTATAACTTTAGATGCTTATAATAACAGAAAGAAGGAAATTAATTCTTTTTTAAAAATCTGTTATCCTAACACTTCAGGTTCCTACCTGACATTAATAATGATTTGTCATTTTAAAAGCCCTTTGGTGTACATTTTTATGTGATTGTCATAGGCATAAAGGTTGGCAGGGTCATGTCGTGGGGCTTTAGAGTCAAAGAGACCTATGTTTGCATCCTGGCTTGTCCACTTACTACCTGTATGCCTTTGAATAAGTTACAGACACTCCCAGAGTCTCAGCCTGCTCATTGGAAGGATGAGAATGATAATATTTGAATAATATTGCTGAGTTGCAAGGATTAAATGAGGTTATGTCTATAAGGCATGTAACAGAGTGTGTGGTATATAAAAGGTACTTAAAAGCTAGTAACATTACTATTATCTTCCTCATTTTACAGTGATGATTCATTCAACATCAAATACTTGCTCAGCAAGTATTTGGAACACCTGCTGTGTTCCAAGGACTGTACTAGATGCTAGGCATACATGGTAAAGAAGAAAGACATGATCAGTACCTTCATGCAGCTTACAGTCTAGTAGAAGACACAGATTAGTTCATAGTTAATTATAATACATGGTGAAAAGTGTTGTCATAGGGAAAGAACAGTGCCTGGGATGTCAAGGAGGGACACCTACTCCAACTTGGAAGTAACTGACTCAGGGTTACACAGTTGATAAATGGAAGAGCCAAGACTAGAACCCAGGTATTCAGAACTCCAAGCCTGGTGTACTGTTCACTTTACCATGCCACCTCTGTTATTCTCAGTAAATTACATCTGGGCTGGGTACCATTTTCCATTTATAGCATCATCATCTATTTCAGGAATGTTGTGTGACGCATGAAATACTGAAGAAAGTGAGCCCCTTAGAGGCTGAGCTCCTGAAAGATCCTAGCATGAAGTGTAAAGTTAAATTCAGGTAATATTTCTATGCTAATTTATTTCAAGAAGCACTTGTTAAAATGAAGAAACCTTAGAAATTTATTTTCTCAAGTCCTCATACGTTTTCAGGGTATAATTACAGAGTAAATGTGTTATTCTTATTTACATTTATTTTTTCTTTTTTTTTCTTTTTTTTTAAGATTTTATTTATTTATTTGAGAGAGAATGAGATAGAGAGAGCATGAGAGGGGGGAAGGTCAAAGGGAGAAGCAGACTCCCCGCTGAGCAGGGAGCCCAATGCGGGACTCGATCCCGGGACTCCAGGATCATGACCTGAGCCAAAGGCAGTCCCTTAACCAACTGAGCCACCCAGGCGCCCTCTTATTTACATTTATTATGTGAGGAAACTGAGGCATGACTCTTGGGCCAAAAGTTGCCTTGAGAGTGGCTTATCTCCCATGATGTGTCCAGTGTGACACGTGAATGAGAATAATTGTGAGTGCACACACTCCACTGTGGCTCTTTCATCTCTGGAATCCATATCATTGCCCATTCTTTCCGTGCTCTGGCAGAGCCTTTACCCCGCATTCAGGAAACTATGGGAACTATCTTAAGTATAGGAGGAGAAGTAACTAAGCCCCAAGCCTGATGCCAAATCACTAATTTTTGGTCTTTATTTCAGATTTAGTGGTGAAACATTTCCACCTTTCATCGTATTTAAAATTTTTCTTCATACTGAAGGCCATGGTAACAAGTATTTCAGTGGAAAAAAATTATTTAAGCCATCAAATGAGGTGATGTTTCATGATGTATATTTTATGTTGCTTTATTTTTTAAAGATTTTTATTTATTTATTTGAGAGAGAGAGACAGAGATAGCGACAGAGAGCATGAGCGGGAAGGAGAGGGAGAAGCAGGCTCCCCGCTGAGCAGGGTGCCCAATGCGGGGCTCCATCCCAGGACCCCGGGATCACAACCTGAGCCAGAGGCAGATGCTTAACCGACTGAGCCACTCAGGTGCCCCCATTTTATGTTACTTTCGCTTCTTAACATCTATGTAGTATCTGAATTGCATTCAAAGTGGACAGACTAAGTGTTTTCACCATTAAATGGCCCAGCAGCCAGGTAGTATTTTTTTAATCATCATGTTTCAGGGTGTCTCTGTTTATTAGCAAAAAAAATATTTGGAATGAATTACTTTTAGAGGCCCTTAAAAATACTCATCACTTTTCTTTCTATTTAATTTTGGTTTGTTCATGAGAGACTCTTAACTATGGGAAAGAAACTGAGGGTTGGTGGAGGGGAGGTAGGTGGGGGGATGGGGTAACTGGGTGACGGGCGTTAAGGAGGGCACGTGATGAGATGAGCATGGGTGTTATATGCAACTGATGAATCACTGAACTCTACATCTGAAACTAATGATGTTCTATATGTTGGCTAATTGAATTTAAATTAAAAGAAAAGAAAAAAATTAAATTTTGGTTTGTTAATAATGGACTAAAGTGGCCCATTGGTCAGGGCTTTTAAATTATGCAGAACATTTGATGCAATTTTATTTTAATGACATTTTATCATGGTTTCTTTGATTCTGGTAGCATATTTAGAAAAAAAGTGTGCTGGACTATGGATTGAAAATGAACTTTTAAAACATTTATCCTTCTTTATATGATTTCTCATACTTTTAAGTTTCATATATATTTACCATAATTGTGTCTACAGCATAGGAATCACCTGAGAATCTTGTTAAAATTTTCTGGTTCATTAGATCTGGGAAGGGACCTGAGATTCTGCATTTCTAACCGGTTCCCGGGTGCTACCACTACTGCTGGTCCATGGACCCCACTTTTAATAGCAAGGCTCTGCAGTGCTACTACAGTGTAGGTTTTGCTCCTTTGGCCCTTAAACATGACTATAATTGAGGGAAAAAATGTGTGCATTCTCATACTTAGCCTTTTATAAATCATACATCAAAGGTTATTTTCCCGTAGCCTTCTGGAGATATTTTACATGAAATGTATGGCCCATCCAAAATCATCAGTAATGGTGCATGTTCAGGATAGACCACTCAGCCTGGGAGTTTCTGATCAGATCCAGGATATACAGCATTTATTCTCTGGAGAATATTAGAAAAGAAAAAGAGACTGCTTTTCTCTGTGTTCTCAGGCAACATCAGAGAACATTTCATTCAGTTTCAGAATATATCAAATGGACTCTGTGTTTTCATATGGAATATGGTGTTCTGGAAACATTAGTATTTGTTCATTTATATAGAATGACTTCACATGCAAAAATTGATATTTATCCTATGCTCAAGGAATAAATTCATGCCACATTTATGTACAGAATAAGCTTATCATTCCTATAAAATATCATCAATTGTTGCTTTTCTGAGATTGCATGATGAGACTGTTCCAGGAACAGAAATTCTCCTGGGTCAGCTCCTGGTGGCCCCTACTGTCTGCAGGCCGGAGCAAATGAGAAACTTAAAGGCTGTGACTGGAAAGGACTGTGTGTATATTAAAACTCATTAAAATGCTGTATAATAACTTTAGTTTTTATTTAAATTACAAAGTGACTGTTGGGAAAAAAAGAAATAGCACAGAGATTTTTAAAAAAGGAAACTGTGCCTCATGCCTTTCTTCTCTGTGCTGTGACTTTCACTCACCTGGGGTGAACACTGTTAATAGTTTACTGTGTATCCTTCATTTTTTTTTGCCCATAAAAATGCTCACACAAATATGTTTTTTAAAAATTTTTGTTCTTACTATAAAAATGTGATAACACTGTTTAGTTTGAGTTTTTCACTAAACATTCTGAGAGGATTTAAATGATGAGAACATGAAAGAACAGATTAGGATTCCTTTTTCAGCTTCGTAACAAACTGGTAACACTTGGATTCATGGTTGATAAAAAACCTGTAGAAGGAGAATTTTTCTAAGTTTGCATCAGTCCTTTGAATGTAGAAATTGTGTGTTGAGCAAACTGATCCAACTTTCCTAAGTTCACTTCTTTCTCTTTTTTTTTTTTAAGATTTTATTTTTTTAAGTAATCTCTACACCCATCGTGGGGCTCAAACCCACAACCCCAAGATCAAGAGTCTCACAGTCTACCGACCGAGCCAGCCAGGAGCCCCCACTTAATTCTTAGTATGAAATAAATAAGTCAGTTTTAGTTCAGACGTGTAATTTAAGTTCACTGATGAACACAGTTTTGTTGTTGTTCTGTCTTTTCTCTGGTTCTTACTTCCAATTCTAGTTTCATTTCCTTATCATTTCCCAACAGTATTTCTCGTGTATTTACACACACACACACACACACACACACACAGTAAAAACAAGTGAAAGGACATAGAATAGCCTAAACCGCCTTAGAGAAGAAGAACAAACGTTTCCATTACCTGACTTCAAGGCTTAAAAAGCTGCAGTGATCCTGACAGTGTTGTGATGGCTTAAAGATAGACATGTAAATCAATGAGATAGAATAGGGAATTCAGAAATATATGCACTCATAGATGATCAGTTGATTTTCATCAAATGTGCCAGGTCAGTTCAAATGGTGCTAGAACAATTGGATAGCCATGTGTACAAAAAAGAGATCTCATTTCAGTTACCTACTTCGATGATCTATTTTCAGAGCAATGCTTATTTACAGACGGTTGTCACTATAGTTCATCCTCCAGCTATATTTAGAATATTCTAAAGCCTTGCTACTCAGTGTGGTCTACAGACCCACAGCACTGGCATCCCCTGGAACTTATTAGAAATGTGGACTATCAGCCCCCACCCCAGACCCACTGAATTAGCACCTGTGTTTTAACAAGACCCCCAGACAATCCTAGGCACAATATAGTTTGACAAGCACTGTCATAAAGGTGCCCCCCACCAACACACACCGTGGCCTGGAATGCCTCCGGGTAATTGACAGTTCTGAAACATTAATGTCCAGCAACCATTCGTTTAAATTGAAGATCCCTGTTCTTTTTGAGGATTGGGCATTTATGTAAAAAGGAAAAACATTATTATTAATAATAGCTGCCCTTATTGAGCACTGTCAAGTACTGTGTTAAACATTTTGTGTGCATTATCATTTAATTCTCATAAACTCTAGAATGTAGATTCTGTGGCTGTCTTCCATTTTAAACGACTAAGTCACTTGCCTAAGGTCTCACAGCTAGAAAGGGAAGGAACCGATATCAAAACCCAGTGATCCTGATTCCAGAGCCTGTGCTCTTAACCACTCTTGAGTCAGGAAGCCTGCTCAATATGTTCTCTTATACGGCCCCCTGATAACTCCAGTGAGGTACATGTTATTCCCATTTTTGCCTGTGAGGAAGCTGGAACTCGGAGAGGCTTGTCAGGGGCAGAACTGAGGCTTGAATACTCCCCCCATCTATCCGCCGCCCTGTGCCCACTTCAACCCCAGCAGGTGTGCTGCTTTCATGAATTTGGAGCCCGTATATAACTGAACTGCTCCAAACCAGGAAACTCTGTGCCTGTGCTGGGATACCAGTTACTGCTACCTTCGTAAGTGAGAATTTCCAGCTGGGCGGGGAAGTGACTTGAGATAGTAGAGTAACTTCACGAGCGCAGGTCTGGATCTAGGCCAGCACGGAGCTGCAGGCCTGTGGGGGCTTCTGGGCCACGGTGATGCCAGGTATCAGGGGAGGTGTCAAATTTAGAGATGCCCCCCTTTGACCTTTTGAGTCACCCACTAAGAATGGAACCTGCCTCTTGAATCCTAGTCTGATTGGCGGCTATCCTGGGCTCCTTGCCCGGTTTCCACCCTTCCCTTTCACCTGGGGCTGGGCCCTTCTTAACCATCCCTTCCGACCCAGAAGCACTTTCCTGAAGCTGGCCATCTCCAGCAGATGCCGGAGAAAGAACATCCTGGCCGTTGGAGGGCAAACTTTTTTCAAGCCCCTGTCGCAAGTGGGCAGCGAGCCTGCCCCACGCTGCCAGGCATAGGGTTTTTTTGGCTGGACACTGGGATGGGCCTGACACAGCTGAGCCCTACAGCTGAGGCACTGTACAAATAAGGAAACTGGGGCTTGGAGAGGTTGTGGGTGGTGGCTGAGGGGCGTAGAGTGGGGAGGGACTGACAAGAAATACCCTTACGGAGTAACTTGAGCTAAAGTAAAATACAGTTATAGCTAAAGAAATTCTCAAAGCAGAAATTGTACAGTTTTCAGACGTGTTCTCTGTACAGTTTATTTGCTTTTACCTTTAGTGTTACTGTGAGAATGGTTAATGAGAGCCCACAGGAAATTAATTGCAAGAAAGCGTAATGGTGACACGTGCCAACACTGCCTTCTCTTTAAGATGCGTGCTGTGTGAAGAAACTAATGAAATGGAAAACAAAGATGATCTGCCTAAAGGAAGGTTCATCACATAAACAGTTTCTGTCCCTTCAGTTTAGTGCATTAGGAATAGAACTACAACCATCTGAATATTCTTCCATTTTCCATGTGTGTCCATGTTCAAAGCTTTGGAATTAGAAAAATAAATAAAAAAGGAATATTCTCAATAACAAAAGTGAAAAATGAAATGGACAATACATTCAGGCTCATTCTTGTATTGTGTGTTAAGTAAAAAGAACACATTCCAAATTTCGATCTCGTCTCAAGTGGCCTCATATCAGCATTATAACCTGGAGTTCCCATGCTTTCACAAATACACATTCTGAGATACAAAGGGGAAGAGAAACTGATCTGGAATCCAAAGGTATTTGAATTTTCATCTAAGCCAGTCTCCCTTCTCATAAGCATATACTTTGTGGCCAGAAGCACAGATATGTAATATAAATATGTGTTAGAAGAGTCAGCACATACTTATGGGGGGTGGGAACGAGGGTGGGGAGTACTTAAGTCTCTACTCACAGTCTATGTATAGCTCTTAGCAAAGGATGGGCATTATGTGAAAGGGTATGGTACAAACAGGGCCAGATGAGATTTGGGCCTCCGTATTTTCTATCTTCTACCTCTGCCCTATCAGGGGCTGTCCTTGAGTACAAAATGCCAACATTTCAGAGAGAGAAAAAAAAAAATGCTTTGCTACTCTGGCCACAGAGAATGAGGTCTGAAGGAGAGGGAGGCAATCTGAAACGTACATGTTTCCATTTGGGGGCGAGGTATTAACTAACACATAAAAGAGAGCTGGCCTTAGGAACACCTTTCCCTGCAGTTCCTAAGGCAACCTATTTAATAACCAAGGAAGCTTTCTCTGCCTTGACAACACGAATGACGCTAGAGATTTGTTTTGTTAAGGGAAAAGAATGTTTTTTAAGGGGGAAATAACCAGATTTTTAAAACACTGTGGTTCTCTGAGGGTTGTAGACTCAGCTACTCCTCCAGCTACATTTTAAAACTATGTATATATGGTTATGGAAACAAATTTTAAATGGTTTAAAAACTCCTATACAATCTTTTCTTTGTAAATATGGTCTTTTTATTGAATAGCAAGCTGCTAGGAGAAAGGAACAATATTTGATGTATTTGTCAGAAGAAATATATAAAATATGCACTGATAATTGTTGCTATTATACTACTGTTTTAAAGGTCTGTTTTCTATTCTCTTTATAGGGAGTGGCTGATGCTTGCAAAATGATGGGGAAAAAAAAGTTTTACCATCAAGTTATGGAAGATGAACATCTTTTCCAGAAATTCAAAGTAACTGATGAAATAGATATTGTCACCCTGAAAGATTACATGCAAGTAAGGAATTGAGATTTAGATATTAGAAACAACAATTTAAAAAAATCTTCTGGGGGCATCTGGGTGGCTCAGTTACTTAAGCGTCTGCCTTCGGCTCAGGTCATGATCTCGAGGTCCTGGGATCAAGCCCCTTGTCCGGCTCCCTGCTTAGCAGGGAGCCCGCTTCTCCCTCTTCCTCTGCCCCACCCCCCTCATGCTCGCTCGCTCTCTTTCTCTCTCTCAAATAAATAAAATCTTTAAAAAAATATCTTTTAAAAAGCCTCCTGACCTTGTCCTCCAAGAAGAAAATTTCATTCATTTTTTTCATTATAGAAAAATACACACAATATAAAATTTACCATTTTAAATGGTACAATTCAGTGACATTAAGTACATTCACAATGTTGTGCAAACACCGCCACTATCTAGTTCCAGAACCTTTTTGTTGCCCCAAAAGGAAACCTCACATCTATTAAGCTGTCACTCCCCATTCCTCCCCATCACTCTAGCCCCTATCAACCACTAATCCGTTTTCTGTCTCCTTGAATTTACCTATTCTGGGTAGCTTGTATTAATGGAATCATATAATATTTGGCTTTTGCATCTGGGGAGTGATAGCTAATGAATGTGGCCTTTCTTTTGGGGGCAATAGAAATGTTTTGGAATTAGATAGTAGTGCTACTTTTAAAATGGTTAAAATGGTGAATTTTATATTATGTGAAATCAAGTACATGGTTTTGAAAGAGTGCATGATGGAGATTTGACCTAGTAAGGAAGGGTTCTATTAATATTTGGATTATTATTTGGATGCTTTGTGCTACAAGTGACAGAATACTCCCAACCACAAGAGGCTTAAACAACAAAGGACATTTATTGTCCCATGTCAGAAGTCCACAGATAGGTGGGTCCTGGGCTAGCTAATGCAGCAGCTCAAGGACATCAGGGTTCTGGGTCAGCTTCTCTACGGTGCTTCACATGGTGACAAGATGACTATCACATTCTTAACTTCCTTCAAAGGCAGGAACAAGGGGACTCTGAAGCATCGTTTTCCTTTTTATCGCAAGAAGAAAAATCTTTGGGGGTACTTGGGTGGCTCAGTTGCTTAAGCATCCAACTCTTGATCTCAGCTCACGTCTTGATCTCAGGGTTGTGAGTTCAAGCCCTGGGTTGGGCTCCATGCTGGGTGTGGAGCCTACCTTAAAAAAAGAAAAGAAAAAAGAAAAATCTTTGCCAGAAGCCCCCAACAGACTTCCCCTCAGGTCCCATTGGTCAGAACTGGATCACATACTCCCCCTAACCTCATCACTGATAAAGGGAAATGGGATCATTTTCCATGATTGACTTAGAGCAATCATGGTTCATGTGCTGGGGCCCTCCTTCCTGGAACATATTGCTGTTCCATACTTGAAAAAAAAAAAAAAATCCGGGCTCTGGAGGCAAGGGAGAAGTGGGAAATGGTTGATGGGCAGGCAATCAACAATGTGTCACAGCGTCAGTCCAGGGCTGAGCAGGTGTTGCGCCCCAGGCAGAGGCTCTGTGGCAGGAGGAACTGCAGGGCCCGAAAGCAGGTCTGTGGGGTAGAGAAGAGGGAGCAGAGGGTTTGGTACGTAGGCAGCCTGGAGGGCTGGGAAGAGAGCATCAGGCAGGCCTTTTGACCACAGCAAGGTGTTTTTCTTTTTCTTGATCCTGTGTGCAAATAGAAGCTGATGCTTCTTAATGGGTTAAGAAATGAGGTGATCTAATCTAATGAGTGAAGAGATCTGTCTGGCTGCAGTGTAGGGAATGGATTAGAGGATAGCAAGAGCCTTCTCCTAGTTTGGATGTTCCTGCTGTATCTCAGGAGAAATGGTGGTGTCTTGGCGGAGGGCTGTGAGGCTGGAGACAAGAGAGATAAGTAGAGAGTAAAAGCAGTGGGCCCTGGTGACAGATGGGGGCCAGCTAAAGAGAGGTGTCCAGCATGGCTCCCAGGTTCCTGGTTTGCATAACAGGCTGGACAGCAGTACTAAGTCAGGAAACTTAAACTAGATACCTGATTAATAATAATAGCAAATGCTCAGTAGTGCCAATTCCTTTTCTTCTCATAACAACCCTAAGAGGTAGGTACTATTATTACCACCATTTTACAAGTTCTAAAGACGCAAGGGATCCCCAAATTCTGGCTCATAATAATAATAATATATGGCCTTCACTATTCACTCAGTTGCTTCATTGTGACACATGAAATTAATGCAGTGCCTTAGAGACTCCCAATTATGCTTTATTTCCTTTAGAGTCTTAACCTGGAAAATGAGGGGATTGAACCAGGAAATAAGTAGCGCTTGGGGATGCCAACTATCTTTGCTAAGGACATGGGTCACATACTTGCAGAGTGTGACTATGCCAAGGATTGGTGCCATAGGAAGAAGTCCCAGATAGACATGTTGGGAGAAAGAAACTTGATGATTGCTGACTTTTTTTTTTTTTAAAGATTTATTTATTTATTTGACAGAGAGAGACACAGCGAGAGAGGGAACACAAGCAGGGGGAGTGGGAGAGGGAGAAGCAGGGAGCCAGATGCGGGGCTCAATCCCAGGACCCTGGGATCATGACCTGAGCCGAAGGCAGATGCTTAACGACTGAGCCACCCAGGCACCCCAGATGATTGCTGACTTTTATTGAGCCCCTTATGGAAACAGCACTGTTGTTGGCTCTTTTTTTAAAAAAAAAAAAATTTGAGAGAAAGAGACAGAGAAACAGAGCACAAGCAGGTGGAGGGGCAGAGGGAGAAGCAGACTCCCCACTGAGCAGGGAGCCTGACATGGGGCTCCACCCCAGGACCTGGGATCATGACCTGAGCCGAAGGCAGAAGCTTAACCGCTTAACTGACTGAGCCACCCAGGCACCCCTTGTTGGCTCTTTTTGTGCATATTATCTCCTTTAATCTTCAAGTGTGTAAATTATGTGACCCTTTAACAGATGAGAACAATGGAGTTTAATAAGATTTTTAAAAACTTGGGGCACCTGGGTGGCTCAGTCGTTAAGCGTCTGCCTACAGCTCAGGTCATGATCCCAGGGTCCTGGGATCGAGCCCCACATTGGGCTCCCTGGTCCGCAGAGAGCCTGCTTCTCCCTCTCCCTCTGCCTGCCGCTCTGCCTATCTGTGCTCTCTATGTCTCTGTCAAATAAATAAAAACTAATGATGTAATGTATGGTGATTAACATAACAATAAAAAAATTAAAAAAGAAAATCTTTAAAAAAGAAAAAAAAGATTTTTAAAAACTTGCCCAAAGTCACATATCTAAGTGCAGAGCAGGTCATTGACAGTTCTGAGATGTTTACTCATTTTACTACTCCACTCTCAGCAGGTAAAATATACAGGCAGTCCTCACTTTGTGCGGTAGTGCAGGGCCATAAAATGACCGTTCAGGGGCACCTGGCTGACTCTGTCAGTGGAGCGTGCAACTCTTGATCTCAGGGTTGTGGGTTCAAGCCCCACATTGGGTGTAGAGATTTTTTAAAAATAAAATCTTTTAAAAAATGACCTGAAACCATGCAAAGCAAACTTAATAATCAATGTGAAAAATCATGATTGTTCCATGCCTTTCAGAAAAATCTTGTCAAAACATTAAAAACTCTCTTATTGTCTGTTATAAATATATAGGAAAACAAAAAACAAAACATTTATTATGCTATAATTTAAAACATTGGAAACATTGAGGAGGAAAAGTGTTTTATTTCTTTGTAAAAAACTTATCAACTGTAAATATACTAAAAACCATTGAATTATATACTTTATATGGGTGAATTGTATGGGATGTGAATCTCAATAAAGCTTTAAAAAGCAGTGTATGAGGAGTAGTTTAAACAGTGCTTGCTTTCTTGTTCTTCTCATATAGCTTACAGTACATAGTGAGCATCTTTTCCATGCCTTGGTGAATTGTCACACTCTTAAGTTCGGATTACCTACCAACATTTTATCCTTTACACATTAAATGTGAAATCTCTCAAAGTTCCTGTAATGTGAAGAGTCTTTTTTGTCAATGTCACTTCCTCTGGGACAGCTTCATCCTTTTCGTCACAACCACTTTCCTCAATTATGCTGCCAAGTTCACCTTCAGCACGTTCCTCTAGCTGCCCACCCTCAGTCTCTTGAATGATGGCAGTGTCAATATCCCCTCGTCACCTATTTCTTCTAGAACTCCATTTACCTTTGATTTGAATTTCATTTCATTTTGGTTTCTCTTTTGGCCTATTCTTTTGATTATCTTTTTTTTTTTTTTTTTGGTAAAATGGCACAGGGGTTTATCACTGGGAGACAAAGAGGTGATACAACTAAATAACAGATCCTCAGTGACCAATTGCTGACACTTTGGAGGAAGGGACATGATTTGTCACTCATCACCACACACATCTGTTATGTCTGTAGTGATCTATGGACTGGAGAGCTATCAGCAAAGTTTGTACTTTATGCAGTTAAGTTATACTGGGGAAACTGAAATTTGAGACAAGTTGTTGGAGGACTGGGCTTATTCAATCAAATGGTAGTAAGTAAAATTTGTGCATGCCTAAATGATACAAAAGAAAGACTCCTTGTATATGTGTGTGTGTGCGATATACCCTAAATGCCTAGCTGATAAGCATTGTAGATCCTCCGGCCTACTCCTATGTCTTAAATGAACATTTTATAAGGTTGCATCAATTATATATATTTGCACTTTAACATTCCTAATTTGATATTTTAAATTTAAAAAATAAATAAATACAAGTGGGATTTCTACAAAGCTCCAAATGAAAATCGTGAAATTCGCCACTTAGTACCAGAGGTGAACTCATTATTCTTATAAAAAGGTTTGTGCAAATGTCCTCTCAACCCAAGCATGTTATGAACAAGCACTACCAGGTATGCAGATCATGTATTTGGCATTAAAATGTTTATTCATTAAATAAAATAAAATGTTTATCATTAAATAAAGATTTAGTGAGTGTGGTACTATGAGCGTGATACTGCGTGATGAGGATCGTGCCTTCTCGGGGGGGAGCTAAGTACACAGACAGCTAAAACATCAAGTAGTCAGGAATAAGCCATAGAAGAAAGTAGCTGATAAAGTTCAGAGATGGGCTCAAGGAATGCTTTTTGGATGAAGTGACAATGGATATTTGAACCTTGGGAAATGTGTCTAAAAACATTCTGGAGTACCCACAACTGATCATTCTTACTTGTTTTTTCCATATAGTATTCCAGTCTCCTGGATGAGACCCCTGCATCTTCTGGTGGCAGAAATAACTACTGGCGAAAATTAAACCTCGAAAACATCCCCAGGACAATGATAATATATGACATAGTTGATTATGCAGAGTCTGGAATAATCTCAAACCGTCTACAAAAAGAAATGAAGTATCTATTACGGAGACCACAAACAGAAGAGATGCGTCAACACCAGCTACAGATTGTTTCTGAAGTTAGGTAAAAGTGATATTTTAATGGGGTCACAATACTAGGGGCATTTCTGAAAATGTTCACATTCTGCCAAATAGCTCATGAAAGATAATAATAGGGCATATGGGGAAAATAGGGTTGAGGCAGATTGCTCAAAATGTAGGCATCTTTGTAAACAGAGCACTAACAAAAAGGACAACTGGAACCTGGGGAGATAACTCATACCACCAGACAGGCAGCTCAGGACGGCTGGAGGCCACCACAGCAAATATAAAAAATGTACAACGAGAGAGCAGAAATGCTGGCCTCTCTTTAATTAGAGCAGGCAGTGGGTACGGAGATAATGCAGATGGAAGTAGAGCCCTGGGCTAGTGTGGTTGCCTTTTAAGTGGACATGAGAAGCAGTGCAACCTGCCAATAACCAACCCCCCCTCCCAAGGCAGGGAGCATGGGGGATGGCAGTCAGGGTGGACTGGGGGGTGGGGGGTGCCTCTGGAGAGAGAGCCCTAGATGCAGGTGCTAATTCTTGTTTTCATAAATACAGCCAAAAGGGCTCCCATTGCCTGTGCTGCACACAACTGAGGACCTTTTCCTTTTCTGCTGAAGGTCATAATTCTACTCTTGTGATTCCAGCTCCCCTTGCTGAGGACAAATTGCATATAAATTACAGTGACATTGTTCCCTTCTTTAGCAATAGCATGTGAGCCAATTCACATTATAGAAACTCATGTTGTAGCAAAATAGACTGTATTATGATCTGAAACAATACGGACAGAATATGACTGCTCCAATTATATTCCTTTTTTCTTTCCATTACAAGTCTCACCTAGCCCATCTTATTTACAAATGAAGCTTTCTTTCTTAAGAAAAAAGAAAGAGATAATCAGATTGAAGAGGATCTATTGGTAGTCTATTTCCACAGCGTCATATTTGAAATGAAAAAATACTCCTTTAGTACATGAAGACACTGGTGATCCACTGTCAGGCAAACACACTGGGTTTTTTCCAGGGCTAGAGATGAGTGGTGCTGACCCAATAATATAATTTAGCCCATATATTTTATGATCAAGGCTATACATTTGCCAGACAGATGGCCTGGTGTAGGGTGTCGTCTGCCATCATGAAATAGATTTTCTCTAACTCATCTATATAAGCACTGAATATAGAACTTAACCCTATTACCACCAAGGTCAAATAAATGATGTAATTTTCCCTGCCACCATATATAACCCCAGGTTCCCTGCTATTTGGACTCTTGCTAGTGATTATCTAAGAATGAGTCATCTGAAGAGCCAAATGAAGTAGCCAAATCCTAAATCAATGAAAGAGGGAAAAGTACTTTCTTACAGGTTTCTTTGAATGCAGTGTTAGTTTGGGATCTCCCAGGAGATCAAATATTTGGATATGAGTAGTCTATTTGGGAGGTGATTCCCAGAACCACTGATGAAAGGGAAACAAGGAGGGGCAGGCAGCCAAAACAGCGTGTGTTAGCAAACAAGTTACTTCTGCGGGTAAGTGGAGCTTAATCCCTTCTGGGAATGTCCAAGCCATCGCAGAACGTGCAACTCAAGTTATCCTGCGGGGGCAAGGGAGTTGGGATATTTATACGCCGATGTACATCAGGCACTGGCTAAGGACTGTTTAGGAGGGGAAGTATTAATTCTCAGGTCCTTTCCCCGCACATGGGCCCTTGTTTTCACAAGAAAGCTGTTACGCTGAGCGAGGCTGATGCTGGCGGTTGGAAGTTGGGCCTATGTGCTTTGCAGTGGTGAGGCCTAGGGGGCTATGGGCACGACGCCACCTGTATCTGATCCCAACACTGATAAGAACAGCTTGTTTTCTCAGCCATTATGAAATTTAACACCTTTTTGTGTTAGTATATGGTGTGTGTGTGTGTGTGTGTGTATAATTCAAATGACTACTACATGGTATTTTCCAGGAAAACTGATTTTAAATTGATACCATGTTTTATAATTTTCATCATCATCGTGATCCACATCATCATTTTTACACCTTCATATGGCACAAATAAAGAACTACACCATATAATTTAAGCAGAAATGATAAGTCTGGCCTAAAAACTTGCATGCAGTATTGCTCCAGATACTGAGGCCTATGATCTAGTTGCTGGAAGATGCTTTAATAAAATTTGCAACTTGCTTTACATTTAAATGTTATTTGGTGCATTTTTTTCCTGTCTGTAATTCAAATCTTTTCTAGATGCCCTTCATCCTTTTCAGCTATCAAACCTTTATATCGGCCCTACCAACAGCAGAATCAAATTAAACATCTGGGTCGTCGATCCAAGCAAGCTCAAATGAAAGTTGAAAAAATGAAAAAAGCCTATAAGATGGCTAAAGAAAAAACTGCTTCCATGGGGACGGTAAGTTGAACTTGTACTGAATTCATTGTTTTGGACACTATTCAAACTGTAAGTCATTCTATTTGTATAAGTAGAATTTCCTAATCTACAAGTTCAAGGCTGAAACACCTTTGGTATGTACTTGGATAGTATAAAGCTGTGTTCCTCTTGGTAACATATGTTTTAAAAACTCTTCAACAGTATGGCTGACCTGATAAATACCGGCTGTTTTGGCTCATCTAATATGAGGGGGCCAACAACAGTAGTCTCTGTATGTTGACACTGTTGATTCAGCACATCTCAAATGGTGCTTTTCTCAAAATAAGTCATTTCTATCCAAGCTTATTAAAAACTGTATGTGTAAAGTCGGCCTCAGTACATTCCTACATGGTAGGATATTTGCAACTAACATGTATTCACATATTGCTTTGTCATTTTTTTTAAATCTGCTGTAAATGTTTGGAGACGAGGCTAAGTATAAACAGCCAGTATAAAAACAGAAAGTAGTAAAAACCAAATGTAAAATCTTTTCCTCTTTTGTTTATACTTCTACCTAGGAACCACAGACGGACACACGAGGTACAAGGCAGCGACAGACAATCATCTTCTCTACCCCACCTTTTGACATTGTGAAAGTTGATGAGCTCATGCCAGATGAGGAATTGGAAAAACAAGAAAAGGAGTTGTTCGCCTGGTATCAAGACTTGTATATTAATAGTCCTCCGTCATGTTAATGTGTAGCTAACTGATAGAAAGCCAAATTATTTAACAATCTGCTTGTCTTGCTAATATGCATATTAAAGGAAAAGGAAATACATAAACAAGCCTTCAGGATGCTCTCTTAACCAAATGTGTGACCGATTTTTAAGCCCTTTTAGTATTACCATAAGTACTAATATTTTTTTACTGAGAGAATTTTAGTCTGAATAATGATTTCTACTAGATGCCCTCAAACTAGCTGTATACGGTTTTACTCAAGAAATGATGAGTAAATTAGTCCCTGGAACTTTTACTCAATTTTGATTTTCCTTTGTTTTTAAAAACATCTAAACAGGCCATGTTTAGCATAAATATTAGAATTCACAGAATAAAAGGCTATTCTTGAGTCAGCTTCCAGTGCCTTTTTTTTTTTTTTAACTGGCATGTTGTTTTTACAGAGCACCTTTTGATTGACCTATTCTGAATTATAATAAAACTAATACTGAATTCGTTACTATAGTAGGCGTGACGTAGCATACCTAATCATTATGGAGGATCGCAAGGACCTAGGGCAGAATGTCTCATCTGCTTCAATGCTGTATTTGGATATTTTTCAAGTATAAAAATTGTTTTGAGTAATATTTACCAATCTCCTTTTGATTATTTTATTCCTGATACAGTACAAATTATTGATCCTTTTTTGTGATCTAGGCTGTTGGATTATATCAAACCTTACCAGGGACTATGATAATTAAACAAAGTGCATTCTTTATTGAACTTTAAAAATACAATTTTTTATTTTGGTTAACATGTAAGATACGGAGGTTGATTGCTGATTTAACTCAGGCAAGCAGCCTATAAATGGATCTCGTTCCCTGTAAAAACATTCTCTTAAATGATAAGGAATATTGGAGTAAATGTGTATGATTCCCACTAGAATATAGTTAACATAAACATGTACTCTACCATATTAATATATTATCATTTGATACCCAAAAATAGGATGGATAACCCCCTTGTTTTCAGAGCTTGTACTGGATGCCGGTTGAATAGAAAACACGTATTTGTCCTCATGAGTCACACATACTCATTCGTTAAATTGGGAAGCAGTCCCTCATCCAGTCAAACGTATATGGAGTTCAGTCTACCCATAGTATGTGCAATAACAAAGCTAAGGAAGATTTCAGGTAGCAAGATGAAAGAAAAAGACAAAGGAAATACTTCTCGTATTTCATTAGCTCTGACTTTGTCCCATTGTAAGGCCTAGCTACAAGGGAGGCTGGGAAGTGTACACTTGTTTTGGGCAGTTCTGTACCCAACTAAAATGCTATTGTTATAAAAGGATAATGGATATTAAGGCATAAGTAGCATCAGCTGCCAGACAGAGATCAGGTCTTCTATTGATTATTTTAACTTACATTAAACAGTATAACCACATCACAGAAAATCTTTTTAAAGGTAGAATTACACATAATCTCATCACTGTAATATAACAACTGTTTTCATTTGCTTATATCTTTCTAAATACATATTTTCACTTGGTTGTAGTCATAAATACAATAGATTTAAAATTTCTACTTAATATATTATACCTTAAACATTTAAAAAAATAATTTTTCATGGCCACATGATAGCCCATTGGGTTGATGTGGCATAATTTACTTAACCATACCCATATCATTGGATAATTCCGTGATTCTAATTTTTCATTGTTGTTGCTAATTAACCCTAGAGTGAATATCTTCATACAGTCTTTTTTCTTTCAGTTATCTTTCTGTTACTTATTTTTGACCTAATTGCACTGTAATCAGAATACATGGTTTGTATGATACTGATTCTGGGAAACTTGTTGACTTTATAGCTAAGTATATGGTCAGTTTTCATAAATGTTTCTTGCACTCTGAAGAAAAAATGTACATTCTTCTCTAGTTGGATACAAGATCCTATTCATGCCCTTTTGATCAAGCTTATTAATCAGATTATTTATATTTTCTATATACTACTAATTTTTGGTCTATGTGACAACAATTACTGACAAAGGTATATGTTATATCAGTTTCTCCTCATACTTCTGTCAATTTTTGCTTTATGTTATTTGAAGATATCATCAGGTACACATATAATTTCAGAATTAGTGTCTCTTCCTGACAAGTTGAATGTTATCTTTATGTAGTTACTATCTTTATTCCTTTTAAAAATATATATTTATTTATTTGCTTGCTGAGCAGGGAGCCCAATGCAGGGCCCGATCCCAGGACCCCAAGATCATGACCTGAGCCGAAGGCAGACGCTTAACCAACTGCGCCACCCAAGCATCCCGCTATCTTTATTCCTAATAACCCATTTTGCCTTGAAAACTATTTTGTCCAATATGAACAGAGCTACTCTAGCTTTCTTCTGGTTAGTGTCTGCCTAGCATATCCATTTCCATCTTTTCATATTTTCAATCTTTTTATGTGTCAGAGACTGGTTAGATGCTCACTAATTCCATTTCTTCTTCCTGGAAACACAGGAAGAAGCCCAGCCTCTGCAGTTATGTTGGGACCACTGAGGAATGTAGACAGAAGCGATGTATGCCACTTCTAGGCTTGGCCCCTAAAATGCTGTGCATAGTCTTAAATGTGCTCTCTCCCCTGCTCACATGGCTCAAGGCAAAGAACTCCAAGATGGTAGAACTAGGATCGACAGATACCAGATTCCTATGTCACTGATTGAAGGAGTGACAGCCAAAGCAGGAACCTTACCTGATGAACTATGATGTGAGCAAAAATTAAACCTTGTGTTAAGCCCCAGTGAACTTAGGGGTTGTTTGTACCAGCAGCTAACGTGAATTATTCTGATATACCACGTCTTTGTATTTTAGGTTTTCTCTAGGATACAACAAATATCTGGATTGTTTTGTTTTGTTTCATTTTAGTCCAATCTGAGGATATCTTTCTTTTGACTGGTGAGTCTAGAACATTTACACTTTATTGGGATTTTAATTAGTTGTTGGTATGTGGAATTCTCTTTACCATTTTATTTTGTGATGTCTATCCTGCTTTTTCTGTATCTTCTCTGCTTCCTATTTTCTTTCAGATTATTCTTTTGATTCCATATTTTCCCTTCTATTGGTTTGGAAGTTGTATACTCTATTTCTCTTCTTAGTGATTACTCTTAAATTTCAGCATGTGTACTCAAAATCTAAATCAATAGCTCCACTCCTCCCAAACTATCCAAGGGCCTTAGGATGGCTAATCACCATCCTCTTGTCTTAAAAGTTATTGTTATCTAATATTTTAGCACCATCTTATTTTTAACCTCCAAATGAGACGTTCTTGTTGTTCTATAAATCTCAGACTTTCCTTCTGGGATCATTTCTCTTTATCCTAATGTATCCTAATCTTAAAAGCTCCTTTAATGAGCATCTTTTGGTGATAACTCTTTCAGATTTGGGTTTTCTGAAAATGCCCTCATTTCACCCTATTCTTAAATACATCATTTAAGTAGGTGTCAAATTCTACCTAGACGGTGGTTTTCTCTCAGCAATCTAAAGTTATTGTTCCATTGTTGCTGCCAGGCTAGTTCCTTTTAAATGATCTCTCTTTTCTCTCTGACAACTTTTAAGATTTTCTCTTTGCATTTTGTGCTCTTCAGTTATACAGAAGATTAATTCTCCCACATTCTCTCTCCTCTATGTCTCCATTTTTTCTCACTTTACTGTCATGTGAGAGTCTGGCTTTATGCAGACATCTCAGTTCCAATTCCCTACCTTCCCTGAGTCCAAGATCTTGTCTCCCACACACATGAGGTCGTTAAAACCCAAGACTTTAGGTTCCTGAGAGTGACGAATGTACTTGGAGTCATCAGTCACAGACCATAGTTTGGAGCTCCCTCTTTATCTTTCACTCCCAAGGATTTTCCTTCTTATAAGCCTAATGATAGCTTTTTTTTTTTTTGAAGATTTGTTTATTTTGGAGAGAGTGAGAGTGGGGGGAGGGGGAGGGGGAGAGGGACAAGCAGACTCCATGCTGAGCACGGAGCCCAAACAGGGCTCCATCTCAGGACCCTGAAATCATGGCGCAAGCCTAAACCAAGAGTCAGATGCTTAGTCTGACTGCACTACCTAGGCACCCCTCAACAATGCCTTTTAAAAGATGTTTTTCTGTATTTTATTTAGGGTTTCTTTGGTTTTTGTGGTGGAATGGTTTTTCAGAATATTTAGTCCACCATTTTCTCATCATAAATGAAAGTCCACATTGTCACTTCTTTCTGTTGAATTATATCCTCAGGATAAAATCTTGAGAGTGTTTCTACTTACTGCATCAGAGATTTTAAGCATTTTTATAGCTGTTCACATGCATTGTTGGATTGCTTTCCAGCCATTCTCTTCTTGAGTGGTGAGTACTATATTTGTTTATTCATCCACTTCATGGAGGCAGAGTGGTATCAGTAGAATATGGGCTCTGAATCAATCAAACTTGGCTCTCCCTCTCCATACCCCATCTCTCTCTCTCCTTCCACTCTTCACATATATCGAGAATAGAGAAATATTTTCCTTACAAGTTTTGTTGTGGTTTGAGATGTGAGAGAATTAAAAAAGAAGGCACCACTTGAGAAGGAGAGAACGAAGATACACGTAGAACTTCTGGCTAAAAATGCTGGCTTCAATATCTATCTTAGTTTCAGCTTCACCCTCAAACCCCAATAAAATTATAGTAAAGAGATTTTTTTAAGGCATAAACCTTCAATGATAAAAAGAGAACAGAGGGAACAGAGACAAAATTTTGTCAGTTGGAAAACTTACAAATGATAGTTGACATAGCAGTTCTGAGAAACTAACTTAAACTGGCCTTGAGGAAGACTAAGAAAGCACTTTACACCATGGGCCCCCCACAAGACTCAAGAATTGGCAACAGCAAACAAGTTACCTTTGGAAGTGAAGGGTGAAGGAAAAGGATTTGGCTGAAGATCTGTGTAAGAAGTAGTTAGAACACCAAATCCCTTCCCCGGTTGCGGTTGCGGGTTGAATTGTGTCCTGTCCTCTCCCTGAGAAAAGATGTTTTGAAGTCCTGACCCGCAGTACCTCGGAACGTGACCTTATTTGGAAACAGAGTTGTGGCAGATGTAATTAGTTAAGATGAGGTCATACTAGAGTAGGGTGGGCCCCTAATCCGTTTGGACTGGTGTCTTCAACAGAATCAGTTAAAATAGGAATTGAAGTGGTTGCCTCTAAGGATCAGAAAATGGGGGAAAGAGAGGCAGAGCCTAGTGGATTTTATAATAATCATTATAGAACTATATGACCTTTAAAACTCTGTGCAAGTATGCATTTGATTTTAAAAACTAAAAAAAAAATTTTTTTTAAACACAAGAAAGCAGGAGAATTGTTGGGAGAGAGACACGACTGTGCCAGAATAGACCATTCTTAGCTTGCTCAAGCTGGTTGTGCAATTTCCGGAAATTTCATGAGCCACTTGTTAAATACAGCCATTATTAAAAATGAAATTGTATAAACTTATGATTAAGTAAACTATTATATTAAAACCACAGTTAGATACTCAAAACTCATCACTTCTGGGGCGCCTGGGTGGCTCAGTCCGTTAAGCATCTGCCTTCGGCTCAGGTCATGATCCCAGGGTCCTGGGATCAAGCCCTGCCTTGGGGGCGCGGGCTCCCTGCTCAGCGGGGAGTCTGCTTCTCCCTCTCTTTCTGCCCCTCCCTGTGCTCATGGTCTCTCTCCCTCTCTCAAATAAATAAAATCTTTGAAAAAAAACTCATCACTCCTTTTTTTTTTTAAGAATTTTTTTAAAAGATTTTTTATTTATTTGATAGAGACACAGCGAGAGAGGGAACACAAGCAGGGGGAGTGGGGGAGGGAGAAGCAGGCTTCCTGCTGAGCAGGGAGCCTGATGCGGGGCTCGATCCCAGGACCCTGGGATCATGACCTAAGCCGAAGGCAGACGCTTAACGACTGAGCCACCCAGGCGCCCCCCCCTTTTTTTAAAGATTTTATTTATTTATTTGACAGAGAGAGCAAGACAGCGAGAGAGGGAACACAAGCAGGGGGAGTGGGAGAGGGAGAAGCAGGCTCCCCACTGAACAAGGAGCCCGATGCGGGACTCGATCCCAGGACCCTGGGATCATGACCTGAGCTGAAGGCAGCCGCCTAACGACTGAGCCACCCAGGCGCCCCAAAACTCACTTCTTAATTACTTTACATTTTACTATGATGCTCTGGTCTCAATGTTACTTATATGTATTGCATCTGTCTGGTAGAAATGCCAAATAACAGTGTGCTGCTGGACATCTCTGCTCACCTCTGTGTTGTGATATCATGTTGGTTGTTTATTTCTTAAACTTTTTAATTAAGTATAACACATTTATAGAAAACCAGATAAAACAAATACACAGCTTAATGAATTATTGTAAGGCAACAGACCTTTGTAACTACCATCCATGTCAGAAAAAGAACCACGGCGGACCACCGCCGAAATTCTCCACTTGCTCCCCCTTTCCTACGAGTAACTGTACTTCTGACTTTTCTGGTAACCATGTCATTACTTTATAGTTTCATCACCTAAGTATGCATCCACAAACACAAACACTATGGTTTCCTTTCCCCTATTATCTTTATATGGCTTTTACCTCTTTTCAATCTGGAGGTTCCCCACCCACCGCTTTTTGTCCCCCTTACAATTTGTTGACAAAGCTGATTGTTTATCTATAGCATCTCCCATGATCTGAATTTTGCTGTTTGAATTCCTGTGGGATAGCTTAACATGTTCTTCTGCCCTCTGTATTTCCTGGAAGTTGGTAGGTGGATCTAGAGACTCGTTCTTTATTATTAACAACAATGACAACAGCCAAATTACTAATTTAGCAACTATGTATTGAACATTTACTACATGCCTGAATGGGACGCTATAAAAAGACGAAGTCATTTTTTTAAGGACTTTCATTAATTCAGGCAACTGACAGGATCTTCTTGAGGGACAAATTGTTCTGGTTCACTCCGTAACATTAGCTTGGTTGTCAACTCAGAAGGCATCTCCGAAAGTGTTAGGCCTTCTGTGCGAAACACATTAACTGACAAAGGGACTCCTGGTAATAGTATGGCAGTAACGCAGCAGGGCCTTCCTGGAAAAATCAGTAACTGTTCCACTTGTACAGAAACCTCTGTCTGTTTTTCAAGGCTGGTTTTAACACCGGTACATTTACCAAGCACTACTGACAATGATTGCAAATTTCATAGGGACAGTTTGCAGGAACTCAGCAATAAAGGATTTTTAAAAAGAAGAGGAGGGGAAATGTCATTACATATTTCTAAGTAATCAGAACCTTAAGTTAAAAAAAGGACACAAAATAATAAGATTTTAGAACTTGATGCTTTCTACAGCTTTTTCCTATGATAAAGCAATAATAGTCTCTCTAACGAATGCTAATTACTTTTAGAATAATACTGACAACTTGAAATGTTGATTTGCTGAAAATCAAACATGAAGGCTTCCTGTTCACGAACAGTACTTGGCTAAATTGTTTTAACTGTGGTTTAATTTAAAATAGTTTTGTGACTTATTTTCATAGTGTTCTAGTGAACATTTTATGTTATATGTATGTTATGTTTATAAAATTAGTTTAGTTTTAGGAACACGAACTTAATTCACCTCTACTATTAAATCTTTGCTTGGAAGTAAGGTAAGATGTTCAGATTTGTGGACCAAGAAGATAGGAAAGAGTGAAGATTGCCCCAAGCCTCAAAATTTTCAACCCTACTCTATAATTTTACAGTATTATATTCAGCTATGATTCATAGAAATGACATTAAGTTTAAAATATTCATGTGTATCATTTTTAAAGTTCTCCAAGAGGAAGTCATTTCCTTCTGTATTTTTGGAAAAGTGAATATTCATTTCTCCCTCATAATATTAAATTATGACAATCCTTGGCATTCAAATTAACCTGTCAAATTATATTCTCCAAAATTCTCCAACATTTGCAGAGATATGAGAACTTCTAAAAGTGAAAATATTAAGATATAATGGTTATCGGCCAGACTGAAAAAATAAATACCAAAAATTACACCATTCCATCATGGAATATTAAGAATCAAACACAACCTGAGCTTATTTTGGATCAATAATTATTACGGGTTTCTATAAATAAAAAGCCTCCAGTGTTAAAAGATGTTGGATCAGCATTTCCGGAAATCTATGACTAATGCCATTATACTATCTGTCCCAGGGAGTTTTATTATGACATCATCTCTTCAGAAACTTTAAATATTAATCCATAGGTTATTCTCAGCATTACTTTTTTTTCTCATTCAGAGTAGTTTCTTATTTAGCACAAGCAAGTTAATGTAATTCTTCCAACATACTAAAGAAAATAGGATCAGATCATGATATTCAGGTTTACATCACTTTAAAGTAAGTAAAAATGCTCTGTGCAAAGACTATGCATTGCCAGTTCCTTTTTGCCTTCCCAGATTATTTCTGTGAAAGCACAGCATCAAAGGAATATTATTTTTGACAAAAATTTTACAGTGTCACTCCCAGGAATATATTTCTACAGTTTGAGCAATTTTGAAATAAATTACATCATGATATTCATATTTCCCTTCTAAAAAAATGCAAATCTTTCTCTGGAAGGTAATTTTTCTCTCTGTCTCCAAAACGTGATTCCCTACCCAGCTGTGGCAGGTGCTGTACACGTGCTGGCCTAGCCCTTTGCCTTTACTACTTTGGGGCACACAGCGTAACTGCCAACTTAGCAGCCCCTGACCACCTTTTGTTTCTTATTCATAAAATTCTGTATTCCTGTTTAATGGCATCATTAGGAAGACCATGGCAATGTGCTGATGGTAAACAACTTTTTAAATTTAAACCTGGGGGTGGTGCCTGGGTGGCCCAGTTGGTTGAGCATCTGCCCTTGGCTCAGGTCGTGATCCCCAGGGTCCTGGGATCGAGCCCCGCATCGTCCCCTGCCCAGCGGGGAGTCTGCTTCTCCCTCTGCCTCTGCTCCCCCCCCCCACCGTTCATGCTCGCGCTCTCTCTCTCTCTCTCTCAAATAAATAAAATCTTTAAAAATAAATAAATAAATTTAACCCTGGGAAATTGTGATTTTGTAAATTGTCAGTATAAACAGCTGCAAAAAGAAGAGCAGCGTGGATTGAAAGACAAATGCAAAACCTGGAAAAGGAATAAATATTGGTAGCAACAGGTAAAACTGATGCTTTTGTTTTTGTTTTTGATAAGCAGACTGACTTTTGTTCAGGGCATTTTGCCGCTGGAGCCCACTGCGGCTGGTTTTTACGCTGCAGGCCAGGAGTGCCAGTAACACCCCTTGGGAGGGGCGCTCACTCAGTGCCTGAAAGACGCCGGTGTGTAAATATCCCCAGCTCTTTCTGTCTCTGGTGGAATAACTGAGGAGCGTGTGTGTGTGTGTGTGTGTGTGTGTGTGTGTGTGTGTGTGTTACCCTGGTTCTCAGAACCTTCCCAGCACAATCAAATTCTAGTCCCCCTCGGTAGTAACAAACTTAATAACGCTCACTATTGGCTGTCTTGTCTTCCTTGTCTTACTTCCTTAGTAACTTCCTCTTTCTCCTACTGAGATTTTCATTTATTTGTTTTTGGACCTTCCAAATAAACTACTTGCACTGGAATCCTTAGAGTCAGCTTCTGGGAAAACCAACCTAAGACTCACCAGCCCTTACTGCTTTGGCTCATTCTTTCCTCCAAATTTGAGTTCAGTTGTCATTTCCTGATTTTATAGTGCAGTGAAGAGAGCAAATGTCAACTTAGTTAGGAAATGACTCTTCCGCTCCTTCTGACCATCCAGTCTTCTTTTTATGCTGTGTCAAGGATAGTCATTTTAATTCCTTTGCTAATGCTCCAAGGTATAGATTTCTACGATTGAATTTGGCTACCTGGAGAGGGGAAAAAATGGGGTCTCTGGTGTCTCTATAGTCAAATCAAGGTCCCAACCAGTACTTGGTGATTTAATGAGTGTCTTTCAGATTTAAAATTCTATGAGTTTTAGCACCAATTCTATGGAAACTCTTCCAGAAAATTGAAAAGGAGGGAATACTTCCCAACTCATTTTGAAGACAATATAGTACCCAAACCAGACAAAAGGAGTACAAAAAAGAAAATTACACGACAGTATCACTCGTGAGCTCAGACACAAAAATCCTTAAAAAAATTTAGCAAATCAAATCCAGGAATATATAAAAAGAAATATACACCATGACCAAGTGGAGTTTATTCCAGGATGTAAAGGTTCAATATTCAAAAATCAATTAGTGTAATCCATCATATCAACATGCTGAAGTAGAATAATCACATGATATAAATCATGAAGAAAAAGGATTTAACAAAATTAAACACTCATAATAAACACTCAGCAAATTGGGAATTAGGGGAACTTCCTCAATTTGATAAAGAGCATCTAAAAAAAATTCTATAGCTAACCTCAGACATAATGGTAAAAGACTGAATGCTTTCCTCCTAAGATCAGGAAGAAGGTAAGAATGTCCACTTTCACTACTCTTTTTTTTTTTTTAGTTTTTATTTAAATTCCAGTTAGTTAACGTACAGTGTTATATTAGTTTCAGGTGTACAATATAGTGATTCAACACTTCCATACATCACCCGGTGCTCATCACAAGTGCCCTCCTTAATCACCATCACCTGTTTTACCCACCCACCCACCCACCTCCCCTCTGGTAACCATCAGTGTGTTCTCTATATTAAGAGTCTGTTTCTTGGTTTCTCTCTCTCTCTTATTTTTCCCTTTGTTTCGTTTCTTAAATCCACATATGAGTGAAATCATATTTATCTGTCTCTGACTTATTTCGCTTAGCGTAATACTCTCTAGTTTCATCCATGTCAATAGATTTCATTCTGTTTTACAACTGAATAATATTCCATTATATATACATATATATATATGCCACATCTTCTTTATTCATTCATCAATCGATGGACACTTAGGTTGCTTCCATATCTTGGCTGTTGTAAATAATGCTATAAACATAGAAGTACATGTATCCCTTTGAATTGTTGTTTTTGTATTCTTTGAGTAAATACCCAGGAGTACAATTGCTGGATCATAGGGTAGTTCTATTTTGAACTTCTTGAGGAACTCCATACTGTTTTCCACAGTGGCTGCACCCGTTTGCATTCCCACCAACAGTGTCCAAGTGTTCCTTTGTCTCCACATTCTCTCCAGCACCTGTTGTTTCTTTTCTGTTGTTGATTTTAGCCATTCTGACAGGTGTGAGGTGATATCTGATTATGGGTTTGATTTGCATTTCCCTGATGGTAAACGATATTGAGCATCTTTCCTTGTGTCTGTTGGCCATCTGAATGTCTTTTTTGGAGAAATGTCTGTTCATGTTTTCTGCTCATTTTTTATTGGATTATTTTTTTGGGGGGTGTTGAGTTGTATAAGTTCTTTATATATTTTGTGTTTATCATGAACAGTACTTGGCTTTATCAAGTATGTTATTTGCAAATATCTTTATCAAATATGTTATTTGCAAATATGTTATTTGCAAATATCTTCTCCCATTCTGTAGGTTGCCTTTAGTTTCATTGATTATTTCCGTTGCTGTGCAGAAGGTTTTTATTTTGATGGAGTCCCAGTAGTTTATTTTTGTTTTTGTTTCCCTTGCCTCCAGAGACATATCTAGAAATATGTTGCTATGGCCAATGTCAGAGAAGTTGCTGCCTATGTTCTCTTCTAGAATTTTTGTAGTTTCAGGTCTCACCTTTAGGTCTTTCATCCATTTTGAATTTATTTTTGTGAAGGGTGTAAAAAAGTGGTCCAGTTTCTTTCTTTTGCATGTTGCTGTCCTGTTTTCCCAACACCATTTGTTGAAGAGACTGCTGTTTTTCCATTGGATATTCTTTCTTCCTTTGTCAAAGATTAATTGACCATATAGTTGTGGGCTTATTTCTAGGTTTTCTATTCTGTACTGTTGATCTATGTATCTATTTTTGTACCAGTATCATACTGTTTTGATAACTGCTGCTTTGTTACATAACTTGAAGTTCGAAATTGTGAGGGATGCCTCCAGCTTTGCTTTTTCAAGATTGCTTTGGCTATTTGGGGCCTTTTGTGTTTCCATACAAATTTTAGGATTGTTTGTCCTAGTTCTGTGAAAAATGCTGTTGGTATTTTGATAGGGATTGCGTTAAATATGTAGATTGCTCTGGGTAGTACAGACATTTTAACAATATTTGTACTTCCAATCCATGAGCATGGAATGTCTTTCCATTTCTTTGTATCCTCTTCAATTTCTTCATCAGTGTTTTATAGTTTTCAGAGTCAGGTCTCTCACTTCTTTGGTTAGGTTTGTTCCTAGGTATCCTATTGTTTTTGATGCATTTGTAAATGGGATTGTTTTCTTAATTTCTCTTTCTGCTGCTTCATTATTGGTGTATAGAACTGCAACAGATTTCATCAATAAGGATGATGTTAGCTGTGGGTTTTTCATAGATGGCCTTTATTATGTTGAGGTATGGTCCCTCCAAACCTACTTTGTTGAGGACTTTTATCATGACTGGATTACTTTCACCACTCTTATTCAGCATAGTACTGCGAGTCCTAGCCAGTGCTTTATTGAAAAAAAGAAAAAAGAAAAGGGAAATAAGATCAGAAAGAAAGATTGAAAGCTATCCCTATTTGCAGATGGCATTATTGTCTACATAGAACATCCCAAGGAATCTACAGAAAAAAACCACAAAACTTGTAGTACTAATGAGTTCAGCAAGGATGCAGAGTACAAGATAAATACACAAAAATCCATCTATTCCTGTAAACTAGCAATAAACATGTGGAAACTGAAATTTAAAACAATACCATTTAAAATCACTACCCCTCCAAAAAAAACCCCAAAACTAGGTAGGAATATAAGAAACATGTAAAGGATCTGTATGCTGAAAAATGTTTAATGTTGCTGAAGAAAACCAAAGATTTAAATAAATGGAGAAACATAACGTGTTCATGAATTGGCAGACAATATAGTAAAGATGTCAGCTCTCTCCAAATTGATTTCCTGTCAAAATCCCAGCAAGACTTTTTTTTATAGATATAGACAAGTTTATGCTAAAAGTTATATGGAAAGGCAAAGGAATTCGAATAGCTTAAACAATTTTGAAAAAGAGGAATAAAGTGGGAACAATCACTCTGTCAGATGCTGAGACACTTTATAGCTACGGTATAAACGACACTGTGATATTGGTGGAGAAAGACACACATAGATCAACAGAGGAGAACCCAGAAACAGACCAAAACAAATACACCAAATTGATTTTCAACAAACATGCATAAGCAATTCAATGGAGGAAGAACAGTCTTTTCAACAAATGGTACTTAAATAATTGGACATCCATAAACAAAAGAAGAAGAAAAAGGGGGAGAGGGAGAAGGAGAAGGAGAAGAAGAGGATTACCTTTAACCTCACACCAATGTTTCTCATCTTTGGAGCTTGTCTCCTTCTGGTTAATTTTTTTTTTATATTATGTTATGTTAGTCACCAGTGGTTAATTTTTCATATGCTGTTAATAGTGGTTCCAGTTATCTTTTCTGAAAGGGACATGACTCCCTTAAATGTCTGAAAATGTCTGAAAATATTTGCCCTTGCACAGGAAGAAGAGCTGGAACAGGGGCTGAATTATAGAGTCACATTCCTTTTCTGACAGAACAGCATTTTTTCTCTCCTTTGGTTCCAGACTTGAAGCTCCATGCTGGTGAAATTAGTAATACTTAATAGTATTTTGGTCAGATTGAAATGAGAGATCAACAGTGATAACGGGCAAAGCAGTATGAACAAATTTTTTTAATTTAAGTTTTATGTTTTCTTACCTTTTATTTACTTCCTCCCTGATCTCACTAAAACGGTTCACATTTTAGCCAAAAGTTGAAGCGCATTGATTGAAGAAGTTTAAGTCTGTAAGTAAAAAGATGAATAATTTTCAAAGAGGAGAAACGTAACAGCCTTTTAATCCCCGTTTTTCTGCTTTTGATAACTAATAAATGGTAGGTGCCTGTCAAGCATGACCATGATTACAATCTTCACATAGAAAATTGGGCCAGGGAAAAATATTCTCAATACACAATACACAATACACAAATTTTAATTTAAAAAAATTTCAACTGCTTTGTTGAGGTATAATTGACAAACAGTGAATTGCACTTATTGAAAAGACAATTTGATAAGTTTTGACATAGATATGTGCCCATAAAACCATCGCCACAATCAAAATAGTGAACATATCCTCCATCATCCACAAAAGTGTCCTCGTGCCGCTTTAGTCCCTCCCTTCTGCCTTTCCCAGCCCCCATCTCCAAGCAACCACTGATCTGCTTTCTGTCAGTATAAATGAGTTTGCATTTTCTAGAGTTCTATAATAAATGGAATCAAATAGCATGTGCTCTCTTTTGGTCTGGCTTCTTTCACTCAGCATAATTATTTTGAGATTCATCATGTTGTTGCATGTATCAATAGTTCATGGGAGTAGCATTCCATTGTTTGGATAGACCACATTTTATTTATCCATTCATGAGTTGATGGACATTTGGATAGTTTTTACTTTTTGACTCTTAAGAATAATGCTGCTATGAATATTCGTGTACAACGTTTACTCCCTACCTGTGGAAACCACTGATCTCTATTTTGTCTTTATAGTTTTGCCTTTTTCCAGAATGCCATATAAATGGAATCACAGTGTGAGGTTTTTGAGCCCTGCTTCTTTCACTTATCATAATGCATTTGACATTCTTCCATGTTGTTGCATGCATCAGTAACTCATTCCTTTGAATGTTTTTTTTAAAGAGAGAGTGCACCTGAGCTGGGGCGGGGGGGCAGAGGGAGAGGGAGAGAGAGAGAGAATCTTAAGCAGGCTGCACGCCATCGCAGGGCTCCATCTCACGACCCTGAGATCATGACTTGAGCCAAAATCAAGAGTTGGACACTTAACCAACCGAGCCACCCAGGCTCCCAGAATTCATTCCTTTTTAATGATGAATATTATTCCGTCTTATTGATGTACCACTGTTTGTTCACCCACTCACTAGTTGAAGGATATCTGGGTTGTATCCAGTTTTTTACAATTCTGAATAAAGCCCCCATACACATTAGCATGCAGAGTTTCATCTAAATGTATGTTTTCATTTCTCTTGGGTAGATCGCTGAGTGGTATGGCAAGTTGTATTAGTTTCCTATTGCTGCTAAAACAAATTTCCACAAGCTTAGTGTATCAAAACAACACAAATGTATTCTCTTATAGTTCTGGAGGTCAGATGTCCAGCATGAGTCTTAAGTGGCTAAAATCAAGGTGCCACTAGGGCTGATTCCTTCTGGAGGTTCTGAGTAGAGAATCCTTTTCCTTGCCTTTTTCAGCTTCTGGTGGCTACTTGTATTCCTTCTTCAGGTGGAATACAGGAGGATGGATGGAGGCCCCTTCTTCCATCTTCAAAGCGTATCACTCCAATCTCTACTTCCATCATCACATCACCTTCTCCTCTTACTCTGAATCGTTGTGCCCCTCTTACAAGGACCATTGTGATTACATCAGTCCCACCCAGATAATCCAAGATAATCCCTTCATTTCAGTATCCTTAATTGAATCACACCTGCAGCTTGTTCTTTTTGCCATATAAAGGAACTTTAACAAATGCCAGGGATTGTGATGTGGGCATATTTGGGGGGCTATTATTTAGCCTATCTATATTTAACTTTATAAGAAACTGCCCAACTGGTTTCCAAAGTGGCTGTAACATTTTGCATTCCCACCAGCAACGTATGAAAGTTCTAGTTGCCCCACATCCTTGCTTTGCCCTTGATACTATCAGTCTTTCTAATTTTAGTCATTTTAGAGGGAATAGAGTGGTATTTCATTATGGTTTTAATTTGCATTTCCCTAATGACTCATGATGTCGAACAACTTTCCTTGTGCTTTTTTTTTGTCATCCATACATCTTATTCAGTGAAGTGTCTGTTAAAATTTTTTGACTATTTTTTTTAGTTGGGTTGTTTGTGCTCTTATTATTGAGTTTTGAGAGTTCATCATGTATTCTGCTTACAATATTTTTTATCAGATATGTATTTTGCAAAGATTTTCCTCAGGCTATGATTTGTCTTTTACCTTTTCTTATGGTTTTCTTTTTCCTTTTCTTAACAATGTTTTTCCAAGAGCAGAATTTTGATGAAGTCCAATTAATCGATTTTTTATGGATTGTCCTTATAGTGTCAGAGATAAGAAATCCTTGTCTAACCCAGGTCACAAAGATTTTCTTCTGTGTTTTCTTCTAAAAGTTTTATTGTCTTAGGTTTTACATCTAGGTCTATGATCTATACTTAGTTCATTTATGTACATGATATGAGGTATCCAATGAGGTTCTTTTGTTTGTTTGTTTGTTTTGAATGAATGTTCAGTGGTTCCAGCAACATCTGTTGAAGATATTATCTTTCTAAAAATTGCCTTTTCACCTTTGTCAAAATTCAGTTCACCATATATATGTGGGTTTATCTCTGGACTCTCTGTTCTATTCCACATACCTATGAGTCTACTTTTTGCCAATACCACAATTTCTTGATTACTCTAGCTTTATATTATATCTTAAAATCAGTCACTGTGAGTCTTCCAGCTTTGTTCTTTTTCAAAACTGTTTTGACTATTCTAGTTCCTTTGCTTTACCATATAAATTTTAGAGTCCACTTGACAATTTCTACAAAAAGTCTTTCTGGGATTTGGGCTGGGATTGCATGGAATCTACCTGTCAATTTGGGGAGAATTGACATTATGTTATCTATTACTGCATAACATATTAGCCCCAAATTAAGCAGTCTGCAATCAAGTTGTCAGCCAGGGCTGAGTTGAAGGCTCAATTAGGGGAAGTTCTGCTTCCGAACTCACGTGGTTATTGGCAAGATTCAGTTCCTTGCAGGCTACTGGCTGGAATCCTATCTCAGTTCCTTGACCAATGGGCCTCTCTATAGAGCAGCTCACAAAATGGCAGCTAGCTTTCCTCAGAGTAGGAGAGTGAGAGTGTGCTCAAGACCAGAGCCACAGACTCTTTACAGTCTCATCTGGGAAGCAAGGTCATTTTTGCCACTTTTTAAAAATTAGAGGTGCATGACTACCCATGGTGTTTTGTTGCCCACACTCAAGAGAAGAGAGTTATGCAAGGGTGTGAATACCAAAAGTTAGGGACCATTAGGGGGTATCTTAAAGGCTGCCTGCCACAGACATCTTAACAACGAGTTTTCCAAGGGCGCCTGGGTGGCTCAGTCGTTAAGCATCTGCCTTCAGCTCAGGTCATGGTCCCAGGGTCCTGGGATCGAGCCCAGCTTTGGGCTCCCTGCTCGGTGGGAGGCCTGCTTCTCCCTCTCCCACTCCCCCTGCTTGTGTTTGTTCCCTCTCTTGCTGTCTCTCTCTCTGTCAAATAAATAAATAAAATCTTTTTAAAAAAACAATGAGTTTTCCAATTTATGAAGACATTATTTATCTAGGTCTTCTTTGATTTTTTTCACTCATGTTTTGTAAATTACAGCATACAGATCTTGCACATATTTTGTAAGAATCATGCCTAAGGATTTCCTATTTCTGGTGCTTTTGTAAATAGCATTTACATTTTAATGTAATTTAAATTTTTAAATTTCAAATTGTTTATTGCTGGTATACAGAAATACAGTTGTATTGTATATTGTATACATATTGTATATTGACCTAATGTTCTATGACCTTGCTAAAGCCACTTATTAGTTCTAGTCGTTTTTTGGTAGACTTCTCGGGTTTTTCTACATAGGCAAGTTGTTTGTCAATAGAAAGTTTTATTTCTTCTTTTCCGATATGTGTGCCTTTTCTTTTTCTGGCCTTTTTCACTGGCTAGGACTTCAGTACAATGATGAATATTGCTCACTATTCCTTCTTACATCCCAGATGTTCTTGCTAGGATCATTTTTATCCTTCTGGAATATGTTCTTTAAAAGTTTATTTAATGATGTCTGTTTATGTCTGAAAACACCTTTATTTCACCCTCATTCATAAAATTTTATTTGCTGGGTATAAAATTCTGGGTTGACAATTATTTCTCTTGCCGCTTCAAAGATGCTATTCCACTGCCTTCTGGCTACTATTGGAAAGTCTTCTGCTTATCTTGGTTATCCTGCAGTTTTATTACTATGTCCTTAAGTGTGGATTTATTTTAATTACCCTGCTTGGAATTTTTGGGTTTCTGCATCTGAAGATTGGTGTCTTTTTTTTTTTTTTTTTTTTAAAGATTTTATTTATTTATTTGCAAGAGAGAGAATGAGGGACAGACAGCACGAGAGGGAGGAGGGTCAGAGGGAGAAGCAGACTCCCCGCTGAGGAGGAAGCCCGATGCGGGACTCGATCCCGGGACTCCAGGATCATGACCTGAGCCGAAGGCAGTCGCTTAACCGACTGAGCCACCCAGGCGCCCTGAAGATTGGTGTCTTTCATAATTTCTGAAACCTTATCTCTTTGTATATTGTCTTTTCCTCTATTATTGTTCTTCACTCCTTCTGGAACATACATTGGACCTTCTCTATGCTCTATTTCTCTTAACTCCTAATTAATATTTTCTATCATTCTGTGTTTTTGTCCTATATTGGTAATTTATTAGATCTACCTTCTAATTCTTTAATTTTTCCTTTAGTTTTATCTGCTGTTTATCTGCATCCTTTGAGTTTCTAATTTAGATTATTACTTTTTATTGTATAAACTATTTGATTTTTCTTCCAAATCTCTCCTGTCTGTTCTCACACAGTCTGCACTCTTATTCTAACAACCCTATCTTTATTTCTTTTTTTATTATGTTCACTTAGCCAACATATAGTACATCATTCGTTTTTGATGTAGTTTGTCTTTAATTCTTTATATACAATTAACATCATTGTTTTATACTCTGTGTGTGTGTGTCCCTGATCCTGAAGTTTGATGTGCATGCCAATCCTTGGGGATTTAGTGATTTTTTTTTTAAATTCTGAATTTGTAACTTTATGGTAATTCTTTGAAGTCTGTAAATGTATTGCTCCGAAGAAAAATTTTTGTTTTCTTCGGGTAGTTTTCTATGGGTGCTACCAAGGTGCACTTTGAACTCTATTTTTGGCACAGGGTTTATTTTGGGTCACAGAGATTCAGGTTTAGATCTGGCCGACACTCACGTGAGTTTGCTTGTACATGGCTGTTCCCATGGAGCTCACTTCTTCCAGCTCCGTCTGCAGGGTGGGCTTTTTCCAGTTGAACATCTTGAGGCTGTTGCTCTTGGGCTCTCCTGCCTTTATGAAAGGGTCTCCAAGCTGATCTCTCACACTGCTTGGGCTCTAGGCTTTGTCTCCTGTCCCCTGCAGCAAGGGCTCATCAGAAACTGTCTCTAGGCTGTCAGGAGCCAGCAGATACCTCCACAGTAAATATGATCTCTAGCTCTTGTGGATTTGGGCCTTCCTATCATTTCTGCTCCTCACCCCATTACTTACTCACCACTACTCTACATATTAAAATATTAAAACTTCTTTTTTTGGCATTTGCTGCTTTCTGAACTAGAAGGAGTTTCTCCAAACATCTAGCCAGAATATTCTTGGAAACACAAGTCCTGCTGTTAAAATATTAGCATTTTCCTTTGCAGAAATTTTTCCTACACAGATGTATAATCTGTATAATAAGAAAACACCATGTGTAGTGTTTTCTAACCTCTTGTCATTTAGCAACGTATTTTGAACAACTTTTTACATGAATAAATGTGTCAGTGATGCTGTGGGTGTAGGAAACAGACACCAAGACCAAGATTTAAGTGCAGGAAGTTCATTAGGGAGTGCTTTGAAGATCGACACCGTGGGGGAAGGGAGTTAAGTAGGTTTAGGCAGAAGGGGGACATTAGGCAGTTGTGCAGTTGTCAGTCACAGGGCTTTGGCTCTGGAGCTGGGAGGGCCGTGCTGAGTCGTCCCAAACTGAAGAAAGATGACTGGGCCTGTATACTCCTGTGGAGTCCGATGTGGGCTGCCTCTGGGAAGGCGATGTAACATTGGGCAAGGCAGCCAACTTCAAGTGAGTGCGATTCCTGGAGCTAGCTGGCAGATGAAGACTGTCAGCCCGTTGCCCTCCCAATACCTGCAAGTCCTGAAGGGGGATCTCGGGAAGCGCATCATAGTATCCACCACAGTGAGGGACACTTGGGGCTCCAAATAACAGAAAATCCAACCAACTCTTACTTAACGGATGGTTAATTATTCTCACTTAATATAAGGTCTGCAGTAGATGATTTTTTGCATCAACAGCATCTTTCCCTTTTATTAGGACAGCAAAAACAAAACAAAACAAAACAAAAACAAAAAAACAAAAACAAAAAACTTTCTCAAAGCCTCCAGTAGCCTTCTCCTGACATTTCATTGATCAGAACTGGATCATATGGCCACTTCTAGGTTCAAGGGAAAGTGGGAACTGGATTTTCATGATTTTGTGCCTGGAGCAGTGAACATTGCTGCCCTGAACAGTATCTGGATTCTGTTAGTACAGAAGAAGAGGGAAAGGATTTTAGACATGCATCTCACACAGCCTGCCACAAATAGACCTCTACAAAATTATTTTGAATAATATATGGATATAACTTACTGAAATAGACCCCGTATTGCTGGAAATTTTGATTGTTGCCAACATCTTGCTGTTATCCGCTGTGCTGCAATAAACATCTATGTTTGCCCAAATCCTCAATTCTTTGCTCAGGATGAAATGCCAAATATGTAATTTCTGGGCCAAGAGAATGTACCTTTTTAAGGATTTTGATACAGATTACCATGATATACCAGGAACAGTTCTATAAATGTATGTTTACAGGAGCAGTGAATGAAGAGGCCTACTTCCCCTAGATCCTTGCTGACACTGGATATTAACATTATTAATTTTCATCAGACTTATATTCTTTAAAAAGCATCTTGTTTTAATTTGCATTTTGATTACTTTGTATTCATCACATTGATTCATTTTTTTGAACTGTGCTCCAAAAATAGGGTTTGTGTGGTTTCAGCATTTTGGAAGTTATTGAAATATACTTAGTGTTTTGCTTCTGTGCTGTAAAGGTTAATCCCAGCAGGTCTATAATTAACCTGAGCTGTTTGCTTAAATTAAAGCTCCTGCTTGACACTGACTCCCGGTCAAAGCATGAAACACTGATGTATAATGTCTCTGTAACCATGAGTCCAAAGAGTTTCAGAGCAGTTTGACACAGCTCATTGGCGCTGTTTATTAATAACAATGAGATTGAAGACTTGCACCTGTATCACTTGGGGTGATACTCCCCAGCCCCCACCCCCAGGGTTTTGTGGGTTCTGCAGCCGGGATATGCCTAGGTGACCAGCAAAATATAAACACCCTCAGCAAATACTTTATTTTAGTCTCCCTGGTTCCGAAGGGTTCTGTGCCCACATCAGTGGTTCTGGATCCAGGAGACATCTGGCCTGGCCCTTACAGAAACGGGACATCAGGAGCCCGCACCCGGCTTCCGCAGATGCCTACTGTGAGTCGTAGGCTGTGATGTATATTCTGACGTTCGTGCTCTTGCTACAGCGTGTCACTTCCCTGTAATAAACTGTACATTGGTAGGCTTTGTCATTTTGGGTCCCGTGAGTCTTCTTCAGCAATTGAACCTTGCTTACATGTCACTGTTAGTGCAGGTCTATAGTCAATATTTGTAAGTGTTCCATGGGCACTAGGAAAAAAGGCGTAATGTCTAGAATACATATACATGTTTCTTTCCAGGAAGCTATTCAATAAGACCTTAATCATATCATTAAGTGAATCTCTGTCCTTCATATTTTCATTGTATACATTTCAGGGCCATTTTGTTTAGTTTTTGTGTCAAATTCTACTAACTTAAGTATTTTGATCTTTGGTTTTCCTTCATTTGTGTCTGCTTCTTGTATTTCTTCCCATTCTCTTACATTGATCTTTTTGTGCGATTGTGGGATTGTTTTTAATTAACATAGAATTGATTTTTAAAAACCCAGTCTGGGAAATTTTATTTTTAAATAAGGAGGTAAGTTCCATTTATATTTCTCATTATAATGAATACATTTAATGTATTATGTTTCATCTTCTTCTATGCTATTTTTAAATGCTTCTTTGCCATTTCCTTTATGATTTGTTTCTCTCTTATGAGTATTCGCTTTTATCTTCTTCATTGCTTTGGAAGGCATATATACTCCTTTTAGGACTGGTATGTATGGCCTTTAAGCATTCTGTGGGTCTTGTTTTGATAGCAATAAATCTATGAGACACATTAGGAGATGGCAAAAGGACTCAGGGGCCCAGTCAAAACTCCCCCTACCCACAGTTGGGATAATGTGATATGAACATAAACATAATTGCAAGGGCTTGAAACATGTCGAGTAAGTGTGAATCTGTGAGTTCATATTACAAAAAAACTCTTACTATTTACCCTTTTAAAAAAGGCAAAAACCTTATTGTTTTCCTTTAGAAGAGTTTATGGCACCAGCTGTTTTTGGAAAACTGCTAAGTAAAATATTGAAGCAGGACAACAATTTAAAAAAGCATTCTGTGGCTGTATTTCTTAAATGATCAGAATTTTTAAAATGAAATGGTAATCTTTTAGTACCTTCTGATTTGGCGGAGTTGAACTTTTAATACCCTCCCTCTTCTCTTTGTTACTAAAATCTTAGATTTAGATACAGAGTAATTATTTAGACTTTTTAAAAACTGTCATTTTCACACAGTTTTCTCATTTTTGAACTCTTTTTTTATCTCTAGTTATTATGGTGTACATTAAATTTTGGGGGGGGAGTGTGTGTTGACAGTATGTTTGAACCCTAGAGGTCTGGAAGAACAGTTCACAGCAAGGCTCAGAAGATCCGATTGCCTGGGCCCCACCCTGCCTTAAGGAGAAGTTACCTCAACTCGCAGTTCTCTCATCTGTAAAATGAGGGGTGATGGTAGAGTGAATGAGTCAGTATATATAAAGCTCTTAGAACAGTTCCTGTCACAGTGTGTGCTTAATATTTGTTAGCTATTATTGTAAAAGACAATTTGGCAGAGCGGATGAATCTTCAGTTAGCGAGCCTTTTCTCTAAAAACTCTAGCTGTTGCTCCCTTTTCTTCTGAAAGCTGATGCTGCAGAGAAGCCTGAAATCAGACTGACTTTGTTGCCTTCCAGCATAGCGGTTGAGAGCTCTAGCTGTGTGACCTTGGGCGACTTACTTGACCTCTCCAGTCCTTGCTGTCATCCTCTGTAAAGTGGGGCAACTCATAGACCTCCCTGTCTTGGACCCTTTGCATTTGCTGGCCAAACCCTCCTTCCTCTCTGTCATTTGTTTATTTTTCCTCACTCCAACCTTTTAATTCTGCGGGGACTTACAATGATAGTACCCTGGGCCTCCGGCCAGTTACCTCAGTCCGTCCTCTTAGCCGCTGCCAGGGACCCAACGGCGAGCACGTGGCACAGAGACAACTGAGTCCTTCTGTGGTGAAACCAGAAGAGAGACTCTCCTTCTTGCAGAGGGCCTGGGCTGCGATGACGTGAGCCCGGAGCTGCGTGTGCCCACGTGGAGGGAGCCTGTCTGCTACAGCCTGGGATGGAAGAGAGCTGAGGCAGCTGGAGAGCAGAGGCGTCCAGACCAAATCGACGGAGTTCCTGAATCCGGTCAACCTGAAGGCCGGCCCCACGGCTTCACTGCAATGCCCTGAGCTTCAGGTGAGAGAATTCATGGAAGCACCTGGTGCAGAACACAAGGGGAGCCCTCAGTAAATGATGGGTTTCCTCCTGTCTTAAGGACTGCAGGGGTTTCTGCGGTGAAAAGTCGGCGTTAAAAATTGTTGCCCAGCTGTGCCGGTGTGTAGGGAGGTCATTTTCCCCCAGGTGGGGTGAGCTTTCAGTCTGCAGATAGAGATGTTCCTCGAGCTCAGGAAAACCTTTTCCCAGATCTTTCACGACTGCATCTTGGCTAGGAACAGCGAGTACCCGTCCGTCTCGGTGTTGGTCGTCCGATCTCCGTGTCGGCCGTCTCTGTCCTCCACCTGTGAAGGCTCAGTCCCCGGGGGCGTGGACGCGGGTGACCGTATTCAGCTCCCCAGCGGTTGCCCCCCTGCTCTTCCCGCAACCGTCCTGGGTCACGTGAGGCCCCGCGAAGGACTCTGAGCCCCTGGCTGCCCCCAGCCGGGCGGCGCGGGCAACGGGTTCCTGCCCCTTCCCGGCCCCACGGTCCTTCTAGGGCAGCTGCGTGCGTGTGAGGCGTGGCTTCTCGGCCACCGGCTGGGAGCAAAGTCAGCGGGCGGAGCCGCCGCGCTGCCCACGGATCCCGGGAACCCCTGCTGCTCCGCGCAGAGGCCTGGCCCGGGAGCTGGTTGGAAATGCAGAGTCTCGGGCCGTCCTGGCCCCGCTGCAGCAGAAGAGCAGGTTCACAGCACCCCCCCACCCCGGGAGTGGGGTGGGGGGGCGTTGTGTGCCCGTTAAGTTCCAGAAGCTCTGCTCCAGAGCCCAACTTAGGGCTCCGTAACCCTTTTATTCCGAATCCAGCGGTTCTGGCTACGCTCGGGGTCACTCTTTACAGCGAAGACCGTCCCAGACTCCTCACCAGACCGCATCATGGCATGCTCTGACTCGACTTCTGACTTCGTTTTCTTTTCTTTTCAAGATTCTGTTTATTTATTTGTCAGACAGAGAGAGAGAGAGAGAGAGAGAGAGAGAGCATGAGCGGGGCAGGGGCAGAGGGAGAAGCAGGCTCCCTGCTGAGCAGGGAGCTCGATGCGGGGTTCGATCTCAGGACCCCGGAATCATGATCTGAGCCAAAGGCAGTCGCTTAACCGACTGAGCCACCCAGGCTTCCCCTGACTTCATTTTCATGTGAGTTTTCCCTCAACGTAGTGTCATTACCGTAAAGTGGGGACTCCACTGCCGGCCACCGGAGTCTTACACGCACAATTCACACTTTACTGAAACCTTAATTTCCCTCAGATTCCTGCTGTGTCCTCGGCTTCCTTCACCTTTGAGAGAATCCCAAACTTGCCATAGTTGTGTCAGCAGCTTCTGTTTTGTTCTCTCCATAAGAACTCAGTGAGTTCAGTACTTTCTCCTGAGTTTAGAAACTTGTTTCCACTCACAAACCTTGCTGCGTTTTGGATCAATATCGCCCACTCAACAATAAAAATATGAATGGCTTACATTGGTTACCACATACTGTTGACATGATTAACCTCTTTTCTTGTCACCAGAACTCCCTGAGGTGGGTTAGAATATTCTCATTTTTCAGATGAGGAAGCAGACTGGAGTAAGCAGTGGGAATTGGGATCTTTCTCATTCTCTTCAGGAGACTTACCATTCCCATGGCAAAATAGTATGGGTACTGTGGTGAGTAAAGATTCAGTATATTATTTTGTCTACTTTTGTGTATCTTTGAATAGTTCCATAAGGAAAAGGTACATAAAGTCAAAATAACTAAGTACTATCTGTAATGGCAGGTGACTGGCCAATGTATCTCTCTAATTCTGACCTTTCTTCTCAGTTTCATCCAGATGGATGTATTCGGTGACATTTTTGACCTCTTCACCCTTGAACACCTCACAAGCTTCTGAGAGCTAATGGGCTTGGACCTGCGCTCCTGCTATTCCCTCCCCAAATTGCTCTTCTGCCTGTCTTTCCCATCAGAGCTAATGGCATCATCATATGCCCTGTGTTCAAGATGGACCCAGGAGTCGTTCGGTGGCCATCTCTTCTCCGCTACCTCGTATAACCACTTCATCGCCAAGTTGTGCCAATTGTAACCTCCAGAGCATGTCCAAATGCCACTCATTTCTCTGCCTGCAGTGTCAGCCACCACCATTGTCCTAGTGGTCATCACCCTTCACACTGCCCCGGCCCCCTTGGTGAGCTTTCCAATTCCATGCTTCCCCCTTTCAGGGACCAGATGACATTTTAAGATGTAAATCACATCAGCCACCTACTTAGAACCCTTCGATGACTTCCCATTTCCCTTAGAATAAAATACAGACTTCTCACCCAGCCTCAGGCGGCCTCGTGCGATCTGGCCCTAGTATTTGTCCGCCACATTCCCCGCCTCCCTCTCCCCAACCAGATACCCTGGTCCTCTTTCCGTCTCTCTGATGGCCCACGTGCTGTCCTGCTGCAGGGCTACACACCCCTGCCCACTTTCTATTTTTTTGGTTTTCTCTTACTGATCCTTCCTATCTCCAGCTTTATCTTCCTTCTTTAGAGAGATGCTCCCTACCTACCTAATCAGAACTAGCTTCTCCCAGGCAATCTTTTTAGGATCAGTTTTTAGTTGTGGCAACCATCATCATTTGCAGTTGTATGTTAATTTGTGTTTAAGTGTTTAATGGCTGCCTCTCACACTCTGATGATAACGTGAGGGCCTTTGGATCCAGTACCTAGAAGTGACTGGCACATAGTAGGTGTTCATGAAGCATGTGGTGAAGAACTGAATGCCATTTTCACCTGCATTCTTGGAAAGTATCTCAAGGATTTCTTTCTTGTCAGCAGGTGAATTTCCCATAATAGCCTTTCTATTCTTTACTGACTGCATACGGATTTTAATTCTGTTGTTGCCTTAGGAATTTTCTTATAGTCTTCTTTGAGTCAACTACATTTTCAACTTTTGTTCTTCATGTACCTATGACCTTTTGCTCCTTGTGCACAGAGGTTATGGTTATTTGCAATCTTTTGAAGATGCCAAATAGTTTGTACTTTTTCTTCTGGCTCTGAAAGCCAATAATTTTCCAGAAGTATTTCCTTTCTTTCAGTCTTCCAACTATTTCTTTTATGCCATAATCTTTGTTTGTAGACCCCAATTTGTTTTTTTCTTTAATCCATACACAAATAGGGGAAGACCCTCCCAGACTCAGTGTGTCAGCGGAATGTGTGGGTTGCCTTTAGTCCCAACTTGCATGCATTTGGGTAGTGTTTCCACCCCCTTGGTAAATCTGCAGCTGGAAAGTGGGTTAGTTGATGGGCATGGCTTCCTGTCCGCCTTCCAGCTTCTAACAGGCTTTCCCTTATTGTACCTCCTTGTGCTCTTGTGGTTATCACCTTCCTCTTGTCGTCCTCGTCTATGGTACTGGAAGCCAATGACAGTAAGTGAAACAGTTCTTCCTATGTCTGTGGTTGCCTACAGTGAGTGAGTAATGGGGGAGGATACGTTTTATACCACGGCCAGTCTGCCCTTACTTCCTGCCTAGTTGATTAACAGGGTTGTTCAGTTTCAATGTAAAAATGTAAAAAGGCAGTGGGTAGACTAGAGGGCATGGGGCCTGGGAGGCTAGAGTGGGCAGAGGGGATGGGGACTAGAGGTGGGCAAAGGACACAGACAGGTTTCAAGCAAGGGGCAAAACTCAGGAACAAAACTTCCTGCCTCACAGTATAGCTAATTGGGATCAATAGCTAAGAATAACCAGTCCTCTGGCTAGTAAAGGCCCGAATTTCTGCACCAGGACACAGTTGGTGTAGTAAGAACAATGTACCTTAAAAAAAAACAAAACAAAAACCTTTCTCCAGTTGCTCTCTTTCGTGAAGGGAAGCCTGAGTATTCCATAGGAGGTGAAGTATGCACCTCTTTTTCTCAGTCTAACTCTATTTGCCTTAAAATTTTCAAGGCCATTCACAATTTTATATTATGTTCTCCGTCAATCTCTCATTATTTTAATGAATTTTTATTATTTTTCTATAAGGTCATGGGAGGTTTTAATGAAAAGTTGTGAGGAGTTTTACTGGTGGACTGTAAGATCCAATTTTTCTCTTATCCTCCTTCAACAAAGAAATCTGCAGATCCACAGAATATTCATGAATATGATTTTTTTTTTTTTTTTTTTTTTTTTGCTTAACATCTGCTCCCATAGCTCTGTCAGTAAGGAATTCATCATTCCCAAAGCATTCCATATGCTTTTCCACTCTGCATTTACCCATGCAATTTCCCCTGGCACAAAACCTCTTCATTTTTTGGCCTCTAGCAACTCAAGAACAGGATGTTTCGATCCTCTTCTTGTTTTGAGCCTGAGGACACTGTGACTCCATGTTTGTTAGTACAAACATTCTAATCAGAATCATGCCAACACCGAAGAAATTTTATGAAGAACATATTTTCCCAAGCAAACTCAAATCACTTTAATTCCTTGAGATCAATTCCCTATATAAGGCAGATAAAATGTTTCTAGTACTTTTATTTGTATTTTAATGCAATTATTTTCATTTGGAAAATTCTTATTCATAAAAATGTCACTATGATTTGTTTTAAAATTTGTCCAAATCAAAAGTTTTACATTTTAACCTCTTACAAGTGATTTTACTTTTATGGCAATTAGGTCCCGTGTTGCAAATTTTGTGGGACTAAATTTTGTCAAGAAAATGTGATTCTTCCAATTGTTTTGAATCATTAACAAACGTAGTAGATAGTAGTGGTGATCCACTGATATCCCCCTGGCACTCACCCTTCAGTACACAAGAATGGTGGTTGGCTCCTGAGCACAAACACCTGCAACTCCCCACAATTCTAAGCCAATGACAGATGGAAGTTGGAGGGTAAATACCCCAGCTTCCATGTCCTCTGGTGGGATGACTCTCAGGTGTGTTCTACACGGTTTTTCCTAGTTCCCCGGGGATGTGGGTGGAGGATTGAACCCAGTTACCTCCAGTGGAAAACTGCTTGAAGATGTACCCTTCACTGGCTTCTCCCCATCCCTGTCTTACTACCCCCTCCCTAACGGACGATGCTTTCTGGAATGACCTCTTAAGTAAATTACTTGTATTCTCATCCCCCTCTAGGAGTCAGCTTCCAGGGCCCCCATCTTAAGACTACAAATGTATAAAGTTTTGCCATTGTCAGTTTTATTGTGTCATTTTTTTATGGAGTCTAAATTTTCCATGGTGTTTTTTTTTAATTTAGTTAATTCTCTGTTTAAGAAAATTTTTAATGAGTTAAAATAAGTCATCAGCCATTTTTTTCATTCGTAACAAATATCCTGTTTTATGTTGATTATTTCTACCAGTACTAGCATCCGCTTGTATAGAAGACTGATAGATTAGAGAAAGACATGTATCATATGACCTCACTGATACGAGGAATTCTTTTTTTTTTAAAGATTTTTATTTATTTATTTGACAGAGACAGACACAGTGAGAGGGGGGACACAAGCAGGGGGAGTGGGAGAGAGAAGCAGGCTCCCCGCGGAGCAGGGAGCCTGATGTGGGGCTTGATCCCAGGACCCTGGGGTCATGACCTGAGCCGAAGGCAGACGCTTAACGACTGAGCCACCCAGTCGCCGATATGAGGAATTCTTAATCTCAGGAAACAAACTGACGGTTGCTGGGGTGGCGGGGGTGGGAGGGACGGGGTGGCTGGGTGATAGACATTGGGGAGGGTATGTGCTATGGTGAGCGCTGTGAACTGTGTAAGACTGTTGAATCACAGACTGGTACCTCTGAAACAAATAATACATTATATGTTAAAAAAAAAAAAAGAAGAAGATAGCAGGAGGGGAAAAATGAAGGGGGGGGAATCGGAGGGGGAGACGAACCATGAAAGACTATGGACTCTGAAAAACAAACTGACGGTTCTAGAGGGGAGGGGGGCAGGGGGATGGGTTAGCCTGGTGATGGGTATTAAAGAGGGCACGTACTGCATGGAGCACTGGGTGTTATATGCAAACAATAAATCATGGAACACTACATCAAAAACTAATGATGTAATGTATGGTAATTAACATAACATAAAAAAATAAAATCTTAAAAAAAAAAAAGACTGATAGATTGGATCTGGGTGCATGCTTCATGTGACCTCCTGTGCTTTTTCTGAACATCCTTTCTTGAAACCCTTTTGTGTATTCTCCACCTAGAGAGATATTAATCGCCATGACGAAGTGGAAATGCCAATCCCTCCATGAAACTTTCCTTGATTCTCATCAACAGTAATTGTAACTTCGAGCTCCCACAGCATCCTGCTTTTCCCTCTATTTACACCTTTTCTTGCCTTCAGTGATTGTTTCCCCATTACATTGAGAGCAGAGTGGATCTTGTTTGTTTTCACTCCCACCTAACTTCACTCCTACCAGCACACATTGCAGGTATTCAACAAAAGTTTGAATGTAGGGGCACCTGGGTGACTCAGTCAGTTAAGCGGCTGCCTTTGGCTCAGGTCATGATCCCAGGGTCCTTGGATCGAGTCCCGCATCGGGCTCCTTGCTCAGCGGGAAGCCTGCTTCTCCCTCTCTCTCTGCAGCCCCCCTGCTTGTGCTTGCTCTCTCTGTCAAATAAATAAATAAAATCTTAAAAAAGAAGTTTGAATATATGTTTCCATTACAGAAGGTGGAACTCTTACCAAGAAACCTCTCATACTCGGCATCTAAGAATGCTGTTTAACTTCTGAGGTCTTTTTAAATATGTAATGTATACCATGCCTTTCTCATTATCTTTATCAACCTATATCTATCTCTTAGATATATTTGATTGTTAATCATTTTGCTCTATCAATACAATTCCCATCTCTTTTGTTTTCTCTAAATTGTTTTATTTGTATTTTCACATTTACTGAAATTTAATTATATGATTTAATTGCTCCAGTATTTAAAGATACCTAGTCATCGTTTGGAATAGTATGCTCAAGCGTGGCAAAGCATAGTTGATGAGGAATCCCTCCAAATCCATAACAAAACACCAAAATACCATTGAAAGATGCATAAACGCCATGTACAGGAATTCACAGGACATACATAGCAAACAGATGTGAAAAATTACTCAACATTCACTGTAATCAAAGAAACTGAAAATATAATTTTCACCTATTACATTGCTTATGATTGATTTCTTTTAGTACAGGGTGTAATAAAGAAACTCATATCCACTGCCGATGTTGGGTTATGTTGTACAGCTTTCCTGGAGCTTAATCTAGCAATATTTCTCAGGGACTTTAAATAGTTCATTTTTAAGTTTCATCTTTAGGAAATTGTATCAAGGAAATAATCAGAAGTTTGGACACTCTACATGCTTGTGTGTGTGTGTAATCAAATCAAAGAACTTTAAAAATGTAGTTGTCTCACAATAGAGGCATGGTTAAATTATGGTATAGCCATATTATGGAACACTAAACACTCACTAAAAATATTTTCAAATAAATTTTAATGAGCTGCGAAATTGTTTCTAATAAAATTTTATGTGAAATACAGCATACAAAACTATAATTATACTGATTTCCATGAACGCTCTGATCCCTCAGAGCTAGTTTTCTATTGACTCCTTATCCTCCTGGGTATGGGTCACACTTTCCTGTTTCTTTGCATGTCTCATAATTTTTTGTTGGAAACTTGACATTTTAGATAATATATGGTAGCTACTCTGGATTCCGTGTGGTGTTTTTGCTATTTTCTGGCTTGTAGTGTGCTTTGTGATCTGCCTGGAGGAATTCTGCTGAGTCTGTTCCCCACCCATTGCCCCCTCCCCGACTTGTGTACGGTCATTGATGTCTCTGCTCAGCTTTTTTTTTTTTTTAATTTTTTTCTTTTTAAGTTTGGATTCCCAGGGATCACCCAAGTCAGCATAGCTTAGTGGTCAGCCAGTGATTAATCAGAAGTTACACTTTAACACCTCGAGCCAATAAGGCTTCCACCCTTGGCTAATGAATTTGTGTGGCCTGGGGAATGCATTCAAAGTCTGAGTAGTTTCCAAGTCTATTCCAGCTTTTATTTTGTGTTTGCAAGACCTCACATCCATTCAGGGATTAGAAGCTTGCTAGGGACCTCTTAGGTCTCCCGTTAGGTGCACACAGCCTTGTCCATGAACACAGCCTTCTGGACCACCAGGGATAAAGTAGGCTGTCTCATTCCCAAGGTCTGTTCAATTTCTGGCTGGTCTGTCTGCCAGTCTACTGCTAAAACCAAGCATTACTGAGACCTCAGGCTGGCTGCAGGGCTGGCAACAATGACATGGGCTTGTCATGCTCCAAATAAAGGCAGGCCCCTCTGAGGGCCCTGGTAGAACCTCTGTGTCACATAGCTAGGGGAAGGGAAGCTGAGATGGGAGTAGCCCAGGCTGAAATAGCACAGACTCCCACCATTCTTACAGCGGTTCTGCCCATCTTGAATAAATGCTTCTCCCATTTGTTGAATGCCTTTGATCAATTTCCAGAGTCTACATTTTTTGGGACAAGTTTGCTTAGTTTTATCATTGTTTTTTAGGGATAGGATCTGCTGAGCTCCTTAACTGGCCACTCTGGAAGTCCTGCTCTGCAAACCATACAAGTTGTACACATTCATTGTACAAATTCATCCTACTCCTTGGGGGACAAAGTGGGACCTTCCTTGGGCTGTCAAATCCCCAGGGTAACGTCACCTTGGCAAAATGTCGACTTCAGCCTGGAAACTTAACTGGATCTGCAGGAAGAAATCCAATTGTACAGACCAGAGCACCTTAATTACTGGTCCTCTGTACTTGTTTTCTTCCAGTTATTCCTTAGCCAGGCTTTTTCAAGAGCATTCAAGGATCATATACATTCCACGAAAAAAAAAAAACAAACAAAAAGAGCTCTGTGGTCAACATTTGGTTTACACGAAGCTAAACAAAATCGAAAGGCGTTAACATCAGGACTTCTCAGAGCTTTTAATATGCTGTTTGTTGAGATTCTCTAGGAAAGAAAAAATATATGAAGTGTTTTCTCAACATTATTGTGACCAATGAACACATTCCCCTCCGCCCCCAGAGAATTTCAAGGGATTAATGATCTTTGAAACACGCTTTGGTGTGTTTTACTTGAAAATTTCTGCCTGGATCAGACATACTGAGATGTTAAGGGAAGAAGTATGTTCACAACTATGATAGCTGTATGCATTACCCTTCTAGACAAGGGAAAGGTGGGAGTGGAAATGAATGGAGGAAATCCCTCAGGGAGGTCAATTTCAGCAGACAATCGAGCTCTCCAATACAGCTGCCCCTCCTCACCAGGAGCATTTCATTGGTAACCTTCCAAGTTTCTGTGTTTCTTTAAGGAGGCCTTCCCATGTGCCTGGCTTAAGTCAGACTCTTGGAAAATCAAGACACGGTATCTGCCCTCAAGGAGTACAGTTAAGGGTGAGATAGAGAAGAGTTACAACCTGGGTATCAGAAGAGGCAGGATGTGGGTGTCCACAAGGTGCTGTGGTAAGACCAATGGCACAGTTAGCCTGGACCGAGGCGTTCAAGACTTGACAAAGGCCATGATGTCCAGGCTGATTCTTGCAGGCCAAAGAAGGCTTAGCCAGGAAAGGCAAAGGGGAAGAGCATGTGCAAAGGCAGAGAGGCCAGAGGAAACACATAGCGTATTCAGGGGACTCCAAGTTGCTTATGTAGCTAGGATGTGGGGTGTAGAGGAACGGACGGGTACAAAGGTAGCAAAACACAAAGGGCTTTGCGTGGCACGCTGCCGAGTCTGGCTCTTATTCTCAGAGTGAAGGGAGAGTATGAAAGGCTGTTCAATCTCAGGATGATTGACCCTTCAAAAGCTCCCTCTGGCAGCAGTGTAGAAAAAAGACTGTGGAGGTAGATCAGAAAGCCAGCTCCCAGAGGCCAGCAAGAATAATGAGGGCCTGAACGAACCAAGATGCTGGGGTGAAGTGGACAGAAGCAGTGGTAGAGCATTCCTGGGCTTCTGACTTGAACAGTCCCAGGCAATGGTAGGCCACGTAACAGAGGGAACACAGGACAAGGGGCAGGTGTTTGGGAAGGAGATAATGCATTCAGGTTCGCACTTGTTCAGTTTGAAATTCTGACAAAACATGTGCGAGATGTTCAGGAGATGGGTGGAACTCTGGGTTGAGACCCAGATTTGACAGGTGTCAGGACAGAAGCTGTTTGAAGCCATAGGTGTGGAGAGAAAGGGCAGGGACTGTGTAGACTGAGCAGCAGACAAAACTGGCGGGGAACCGTATCTCCCTCTTCCAAATGCCTACAGCATCTGCCTGTAGCTCAGATGGAATTTGTCACAGGCTGCAACATTTTAGCTCCGTGCCTGGGGGGTACAAAAAGTATCATGCTAGATGTGAAGGTACAGAATAAAAGAAGGTCCTTTCGTCCAAGGAGACTATGATGTCGTTGTGGTGAAAGAATTCTACCCAACTCTTATGCAAAATGAAATGAAGAGCTATGAATACGTTGAGCATAGAAGAGGCAATTAATCCAATGGAAGAGATAACACACGTTTCTGGAAGAAAGGAGAGCATCTGAGTTGGGGTGGGAAAAGAAGTGGATTTTGCAAGCAGGGAAGGGGAAAGAAGGCAAGTAATTTGAGGCTGGAAACTAACAGAAATCACAACAGAATGGAGTGCGGGAAGTGACAGAGGGAAAGAGGCTGGAAAGGTGGCTTGAGGCCAGGATCCAGGGAATCCTGCTGAGATTTCTCAGGAGTCCATTTTAAAGAAGGTACACACGAGCCTATGTACATCCAAGGGCCTGTGATGTAGCAGCTTCATTTCCGCCTATTCACTAATTTCAGAAATGCCTTTAAGAACAATCAATCATAAATGCTAAAGGAAACCTACAAAATCGCCACACTGCATTTCCATTCTGCAAAACTCTGCGTTAGTGGAACTTTAATTACTTGGCTTCATTATAAAATTTCCATTGCATGTAAGTGTAAATAATTTCACTCTAATGCACTCATTTGAATCTGTGGCTGAAAGCATTGGTAGAAATCCCATTTTTGTGGCACTTCCTTGGCACATTGAAGGAAAACAAAATGTATACTGTTAATCAAGTCACGAGTGACTCTGAAAGTGACGGGTTGCATAAAGATAGCAAATAATAAGAGAAAAATAGATTTTAAAGATTAAAAATATTTTATTTAAACTTTTCTTCATAAACACTTTTAACATTTTTTTTCAATTTAAAAACAGAATGGATAGCATAAACATGTTTGAATAGATTATATTCACGGCTTGGGAAAAATTACCTGACAAAAATGTAAAGGCTTTCAAAACAGGTATAAAAGGCAAACCTTAAATTATTCTAAGATTTTTAAATCGGCCCTAGGATTATTTGACTACTGGCCCAAAATGTACCTAAAGGTCAAAATATTTTTCTATAGACAAAGTATGCCCAAGAGGTAGAGGGCATATACAAGTTAGGTAGAAAATAACCTCTCCGACCACCTCACTGGAACTCTCCTTCAGAAAGCAAACACCTAATCCTTACTGATATACTGATTAATAAGGTTTTTAATGCAGTTGTTCCCAAAGATGTAAAACGAGAATCCAAGGATACTGAGGGGAACAGACCGAGCTGATGGTGCTCTCTCGGCGTTGCTCGCGTGATACCCGAGGCGCACGGGTACAGGCGCTGAAGGGCTAGGACTTCCACGAGCCTTCCTATGCCAGTCTATGTCTACTGAATATTTGACTTTATAAACTCTCAATAAACTAATTTTTCAGGACTTCCATTTTTAAGATAAATCTCTTTTTAGAAGATATTTATTCCCAAACCAACTCTAATCTGATTGAACAAACATATGATCCCTAAAAATGTTCAGAGTACAAAAAAAAAATCAAAAATGTATAATAGGCAAAAAAGAAAAATGGCACTAGCAGTTTTACTGCCATATAGCCCTCAGTTATATCTAATTTACACTATTATCTATGTTGTGTTTTACTTTAGTCTAAAACTTTAAATTATGTATTCTCAAAAGAGCTAGTCTTTTCTGAGAGATAGCTTATAAACTGAAATATCAATTTATATTATAAACTGAAATGTTATGACCTACAACCACATATACATATATAAAAATAGTCCCACTGAACGTCTGACATGTTTAGATTATGCAGCTCAAATAATTTGTTATAAAATATTTTAAAGCTTAGTTTCATGTAATTAAGACAAAACTCTCCATTTTTACCACTTCTCCCCACACAAATGTGTGTGTCCTTTACTATGACTCGAGCAGGCTTCCCAGAATGAGGTGTCCAAAGGTGCTGCTTTAGAAAAGATAAGTGAAGGGCTCAGTCAATATTTCACAAATTAGAGTAACACGCACACAGAGCAGAGTAATGAGGACACAGAGAATGCTGTCTCAAGAAAAGCTAATAGTTCTATTAAGCTTTGCTTTTTTTTAAAACCAGTAGTATTTCTTCCAATATAAAACCTTCAATGTGAGAATCTTGAATTTTATGAAATGGCTGTAGTGCAAGGATTTTCTTTAAGCAGACTAAAATCAAAACTGAGAAGGCCAAAGATATGGAAGAGAACAAACATTTCTAATTAAGATGAAATTAATGAAGACTGACTATTTTTGTAAAGTCTGCTGTTTAAAATGTAAAGTGAAAACACACAAGGATCACAACAGTTACACTGTATAGTTTCCAATCTGACTGAATTTTTTTAAAACCACTATTTTGAGCACATATAATGTATATAAACAAAAATGGTTCTAAATGAAGCACACAAAAAATAAACTTGAAAAAAATTCTATGGAAAAACTTTCCATAGTTTAGTATAACAAAAATAAATCTCTTTCAGCAACTAAACCATAATTTTAAAAGGGAATGTAAGTTAATCATGGATTTAAAACAACCTATATTAGCACTACATATAAACGGATGAGTTTTCTCAATACATTCAGAACCCAAGCAATAGCAACTATTCTTAAAGCTCAAAACTGATTACAGCTAACATCAGGTCAGACATGACTTACGTGTGAAGCTGAACCCAGAGTTAGTTCAAGTTAAGATTTCACAAATTTTCTAAAACATGAACTTTGATCTTGGTCTTGTGTCTTGAGAATGGAAGACCAAGAATACGCAACTGTCTGCCCAGATTTTACCCTAACTAGGGCTATGAAGTCATATCTAAGCAATTAAAGAGAACCACCACTGGTGTGTGAAGTGTAAAAGCCTGATAGGGGTACCCTGTCTCGGTCTTTTCCAGCAAAAGACAACGATGAGGAAAATAATGAAGACATTATTGTTATTTTCTTTAAAGCAAGACAGCACACACACAAAACAGTAAACCAACTAATGTATTAGAAAAAGAACTAAATGGCTAACCTAATTCCTAACTTTCAAAAGTAAAATGATTTTTAAAAGGTAGAAAAAGCCTTTTACCCATATTACCATGGGAAACAAGATACCGAATTCCATTTTTAGAAAGTGAAAGCAAATGACACAACCACTTAATAAAAATTTAAGTCTCATATACAAAAGAACATCATTAACTTGATTTCTAAAACCAATGCCACTGTTTCTCTTTCTCAAAAACTACTTGTGTACCTGACTGTTTCTTAAACTCAAACGCCTCCAGTTTTGGAGTTTTAAAATCAGGTGTTTTTTTCATAGTTATCTAATCTAATTACAAAAAAAAAAAAAAAAAAAAAGCAAAAGTCTTCACATTTCCATGACTTCACTCTTCCATTTTGTGTTCAGTGGTGGCAGCAGCAAAAAAAAAAAGGTGAAACTAGAAATTTTATACAACAGCCATAGAAGAAGGCATTGCAATATTGCACCAATATCCTAAGACCTGGCAAGTTTTGCCAGTGTAGAACTAGTCTGTATCAGATAGAGACTCTACTCAGGAGAAAATGGCATCAATGTGAATGATCCACTCCCTGGTTATTCTTGCTTAATCTTGTCAACTACGCATTCTTCCTTCGAATTTAAAGAGTTGAAAGGTGCGCGGCTAATCCTAAAACACTTACTATATAAATGCTTTTCAACAGTTATTCTTGATCTGTTCTGAACTTCGGGGTTACTATCCTTCATGCTAGTAGCTTTCAGTAAATAAAACAAAGGCTGAGGGCTTACATCCCCAGTGCCATTAAGTATTCTGTACTAAATAAACAAGTAGATATGACCAGTAAGATTATAATTCTGTTTCTTACCTCTACGTCAAAAATGAGCTCAAATTTTCCACGAGTTGCTACTTTCCATTCAATAACAGATGCAGCAGCCTTACTGAGTGTAAAGAATGGGAGTTGCACTTACTTTCAAGGGGCCTCTATTTAGGAGTCTGGTATTACCTAAATGCTCTTTAAAAGTGCTTGCGCGCCGCAGGGCCCGGGCTGCGTCTACCACTCCGATTCTCACTAAAAACAGGGTAACGTTAAACAGACTGCAAAGAAAAACATTTTCAAAAACAAGACATACATTGATAAGGAACACTAACATTTACTTTTGAAAAGAAAATATAAAATGTTAGTTTTCAGAAATCCATACATGTTTCAGGAATACACGGAGCTCAAATATTACTGAATCAGTATGGAGTGAAGATAGGCTACTTTGATACCAAATGAGGACTCCAGTTATTTTAACTTTCTAAAAATGTTAATACATGAAAAGACGTTACATCTAAAATTCAACAAGTATGGCAAACCGTGTGTGCAAGTGCACTAGCTTAAAAATATAGAATCCTAACCACGCATAAAAGGAAATGTGCCTTATATGTTCATAAGATGTATGCAAGTATGGATATGCTTTCACTAACACAATGCAGGTAAGAGAAGGCAGCTTAGAAATAGTGTTTTGAATATAAAAAAGTTAATTTTGTAGAAAATTTATATTTTTGCATTTTCAGCAAAAAGCCATGCAAAAAGGTCAAGAGTTTTAAACTTAAATCATAAAACCAAAAGGTCTAACAGACTGTAATACACTGAAATAAACGTTCCAAAAGATTTCAGATCGGGAGAGGAACCGAAATTACATCCAGTGACACTTATCAGGTCTTCTCTTAGAAGATGCAGGACTCCTACGCTGACATCTGAAAGAAATGTTTAAAGCATAAAATCAACTTCCCAGATAAGTGGATCACTCTATTCAACTGCTTCTGGAAGTAGTTTCAAGAGCTAGCGCTTAGAATGAACTTACTGCATGAGTTTGAGGCCACTAAAAAGACAAAAAAAAAAAAAAGGATGCTAGCACAGAATGAAAAATTTTTTACGATATTAGACCAATGGCTTTGATAGTAAAACTGGTGAGGTTTTTCTTTATGTTTTTTTTAATTAACTACTTTGTCACAAACAAATTTTTTGTTTGGCTTTTTTTAAAGGGAGAAAGATGTCATTAGTTGCAACGTCTGACCTCGTCCAGTATATATTCCGGGAAATGCAGGTTGCACACTTGTAAACCATCCAGCTTGCAGGGCATCCGCGGGTACTCATCTTCCTTCCACTTGTTTTCTTCCGGATCAAAAGTGAGGATGGAATCGCTGTAATGACCGTTGTAGCAAAGGCCTCCAAGAACCATTATTTGTTTGTCCAGCACAGTCACACCATGGCCACTTCTGCCAATTGGCATGGATGCCAAGATGGTCCACTGATCAGTCTCTGGGTTGTACACTTCTGTGGAAGGGCATCCCTGAGACTCAAAAGAGGCCCTCAAGATCACACAAACACCACCGAAGACATAAAGCTTGCCGTTGTAAGAAATCATCTTGTGAAAGCATCTTGCGTAATTCATTTTGCTCTTATTCTCCCAACAGTTGGTAACCACTTGCGTTCTCCTGGTCCGCTGCTCTATGGTCCCTTCTTTACTGGGGTCGAACACGCACACTTGTTTGGAGGTGGAAGATGAGGTGATTCCACCAGTGATAAACAACTTGTTATTGAGCACTGTCCCTTCGTGTCCGTATTTGTTAACTGGATAAGGATCCACGAATTCCCATTTATCATTGGTGATGTCATATCTCTCAGTGGAATAGAAAGTCTCATCTCTGGTTCTGCCAGCTACGGCGTAAATGAACTTCCCAATAACACCAACTGCAAACTCTGAACGTGGCACTGACATGTCTGCCATCCGGAGCCAAGAGTTCTGCCTCGGGTCATACCTGAACACTTTGGAAGAAGCATGGAATTCGCCATCCGGGCCCAGTTCTTCCCCGCCCAACAAGAACACGAAGTTATTGACGATAGCAAGGCAGTCTGGGCGCAGAGGAACTTGGGGGCCCTCCAGTTCCCACCAGACTCTTGGTTTCTTTAAGAGAAGGATTTTACTGTTAACCATGCTATGTCCAATCATTCCTCGGAATACTGTAGTTTGGGGTTTGGCAGAGCGGATGCGGCTTGATTTCATGTCCAACAAAGGCTGCTGGTGGACGTTCTGAAAGTAATTCAGTGCTTGGTCAACTTCATAGCGCAGCTGTCGGGAGTATCTGTAAAATTCGGATGTCTTAACCTAAGAATACAAGTAGAAGAATTTAACCAAAAGAAAGAGCATCAACGGCAAACAAAATATCAAAGCCAACTAAGGTGATTAGTGTATGATTTGAGGCTTACTGTACTAAAACTGCTTTTCCTGTTAAGATCACATACTTCTTTTTTAAACAAAGCTATCATCATATTTGTTTTTATAATAATCTATGCACATCCCCAAGCCTTTTAAAATAAACAAGTTATTTTCCAGGAACAAGCTAAACTCCTCTAACAAAATGTACTAATCATCTATTCTATGTGAGGCCCTGGGATACAAGTGGTGATTATGAGGACAAACAGAGGTTTCACAGTAGAGGGAATCACGGCCATGGTTTCCTTAACCACAAGGAACACTGTAAGAGCAACCGTGACTGAGTAACTTGGGCAATCAAGTTAGTGAGTTAGTAAAAATTTAAATAGACACGAAATTCTCAGTAGGTTTTTGATATAAAGACTTGGTCAGATATCAGCAACTCCTACAACCATAATCCAGGTGACGAGGTCCAATTTTTTCCTCTTTGTTTTTGGAGCTGGAACTACCCCATTGTGATGATTTTTTGTTACCAAGACCTTATGAAGCAATTTTAAGTATTGTGCTAAGTTCTATGGGGAGATAAAAATGTTAAGTATAAGATGGGGTCTGTTTCCTCAAAGAACTTCGAATATGTCTGGGGAAATGAAAATATAGATTTGCCAACAAGTAAATGAGGCGGTTGACGGTTGGCAATGAGAGTGTACAGCCCATCTTTGAGTGCTGCAGACCGGAAGATCTGAAACATACCAAACTGGCCCAAAACACTGACGGGCTCCCTTGTGGAAGAGGGAGGAAGCTGGACAACCATGAAGAAAAAGCCTGTTATCATAATGGCAAGGTGAGAGTCTTCCATTTCGACGGGAAAATCAGATATTGAGAGAGCAAATGGGCAGAAGTGCGTGACTGATGTGAAGTAGCGATAGGGTGCAAAAGTCAGGGCTCGAAGTGATCTGAGGATTTAGACTTGAGGCGCTCTGGAGAGTGGTGTCACTAAGGGACACTGGAGAGGCATTCACTTCACTGGTGATCAATCTGAACTGCTGGGAGGATGCGGACGTGGAAAGCTCTAGGAGCCTCTGGGGAATCCGGGGTGATTGCTTGGGAGGGAGCCGGCACCAGGCATATTTATTTAGGAGCTTCCTTTTCCTACATCTCCTTGTTTTCCTCCCTCTTTCCTAGCTTTCTCATTCACTCCCCACCTTGGCCCAAAAAATGTCTGAAACAGAAAGGACCACAAATGTGTTTTAAGTATATTGGTAACTGTATTTCAATATAATTGGCTTCCTTTGTAATCCCAAGCATTTAACTTTATGGATTTTAAATCATTATTCTGAGGGGTCCTTCTGTGGGTTTCACCAGGCTAGCAAAAGGGTAAACGGCACAAAAAAGGTTGAGAATTCCTTGTCTTACTACGTAAAAGAGAAAAAACGGACGTCAATACTGCACTGGGGCTTTATGTGTGATATCTCAAGTTAAACTATTCCTCCCATGAGAGAGTAATAATCATCCCTATTTTCCTGATGAAAAAATTGAGGCGTAGAACCTTAAGTGACTTGCCCAAATTGTTTACATGACTAAAACTGGCAGAGCTGGGATCTGAACCTTGATCCAGGACAGTCTTGCTCCAAAGCTATTTCCAATAGGTTACTGCACAGCTTCCACTACTCATTAGAAAACTCTAAATGACAAACTCATTTATTAAAACACTTAACATACATGTTCAACGAATTAGCCTAATGACCCTTCTCAAGGAAAAGATAGTATAATGGTCCTTGAAACAAAGAATCAATTGTATGGATCACAATGACTGGGCATCCAACCCCATTCTTCCTAGCAAAACACTAAGCGTGGAAGAGATCAAATAATGAATAATGGTAAAGAAGTAATTTCAATAAACAGACTAATAATATAATAAAAATAGCAGATCTGAAGTCTCATCCTCTACTTTTACTTCACATATAAAAAGGTACAGAACGAAGGAAATGAAGTGAGCTGCAATCTCTTATGAGGAACAATGGAAACCTGTACAGCTGTCATCACTGAGTGCTTAGTAACATGGAATGACGTCCACAATATATTCAGTTTTTAAAAAGCAACAGTACACTGGTAGCCCAATTAAGTAAGATTTTGTGTATGCATGCTTGTGTTAATAGTGATTATCTCTGAAACTTCACAAACATCTTTGCATTCTTTTTCATGTATCATATTTATAAACAAAAAGAGTCTTGCCATTTAAAAACTGGGTCTCTTAAAACCATCAAAAATATATTTGCTTAGGAAAAATGAGCATCTTTTCATCTTTCCATTTCTCCTATGAATTGCCTAATAGTGTACCTCATCCATTTTCATCATCTTTTTATTTGCAAGAGCTAAAAGGCAATACCCTGGAAATCAGCAAGAAACATAAACCTCAAATTAAATATTTAAGTGCCTACTGTGCACAGCCAGTGGCCTGAGAACTACACAGGTTTTGAGGTAATAGAATCCCGTCCAGCACTGTAATTAAGCACCATGTCAAGCTGCCCAGTATGGCGATTAAGAATCCAGTTTAGAAAATATCCAACTTTGGCACTCACGAGTTGTGGGATCTTGGGCAAGTGACTCAACATCCTTATAGCCATTTCCTCATCTGTATTATTGGGAAAACAATAGTAGCACTATGCCTCATAACCCTAAGGTAGGAGATAGGCAAGGTCATCTACGTGAAAAGGACAGTATGGTGCCTGTCACGTGGCAGTGTACAACAATAGCCATTATTAGCTACTACCACTGACCAGTGGACACCTGTAGGCGTGTCAGCTTAAGTCGATGCATCTGATGATGTGTTTTCGGTCTGCATAAAAATTCAGTCTCAGAAATTAGAGGAGAAAGGAGAGAAACTGTTACTCTGGACCTAATCTTCCCCCAAAAAACATGATTAGTAAGATGCAAGAAGGAGGAAGCTTTAAAGCAGCCATGTCACTTGGAGATCGAGAAGGGAAGGGGAATGCTGCACATATTGGATAGACAGATTTCAAGTTTTTTAAAGGAAAATTAGGATCAATTCCAAGATCGGAAACTGTGTAAAGAAGCTCAAGAAGGCTTGGAGGCTCTCAGAAGCATAATGCTGACTGCATAATTGCAAAACACACTGATGAGGGAAGAAAAGGGGAAAGTATCTAAAAAATCTGATGTGCTGCACAGAGAGCTTTCTGGGATTCAGATGTTAAAAAACCACTTACAACAGATGGTAAAAAAAAAAAAAAAAAACAAGCACATAAAACAAGAATCACAAAGGGTGAAATGGAGCTGTAAGAATACTGTGAACAAGGCTAAAGCCTCAGGATGAACTGTGACTTAAAAAAGTGCCAGATAATGAATAAATGGCATCTTAGAGGTTAAAGTAAAAAGAAGTAGAGGCAAACGTGAAGCCCCTCCTGGATGGGGTGGTTAATGTAATATTAACAAAGACTAATAGCCTTCTCCTATTTTATTTCCATTCTTGGCTATGGATGTTCTATTCTTTCTAATCTGAAGATCAAACACAATGACTAAGAAGAAACTTAAATCCAAGATGGCTGAGAAAAAAAAAGAAAAACTAGATAGATATTCTCACTAGGTTCAAGTCATGTGATCTCAAAATCACATCCTGGGATCCTGAGAGGCTTCACAGAAAAGGCTGCTTAATTGCTTTCCGTAATCTGTGCGGAATCATGAAGACTGGGAAAGGACTAGAAGCCAGACTTCCAAACTACAGACTGGTTAGCCTGAGGCTGATCTGGATTGTTAAAAAATACCACTTGCGATAAGAAAGCCTACATGCTGAGAAGCAGCATGGACTCACCCAGCAATGCCAAGGCTTGACCACTTCCAGTTGAATGTTTGAGGATGTAACAGAACTGATAGAGAATGAGAGAACCTATGACTTTGGCAAAGTAATCAACAAGCCTAATGATAAAGATTAACACCAGGGAGCCATGAACCACCTAAAACTGCAGAAATAATTGTGTTAATGCATTCCGGGGGGGAGGGGGGTGGGGTAAGGTGAGATGGTGGGAAGTCCAGAGCTTTCGTCAAATACTCCAGGGCTCCGTGAACTCCAAATGTAAAGCTATAACTGACTATCCTCAATACGAAAAAATGTGATATGGCAGAATAAAATCATGGACTGAATCAAAACAGACAATCCCACCCTCTCTGTTTGGTGAAACCACAGCTAAGAGGGCTAAGTTCCATCGCTACAATTTAGACATCACAAAGCGGACCACATCCCGGGGAAAAGGATCCAACCCATCGGAAAAAAATGGTAAAACTGACGAGGAATGTTTAAGCTCAAGAGAAGACTCAGGAGAAAGATGGCAACCGTTTTCAGGACCAGTCAGCAGAGGTTAGAGGGAAGATTTTAGGCCAGCAGAGGGAAAAGCTTTGTAATTAGAACTGTCAAGATAACGGATGTTCATCACATTATTCTAAGAGCACAGAAACTGGGAACAACTCAAATATCTAGCAACAAGACACTGGTTGAATAAACTCTTGTATGCAGTCTTTACCATATGCAGTCATTAAAAAGAAGGTTAATCCACATGCACTAACACAGATGTTCAAAATGTCAAATGATAAAAACTGCAGAAGCGTATAATATTCTCAAAAACTCAAAACGGACTGTTTTACACAGCTGGCAGTACACCAAGAGGAAAACGTATGTATACACACACAACATAGAGTTGCCCCTTCTCAGGGTCTATACAGGTCTGTACTTGGCTTTTTTACAAGGACTGCCGTCAGAAGGGCATGGGTACATATTTTCCCTAAGTCAGGACTGTCTACCTCTGGACTCAGGGAGCATTCCTGCCAGTGGAGGTAGTCCAGGTGTGACCGTGTATCAGGAGCACCGGAGAGGGGTCCTGGTGTCACGTAAGGACGAGGCACCATGGCCTGTGTGACAGCCTTCCACCTTCCGAACCCAGGCTCTTACAGATCCCATCAAACTGAGTCAGCTGAACTTCTTACAGTCATTTTCCTGTCTCTCGTTTTCTACCCAACCCTCGGGTCCCTTTGTCCTCTTCTCCATTCATTCTATCATGTTCCTTTGAATCTCGAGTTCCAAAGAGTTTTAAAAGTTACTTCAAGTCTATGTCAAAATTCACATCACAGCTACATATCTCTATCCAGCCTGTTCTACCTGTAGGCCCCCAACAATGGAAGCTGTGCCTTTGAGATAGTTGATTATACTGCAGAACATCTAACCAATGAAATTTAGCTCCTCCTCTCTGCCACAGCTAGAAGTTCTAGATCTACCTTGCCCTTTTCCCAGAGCTAGGATTTTCCTCTAAAACCAGACAATATCGATAAGCACAATTAGTTTCTTCTTTCATTATAGAAATGGAGAATTAATGCCTCTTTGATAATCCTGGACAAAGTAATTACAGATATACTCTGCTTTAAAACAAAAAGCGGAGGGCTATGTAAATGGAGTCATTTGAATGCATTAACAAAGCGAGCTATCAAAAAAGAAACATGTGGCTCATCTTTAAGCATTTCTCCCATCATTCCCTCCTCACATAACAGTTTATCTGTAGATCAAGTGCTTCCAAAAACAAGATATGGGGGAAAATGACATTTTTTTCATGTTTTAAAGAACTACTTCCCTTATCCTTCCATAGGATTAAAAAAAGCTGTCTTAATACTTAGAATATATTCATTATCACTTTTCTTACTTTGATACTGAAAAATATTACAAAAAAGCATTTTCTCTTATGCTGATTACAAAATTAAAGTTTGTTACCTCTTAAAAACAGTGATCTGAAAATCTTAAATTGGCCATTACTTCCTCTGATCTTTTAGTTTAATTGTGTGTGTGCATATAAAGGAGAAAATGTGAGAAATTATTAATTTTGAATGTGGTTCCTATAAATATATATTAAGTTGAAGAAATAATAGCTAGCCATTACCACTGGGCAAAAATTCCATGTTTCTCCCTCCTCTGTCAAAATGTTACATCATCCATTCATTAAATTTTTAACTTTTAAAGCCTATTCGTATATATCACTCTGAATTTTGAGAATTAAAACAGAACTGGCAATGTAACTAAAACAGCCATTTCCACAGAGCTTACTACCTTTATTTGATTAAAAATCTGCAATTTAAAAAATCTACTAAAACTGGCTACAGTCTGGGGTGCCTCGCTGGCTCAAGCCAGTAGAGCATGTGACTCTTGATCTCAGAGTTGTAAGTTCGAGCCTCACGCTAAGTGAAGAAATTACTGAAAAAAAATTTAAGAAAAAATAGCTGGCTACAGTCTAAAATTATTTTAGGCCTTTAGCCAGCCAATTTAAGATATTATCAGCTATTTCACCTTTCAAAATGTTTTTTTAAATGCCCAATATACTTAAACTAAAACAAAACAAAAACCCATGCCTTTTATTAGTTTATCTGTCAGTGGGGGTGGGAGGTGCCACTGGGGACTGGAATAATCCCTGAACTAAAGATCCCAGATCTTAGGCTTGACATTGTCCCCAAGTCAGTGTGTGATTATGGACAAGCCTCTGGCTTAGATATTTTCTCCTTACAAAAGGAATCAGTTGCATGAAGACACCTCTGGCCCTTCCTACATCCAAAAATGCTAACCTAATTTTCAGAATGAGGAGTATAAGGTGTCATGTGGAAGGAAGACAGTCCTGGCTATCAGTTTTATCATCCCCTCTCCATGATCCAATCTGCTCAAAAGAAATATCCAGAAACAGGGGCGCCTGGGTGGCTCAGTTGGTTAAGCCTCTGCATTCGGCTCAGGTCATGATCCCAGGGTCCTGGGATCGAGCCCTGCATCCGGCTCCCTGCTCAGTGGGGAGCCTGCTTCTCTCTCTCCCTCTATCTACTGCTCTACCTACTTGAGCGCTGTCAAATAAATAAATAAAACTTCAAAAAAAAAAAAGAAATATCCAGAAACAAAGCAGTTACTAAAACAAATTATACCTTTGGGAACCACAGCTACATTTAATATTATTTTGATATTCAGCAAAATGTGGAGCAGTCTTTATGTGCTGTATTACAAAAGCATCCACCCTGGTATGAGAAGTCTATTTATAAAATCATGCTCAGAACTGAAGCTTATACTGATTTATGTTAAAATCATCACAAAAAAGCTAGGTGCAAAATACCTTTATAATTAATCCCTTTGTCCTGAAAAACTGAGTTAATGACCAAGGATAAGGCTATAAAAAAATCAGTTCCTGTTAAGCACAAATCTTCTCAGTAATACTGTAATTGCAGTCAAATACCAAACAGTAAAGACAAATTTTAATAAGGATTTAACTATCCTCTCTTCTTCAAGCAGGCAACAGTCTAAATTACCAAACAGAAGTTCAGAAGTAACCAGCGTAAATGGGGGTGAGGGAGAGGACCCTCTTCAAGACTCTATCTAATATGAGTTTCAGCACAATTTGGTTAGTCTTCTAGCCCTTAAACTTTTCTAGAGTGAAAAATATGTAGTTCAAAAATAAGTATGCTCAGAAAGTCTAATCTCCTTCCAATTTCAGCACAATAGTCATAGAACACCACTAGAAGTTAAATAAGTGTGCACAAGCCTAAAAGGTAGAAAATGATGTAATGTCTAGAAAGTCCCTTAAGACCATATTATTTGATTATAGTAATATTTAGATAGTACAACTAAATTCTAGAGTTTTTCCTATTTATGGAAATACTCTCAACTATGTAAATATATAATTTTATTTAAAAATATGGTAAAACAGAAGGAAAGCCAAAAAGGTTTAATCCTAAAACTAACTTCTGAATGAGCAAGGCTCACCCCATGACACATGTAACATTTTCTGAGTAAATATTAAATTTGAGAATTAAAACTTTAAAGCCTAAAATCTTAGTATTTGCCCCTGTTCCTCTCCTGCTGCTAACCTTGTCTCCATTTTAGGACTTCTCTGATCCTGTTGGATTTCTGCTTATCATTTGGTTTCTCTCCCTCCTTTTTCCTCCGTTCATCAAAAAAAATTTTCTCCTTTTACAAGTCAATATAGCTGTCTGTACTTCATCTCTTCCTTCACTTTTACTTCATGGCTAATTTCCAATTCTAGGCTTTTGTTTTCATCTCCCATTTATTTTATTTAAAAGGAAAATCAACAAGACTGAATTTGTGAACTCCTGCTTCATACACCCCCCACCAAAGTCTCTTTCCCAGGGGATCTAACAGCAGTCAACACCCTGAATTAGCGCACCCTCCAGGAACCTGCGAACGTGGGATGAACGCAAGTCAAAGGTGGAAAACAAGAGCACTCTACTTCTCCACATAAAAGGCCAAAGACTTGAGGAGAAAACACCCAGGGTGATTTTTAAAGAACTGTGCACGTGTTAATTACAATCATCCAAGTCCACAGGGCTGGGGAGGAAGGGTAGGCAAAAAGGAGATGGATACAGAAAAAGACACTAAGTGAACTGCGAAAGTCTGCTTAACCTATTGACCTAGTTTCCACCAGAAAACCTGCTCATGTCTGTGCTTTCACTCCAAGGGGCAAGTGAGCTGATTGTTAATTTAAGCAATTTCAAGTTTATAGCTGTATAGGTACTATTTAATATATGAAGGGGATTTTAAACTTTTTCAAAAACAACTCAGACTTATTAGGAACTCTAACCAAATTTCACATTTTTAATCTAGGTTACTGGCTTTGTAAAAAAAAAAAAAAAAAATTTGTATTGTCAAATACAGTACTGCTTATGTTTCTCATGTACTTCGGTGAGGGTTAGAAACAAATTTGTTTTTTCCTCTAGATTTGTCTGGCTGTAGCTGAAGTTACTAGAAATAATTAAACTTTTTTTTAGTTTTCTGCTAAACTGTGGTAACACTACAGGTAATGGTCTGGTTGCTGGATAGAAATTTTGGATAGCTCAAGTGCTAGATTAGTCAAAACATGTCACAGTACCTAAGTAAAGGAATTCTGGAGGGCATATAGCACCTACACTTTACATAGATGTGTCCTTACCCATACAATGTCATTACCAGTGGTCTGTACCTCAATTAACTGGAATATCACACCATCCAAGCATGACATTAAGGACAATCAGTTTACTCATGTGTCATATAGTTCATTGTTAATGTTATCTACATCAACTGTGCTAATAGAGAAACTATTTGGAAGATTATCAGTGTTTTGTGAAGAGCAGTTCTGAGAGCTCCTAACGTTCTTAAGTATCCAAGGTATACTTGGACACTTAATTTGTTAATCCTTGAATTCTTTCCCTTTCAAGGTGACTACAAGACACCTTATCCCCATTTTAACATGTAGCTTTTAAAGCCACAAATTCTGCACCTTAAGTTAAAGACTTTTTTTAAAAAGTATCTGGAAGCTCTTCTGAAGCATTTTTTTTTTTAAAGATTTTATTTATTTATTTGAGACAGAGAGAATGAGAGAGAGAGAGAGCACATGAGAGGGGGGAGGGTCAGAGGGAGAAGCAGGCTGATGCGGGACTCGATCCAGGGACTCCAGGATCATGACCTGAGCCGAAGGCAGTCGCTTAACCAACTGAGCCACCCAGGCACCCTCTTCTGAAGCATTTTTTAATTCTGATCCTAGGATTAATTTTTACTAATAATGAAGCTGTGTTTTTTTTCAGCAGACTATCAAAATTATCTCAAAGTTGTAAAAGTTCCTATAATAAGCTTTCATAAAATGCAGGTAACGGTTAAATCCAAAAATATTCTCAGTAAAAGAGAACTTTTTTCTCACTAAAACATTAGCTTTGCTCTTTAAAAGTTACATAAATCTGGGGCGCCTGGGTGGCTCAGATGGTTAAGCATCTGCCTTCGGCTCAGGTCATGATCCCAGGGTCCTGGGATGGAGCCCCACATCAGGCTCCTGGCTCAGCGGGGAGTCTGCCTCTCCTCCTCCCTCTCCCTCTCTCCCTGCTCATGCTCTCTCTCTCCCTCTCTGTATCTGTGTCTCAAGTGAATAAATAAAATCTTTTAAAAAGAAGTTCCATAAATCCAAATTTGGGGGAGTATGATGAATTACATTTAATATATGAGGGAAAAAAGCACACTAGGGAGTCTGAATATCACGAGCTAGTTTACAAAACATTAGGAATAAAGCAGAATAGGGGCGCCTGCGTGGCTCAGTTGGTTGGGCGACTGCCTCCGGCTCAGGTCATGATCCTGGAGTCCCGGGATCGAGTCCCGCATCGGGCTCCCTGCTCAGCGGGGAGTCTGCTTCTCCCTCTGACCCTCCCCCCTCTCGTGCTCTCTCTATCTCATTCTCTCTCTCAAATAAATAAATAAATAAAATCTTTAAAAAAAAAAAAAAGGAATAAAGCAGAATACATCTTTATAATCTGCTCCCTTACTGAACAGCCAATGAAAAACCAACTGTAAAAGCCTAATTATAAGCTGAACAAATGTGTTTTTTTAATCTTTACAGGACTGAAAAGATTTTCTTTCCTTTTGAAAAATTGGAAGATTTTATGATTATGATTAATACAATTTCTAAGGGGATCACTGGTATGCTTTTACCTTATGCATATTTACGATACTGAAGATGCCCTAGGTTCAAAAATATTAAAATGTCACTGTACTAAAGAATCAACATATGGGTATTTTAATGAATAATTTAACAATTTTGCTAAAAAGATCTTTTCTATACAAAAGAAGTATAATAGCATTTTGCCAAACATACATTTACTTCATAAAATGTTTTCAATAACGCAATAATTTTTTTAAAAAACCGAAAGAACAAAGAAAGCAAGGTTTAAACTATTTAAATCCTCACATCACTGAAATTCAAAATGACCAATGTCAGGCCTTATCTCTGTTAACAGATGCAAAGACCCTCAGAGCTAGTAAAAACAAACAAAAAAACACGCCACAGACATCTGTGTCAGTAAAAACTGAAAATGAAGTCTAGTTTAAAAATCCACCATAGATAAAAGGAATCCTAAGAACTCTTCAACAACTATATTAAAAGGACAAGATCCTTAAATTTATTTTTAGCTTTCTTTGATTATACATTGAAATCCCCAGAATTGGGCTTGCACATCTGGAAGTTTTCCCACACCTTGTACCTTTTTCAGTGCCATTAAATTTCTCAGGCTATATTTTGTTCATGCAAACACATTGGAATTTTCATGACTATACAACAACTTCTAAACGACCCAAGTGGGCCAGAGGGTTAAGTGCATGCTTCTGCACCTCAGGGTCCTCTCCCTCCCTGCTCTAGCAGCTATCATAGGAAGCCCTTGGACTGGGAAGTGAGCAGACCTGGGTTCCACTCTGAGCAATACCACTTGTTCTGGGGTAAGATTCCTAACCTTTCTGAGCCTGTTTTCTTACCTATAAAATGGAAATAACCTGTAGACTCTACCTTTGTATAGAGCACTTGAGGCACAATCTGACATATATAAGGTATTCATGTAAGGAGAATCACTGTTTCTAAGGAACTCCGTGAGGAAATTCGGAAGCCATGAGCTCTTTGGTGACAGTCCCATAGAGTACTCAGTACAAAAGTTAAGACTGTCTGTTTTCAGCTGGGGAGAAAAGTAGAGGACGAGGGGGAAAGATATTGCAGAAGAATAAACTCCAAGATTTCGGCATAGCTAGAGGGCGAGATTCAGGTCCCTACAATGAAGGAGGGCTATTCCCTGGGGAGAGCCAGAATGCCCAGTTCCCTCACTGTGAAGCCTCTGCTCAGATCTGTTCAAAAGTTACTACCAAAGAAGAATTAAAGTCTGTACAGGTTCCTTCCACCAAGCTTTGTTCACTTGCTTTTTATTTTCCCGAGGCCAGGGTAAGGATCCTGACAAAGAGATGCCACACTCAAGTTAACTTCGTCAGCCACTCTACAGAACAGTTAGGTAGGTAAGCTCATTTAACACTAAACTGTGCAGAACACCTCGAATGGCTGAGAAACCAGAAGAGTTTAATATGTGAGAAGGGCTGTTGACCGTACGCATATTCAGAGAGTTTCTAATAAACAGCTCATTCCTTGAACTTCTAGAGCAGCGCTGTGCAACAGAAATATAAAGAGCCACAAATGTGAGCCAATGATTAATTTTACACTTTCTGGTAGCCACATTTAAAAAAGTAAAAAGGTGAAGTTGATTTTAATAATGTATTTTATTTAACCCAGTATACCCAAAATATCGTTTCAAACTATAATCAACATAAAAATGAGTAATGAGATCATTTACACCCTTTTGTCATCCTAAGTTTTGAAATCTCAATTCAGACTTGCCACATTTCAAGTATTCAGTAGCCACAAGCAGTAAGTGTATTGAACAGCGCAGTTCTAGAGTCATAGATATACACTAATTTCTTTATTATAGAGAGTAATCTTTTGATCTTGACTTCAGTTGGTTTTAATCTCATTAATTGAATGGAAAGGTTCTGGGTTTGTTTTTTTTTAAAGGAGGGAAATTTTAAGACTCTAAAACAAATCTAACAGAATACTATGAATAAAACTCTTGATTACCTTAGTCATAGGATCGGGCTACTTAGCCTCCTAATACAAAAAAAGACTGTAAATTCTAAGTTTGATTAGAGTTGCTAAGTGCCAAGACTTCTTCAGCATTACAACAATATTTTCCTGTAACTGTTCCTGAAAAAACACAATGCTGAAAAGTAGATGTGTTAACAGGACACATAAGGAAAAGAGGAACTAAGTTAATACCAACACAAAGAAATACTCTGATAAATCCAGAATATGGAACACACTAAGACAATCAGTGATCTTATCGTTCTCAAAAAAAGTAGGGGACTGTTTTAGATTAAGAAAGATTAGACAGATGTGATAACCAAAAGCAATGCATAAGTAATGACTACATTCTACGGCATTTTGAGAAATGGGAAAATTTGAATATGGACTAGCTATTAGATGATATTATTGTTAATTTACTTAGGTGGAATGGCAGTGAACTTGGGTAGGAAAGAGTCCTTATTCGTAGGAGAGGCGTGTTAAGTTTTTAAGTTTTTATGAAGTATTATGATGTTTGCAATTATTTCTGAAGGTTCAGCAAAGAAAAAAAGATCTAGATAAAGCAAATATGCTAAAATGTTAACAGTTCTTGAATCTAGGTGACAGCTACACAGGTATCCGTTATACTACTCTTCCAACTTTTTATGTTTGAACATCCTCATAAGAAAAAGGAGAGACAGTTCTAGATTCAAAGGGAGACATAATAACCCAATATACTGTATGAACCTTGATTAAATCCTTAAAAAAAAAAACAGCTAAAAAAAGACATTTAGGGGACAAATGAGAAAAATCAGAAAATGAAGTGCCTATTACATGGCATTAAGGAATGACTGTTAATTTCAACAATGGTATTATGGTTATGTCGAATTTCCTCACTCTTGGGAGATGAGCTGCTCCATCAAGCAGTGAGGGATGAAGTATCATAATGTCTACAACGTTCTTTGAAATGGTTTTACATAGCTAAAGCCAATGTGGCAAGATGATAACAATATTAACCTACAGGATATGTTTATGGGTGATCATTCCACTATTCTTTCGGATACTTTTTTATGTTTAGAAAGTCGTAAGTTTTTAATAATTTAAAGCTAAAAATAAAAAGTGCCTATCAATATTCCATTTTTCTAAATTTCAGCCTATAGGATAAAACCACAAATCAAAACTGCCTACACTTTTCCCATGTAGATTCTCGTACTAAAAAAGGACGAGCACAGATGTAACATGTCTTTATTTCTGTGCCCTTTCTATCACCGTGCGTATATAATGGATATTAAAATGGCTTTGTTTGAGACCTGCAGCGTACTAAGTAAAGGAAAAATAGATGGGCCCTATTTTCAAGGGAGCTCAAATTAGTATGGTGCAAAATAGTTCAAATTCTTATTTCCCAACCCAATTTTCCATTTCAGTTTGGTTTATGAAGTTTTATTTCTAGAGATAAGCTCTCAAAAATCTGCTTAAGTAGTGTTTTCAAAATTTAGAAAGCCATACATCCCTCCTGAAACTAATATTACAATATATGTTAAACTCTATTGGAATTTTAAGAGAAAGATTCCTTTGACAAGCATTAACTCTCATACATCGCTAAGACAAGAATCACTGACTACCTTCCATTTGTCTTACCAGTATTACTAAAATAAAACTAAAAGATTTCTACTATATTACAAAAAATAAAGATTCCTCTGTGGCCAGGGCCTTATTAAGTTTTCCTAAGAAATTAACTCAAGAAGGAAACCTTAACATTTTTATTCTGAGATCTACCCAATACCTGGCCAGTGGTGAATAACCACCTCCTATGCTATTTAAGCAAACAAAATCCATCAGAAGGTACAAGTGATGTTTCATATAATTTACAAAACTACCCAATGGTATTAACTTTCACTTCAGCCACTGCCACTATTGACCAGCTTGAACTGGTAATTAGAATATAAAAAGGCCCGGCACTCAGCACTTAAAAATCATTTGCTGCTAACAATTCCATCATATTGTCCCACAGAAGGAGAAATTTTATTTATTTCACCAGTACTTCCATCTAGACTAAAGTTGGAGGGTTTTTGTTTTAGTAGTGGGAGTGCAATTGCATTTAATGTATAAAGACAAAACAGGATTCCCCAAGGAAAGAGAGCAATAAAAACAATAGTAAGGAAAAAAATCAAATCAGAGACAAATGATTTACATAGTTGATGTGGGGCTGATCATCACCCAACAAAAAGTAATTAAGAAATGTATTCTTTAGTTTCAATTATGTCTGCCAGATCAAGTACATTCTGAGAATAAAGATAAAATCCCATAAAATTGGGTTCTCTATTGAAAGTATAAGTTAATGACATTCCACAGCATTTCGGGGGGGGGGGGAGAAACATGCCAGGCTGCTGAGTGCTATCTGAAGGCACAAATCTGTTTATTTTTCAAACGGTGTAAACAGCCCTCCTTTGCAAATATTGTATTTTAATCACCAGGTGTGGTAACTAAAGCTGAAGAACTATTTAACATGAAGGGTGTCGAACCAAAGCTTTAAGTGTGCTTTCTAGAAAGAAGAAAAGATGCAAGAGGTAAACAGAGCCCCAGAGGTAACCATGTGATTAGAATCCAATTAAGCAATTACTGAAACTGCTTTCTCTCCTTTCAGCAAGAAAGAATCACAAGTGAGACTCTGATATAAAAATGAAATATGCTTTCATGCAAAAAGGCCAAGGTTGTTTTGGAGAAAGACTATTTTTCAGATAGCAGAATTATTACATGGTAAAATGTGCACAGGGATGTTTGATCAACGTAGGCAGAGGATTTATAGTCTATTTAGTCAGAAATGCCAAAACAATGGTTTTAGACATAAACATGTCTTCATGGTTAAATTGTTAGTATTCATAGTGCAACGGGAAAAACAGAACTACTTAAGAGGAGGGAAGAAAATCAACTAGGTAAGGGTAGGGAAGCATCACCACTAGGGCCTACTGCTTTTCAAGAGCTATTTTATGTTTACTCACTACATTTTAGAGGAATACGAAACTGCATTAATGTACATCATTCAAAACTACAAAAACTCCTCTCAACTCTAATTTCAGCATGTATTACTTAAATTAATTTTTAAAAACAGAGCTAACCTGACCCAGTTCAGATTTAATTACTTTGTGGAAAGAAAGAAAACCTAAAGCAAACTAGGAATATTTTGGGTTAAATAATTATGCTTCAACTTTAAAAGTACTTTCAAAACAAAACTACTCTACTACCTACCTGGTTCATCTTTCGCCCACAAAATGTATTTTTAAAAACCTAAATGCACAAGCTACAACAAATTAGACTGCTTATCCATTAACTATTCTTATAAACTATTCTCTTTTTTGCTCCTGACCAAGCCTGGGAATCCTACCTATAAAAACATACTGTCTTAACTAAACGATGAGTCCTGTCTATTGCTTTCAAATGCACTAACCTTCTCAAAAACACTGGATGGGGTCATCAAACAAAACCTGATGTTCTGAATGATGGTATCGGTATGTCTCCAGCGTCTTCTATCATGCCGCAGCCAAGACTGCACAGCCTCGTACAGCTCTATCTCTGGGAACCTGCTCAGATGATCATTATCCAAATAAGACATGAGCTTCTCAAAGCTCAGGTAAGACAGGAAGTCAGGCCTGGACATGAGTGGCACAAAGTTGTCTAGCAGAAAGGCGTCCAACTTCTCCCTGACTCCCTCGATGTTTACACCAAAATCATCTAAGAGTCTCATAATTTCTGCACAATTTTCTAAGCAGATTTTTGCTAATAGAAAAGAGCAGCAGAACTTCACCACTTCTATAAGTTGAACATACATGGCAGCCTGAAGGATCTCATGAACTGTATTCATACTTAGTTCTATAGTTCCATAATACATAAATTGAAGGACGTGGCTGAAACCAGTAGCAGTTAGACCTTTTAAATGAATTTTGTCCTGATCTCGCTCCCTCATGTCTGCAGTAAACATAATTCTGAAGTAATCACTCTGGGTGGCCAAGAGTGCTTTATGGGCCTGGAACTGATGATCTTCAATAACCAGAGTGACATCAAGAAGCAATCCCTCCTCATACAGTGCTCTGAACCCAGCAGAGACACTGGTGTCATGGATGGAGGAACAGAATCCTTCCACGTCCCCTGCCATGAATCACCTGGAAAAAAGGTAATCAAAGAAAACTGTGTTAATCATTTGCATGCATTCTGAAGACATTATTAACTTAAGAGCTTAAACAATTTTTCATAATTATCTCAATTCCACTGCCTAAGTCTTAAATGTACAAGCCCTTTGGGAGAAGACAATCTAAAGGTTTGCAGGCTCATGTTTTTGGCTTCCCTACCTGGGGAAAAAAGTCTATTGCATATCTTACAAACAATATATGCCTAGCCCACTGATTTTACACTGTTCACCAAATATATTTCAATATGTCCCCAAATTATCAACACAAAAAGGATTTTTCAGCCAAATGCTAAATTATGAGAAAAAGCAATGAAAAAGAAATTGAACCAAAGAGTACCACTGTTGACCTTGAAAAAACCTGGGAACTTACCCAAAGGAAATAATCAGATAAATATGCCAAACTGTACACACAAGATTTTTCGTTCTAGCCTTACTTATAATAAAAAACCGGAAAACATTCAAAAGCCCAACAACAGATTATTAAATAAATGTGGTGTAGTTCTCTAATGGATTACTGTAACAACTAAAAACGATGGCAGCAATCTACCTATTCTGACAAAGGATATTTATTAGGTATTGTTATGTGAAAAAACAATGAAGCAGACAACTGCAGTTTACTCAGTGTATTTTCCAAAATTAAATACACATGTGTACGTTGAGAGGAGAAAAGTCTGGAGGAATATATACCAAAATGATATCCCCGGGTGGTAAGATTTCAAGAAACTGAGGTTTACTCCTTTTCCTTTTTACTTACCTCATTAACCTTATTCTAAAAAAGTGATCACATATTGCTTATATATTTAAAATATAAATATACAATTTTTGAAGGGAATGAAACCACATTTTTGCATATCCGAGAAATGAAGCCAAGATAGTGGAATGATAATGAGATCTCCTAAGCAGAATAAACGAATTCAGTTTCTTAGACTGTTTATGAAGCAAAGTAATTTTCTCCTTTTCACACAACTACCCTCCCTCCCAGGCTGCTGGCCAGGCCAAGGGCCGCTTATCCTCTCCTCTCACCCTCACGCAGCTCCGCCCCCCATCCCCCAGTTCCCTCCCAATCCTTTAGTCTGTGCCCTGTGGAACCAGGCTTCAGAATCAACAAACTCCCCTACCAGCTCCTGCCGGTCACAAAGTTTTCTCCACAGTCGGATTTAAATACAAAAAAATACTCTTTGATAGCTTATTAAACCTACCTTCTAAGTCTTCTTTTAGGTTTCTACTGTCCTTTTTCTAAAACATGGCCTTTCGCTCAGATAAAAACCCATCTTCTATTGCTCCTTCTCACTGATCACTTACCCACATCCTGATCAATGACTCTCGCCCGCACGTTCACAGACAACTTCGGCAGCCAGCTAAGGCTCATGTTCTCCACCTCTTCAATGTTCACATAAGATCACTTGTACAAAACCCACGAAGTCCAATTTTCCTGGTCGCCTCAACTCCTACAACCTCTCCCCTTACTCCATTTTAAAACCTATTTCCATACCTGCTGGGTCTCACCACAATCTAAAACCGGTCCCCATCTAAAATCTAAACTGTCAACTTTTCACTCTGGCTTAACCTTTGCCTCTCTTTTCACTTGGCTTATCATTTCCAAACTTTACTTTCCATCCTTTTCCAGCTTAGACCTTCTGGTATTAGACCCAATCTCCCAAGTGCTTTCCTTTCCAATCTCCCCACTCTATTACCAATGCCTCCTCCTCTGCTTGCTGCACGAGCGCCTCCGGCATTACGTTAGGCATGGAGGTATGTGCCTTTCAGGAATCCCCTCTGCACCCTGGATTTGGCAGTGAAAAGGCAGCTTCCACGGCCATGCGAAAAGCACTACTTCTCCACTCTTGTGAGTTGGCTATCACTGTATTTTTCTACTTTGTTTCATCAATATGTTATCTGTGACACCCTATGTTTAATTTCTTGATCTATTAACCCATTGATTCAGCAGTTATCCCAGTCTAAAGTCGTCTTTAAAAAAAAGAAAACCCTTTGTTAATCAGCAAGAAAAAAGTCTGAAAGGATAATATACCATAATGTTAAAAATGGTTATCTCGGGATGGTAGAATACCAAGCAGTTCTAATTTTTTCCCTTTTGCTAAACTGTGTTTTCTAATCTATCTGCCACAAAAGTGTACTATTATTTTGAAAGTTCATTTTTAAAAATCTTTAAAAAAAAAAACTTTAATTGCCAAATCCAATGATTATATCCTAGCCCCTATTTCTCAGAATCCTTCTGCAGCATGACTTCCTCCCTTGGCTCATCACTTGCTCAGTTTCATGATACTATTACCCTGATTGTCCTCCTATTCCTAGGCTGCTTATTTCTCAATCTCCTCCCTGGGCTCATTTTTCTTGAATGAACACTGGTGTTCCCCAGAATTCTGTTCTCAGACCTTTCCTCTTCTCATCTAAACACTGTGTCTCCTTAAATGACTTCATCTAAACCCATGATTTCTCCTATTACCTACCTTTACCCACACATTGACCATCTCTGTCCAAGTGGTGAATGGTCCACTAAATACCTCTGGGTGCCCCACTTGGATCTCAAAATCATGTCTAAAAATAGTCAATCATCATGTCTAAAAATAGTCATAATTCTACCCTCTCCCAATCAGTTCTTTCTTCTGTATTCCCCATCTTACCAAGAGGCATTCTAGGTGCCTCTTGTCCCAGTTTGTCCCTAACTTACCTTCAAGTCTTATTGATTAAACGACATAGTATGTTTACTTACCTAAGACAGCAAAGTATGCACAAGGTGAAATTATTATCAAGTTTTTTATTAGTACTCCATTAATCCAAAAGCTATACTTTCATTTTGGAAAGGCAGAACACAAAAGGACTGTTTATCATTTGGAAAAGAGATATAAAATATTTTAGACTCTGTAAGCAATGCTTGGCAGAACAACTTTACTAATACATTCAAGATGAAAGTAAGCTACTGGGTTTTTTTCCTGAATTATTTTTAAAATTAGAATTAGAACTTAGAATTTTCCAAGTGATATGAAGCATATGTACACAACTGCGTACTGGGAACAAAAGGACCATCACACAGTGTGGTATCTGAATAATCAAACATTATTGTTAATAGAGGACTACCCACATCACACTAATGATCAATTTTCAAAATAACTGGAATTAGAAAACACAATAAGTTAAACCAGATGAAATATCTGATACTTCATTATCTTTCTCAGGATCACCAATTATCACTGACTTGTCAAGATATCGGTCACATTTAATGGAGATTCAGTAGTACAAGACTGGACATTAGCATTCATATACTTGAGAGCAGACTGCTTTGTGTTTTATAATCTGTTATTTTGATAGTGCCTAAAATACCATATATTTCACTTGTCAAAGTAACCCTCTCTATTCAACAGCTATCACTATCTGATAAGGTCTCAAACAGCTATTACTGACCTTCCTGAAAAAGGTTCCATCTAAAGGAAATTTTTAAAAGGAGATACTACGCGGGTGCCTGGGTGGCTCAGACGGTTAAGCATCTGCCTTCGGCTCAGGTCATGATCCCAGAGTCCTGGGATCGAGCCCCGCATTGGGCTCCCTGCTCAGCTGGAAGCCTGCTTCTCCCTCTCCTACTCCCCCTGCTTGTGTTCCCTCTCTCTCTGTCTCTGTGTCAAATAAATAAAATTTAAAAAAAAAAAGGAGATACTATGCTGCAATAAACATAGAGATGCATATATCTTTTTGAATTCATGTTTTCATTTTCTTTGGGTAAATACTCAGAAGTGGAATTACTGGGTCACATGGTAATTCTATTTTTAATTTTTTGCAGAAGCTCCATACTGTTTTCCACAGTGGCTGTACCAATCTGCAACAGCCAAGATATGGAAGCAACCCAAGTGTCTACAGACTGATGAGTGGATAAAGAATGTGGAGATATATATATATATCACACACACGCGCACATACACACACTGGAATATTACTCAGCCATAAAAAAGAAAAAAAAGAATGAAATCTTGCCATTTGCAACAAGATGGATGGACCTAGAGGGTATAATGCCAAGTAAGTCAAAGAAAGACAAATACCATATGATTTCACTGATATGCAGAATTTAAAAAATGAACAAGGAAAAAAAGAGACAACAGACTCTTAAATACAGAGAACAAACCGGTGGTTGCCAGAGCGGAAGTTGGTGGGGGGAATGGGTGAAATAAAGAGGATTAAGAGTACACTTCTCTTGATGAACACTGAGAAATGTATAAAATTGTTGAATCATTATATTGTATACCTGAAACCAATATAAGGCTGTATGTTAATTGTGCTTGAATAAAAAAATTAATAATTCAAAAAAAATAAAAGGAGAAACTATGCTTTCTCAAAAGAAGCAATCTAATGGTTCCAGATACTTACTATGGTAGAAACACCATAGAGCAAAGAAGGGGAGGCGGGGGGAGAAAAGGAGAATGGTAAACTGGGAGTCAAAAGACCCTAAAAATATAAGGACAGCACCGGTACTCCTCTGGGCACCCAGCCCACTAAGAGGGACTCCAAGCAGGCAGGCTTCCACTCTGTGATCCTGTCTGGTCACGTGAGGTCAGACTGGGGTGAGAAATAGGCATCAAGATGAACTCTCTCTTGTCAAGAATTTAGAAAAGGGAAAAAGAGATGTGCACTGTGTATGACTAGAACTGGAACATGTCAAAGAGCAGCTGTGGGCACCAACTTCTGCCTGCCATGCGGGTTGAGTATCAGAGAAAGCCAGTGAAATGAGAAAGAAGAATAAAACTAAGAGGACAGGGAGTGCTCCCCAACACCCTCATTTTTCCAGTTGCTAGGCCAACCTCTATTCCTGCCCCCAGGTTCTAAGAGAAGTCCTTCCGTGCTTAGAATGAATTCCTTTTTTTACTACCTTAGATGGGTTTTTCCTTGGTATTATAGTCAAGGTCCCTAACTAACAGGGTTTTAGAACAGAAATTGCTATACTTTAAGTTACCCAAACTTTCTTGGTCTTATTCTGCATCTGTAAAATTGAGAACATTGAACAGGATGAACTCAAAATTTTTAGTCATAAACTTGTCACTTATTCTCCGACAGAAGTATAATGCAGTTACGTAGGCATGCAGACTAAATAAACTATAGTTATTTTTCAAGTCTTAGCAATGCATTTGTCAAGTTTACTTGATTTAATTGACTCCTAAAACTAATTTGTGATAGCTGGGACATCTCAGTAACTTCTTTTCTACATGAAAAAGCTTGGTGCATCTATCAACAAGACTAACAGCTTTAGAGCGGCAGCGGTATTTTACATTTTAATGGGAAGCATGTGTATAAGCAGAAAATGATAAAATGCTCAGTGATTAACTGACCAACATTTAATCTCTAACAGAAGTAGTGAGTTAAGAGTACAGGTGTGGAGTTAGGTGCCATGTTTGAATCCCGGTTCTACCTCTTACCAGCTCTGTGACCTTGGGGCAAGCTATTTACCCTCTCTGTGCTCTAACGTCCTCATCTGTAAAAAGCGTCATCAGTATCAGTAGAACCTTCCTCATAAGGGTGCTGTGAGGATTACATGAATTAATACACGTAAAGACTCAAAAACAGTATGTGGCCCTTAAGGAGACCATAATGTTAGGGCTTATTATGCCCCTTCTGTTGGTGCTACTGGAACCAATATAATAGACCTGACCCTTTAAGAGTCTGGTTGTCTCTGGAAAAATCCTTCTCCTTAGCCACAGCACTTCCTTCAAACCCCAACCTGCCTTATCAGCGAAGTCTCTTAGGACCCAGGCCAATTCTAACCTGATAAAGACACTAAGGTTGACAGGTGAAAAATTTCAAGGTCATACAACTATTTAGAGAGAGAAAACTAGAATCCGATTTGCAAAAAAATACAAAGAAATTTGTATTCTGTTGGAAAGAGCAAAACTTTTGAAATTAAGAGTGCTCACTAGTACTTACCACTGCATGACCTGGAGAATTTCAGTTAACTCCTGACTTCAGTTTCCATCTACACATTAGGAATTATCATCACCACCTTATTATTGAGTTGCGGTGGTGATTAAATGAATTCACTTAAATGCCTAGCCCAGAGCAAGGCACTCCACCAGAGGTCTCTCAATCTTGGCTTCCATTGTCCACTTCTTGCCTATTGCTCCTTTATCATTCACAAAACCAAAGGAACTTGATACCCCTCAAAGTCACTGCTACAGATCCCACACCTCCCTAGGTAAGTTTATAAGAGATTAGGAGATGTACTGGTAGTCAAAACACTGGACTTCATTTTGCAATGGCATTATTTCCCATTTTTTCTCATCACACAAGTATAATTTTCCAGCTTTTATGGGCTGTTCAAGTTCTTCCGCCTTAACCAGAGTAGCTACTCTCTACATCTGTGCTGTTCAATACACAAGCCACTAGCCACAGGACTATGGAGCACTTGAAATGTGGCTAGTCCAAATTGACATGTGCTATAAGTATAAAATGGATGCCAGATTTTGAAGAGTTAGTACAAAAAAGAAAGGGTCAATTATCTCAATTTACAAATTTTTCTACTGATCACATGTTGAAATAATATTTTGGATATAATGGGTTAAATAAGATATATTAAAAGTAATCTCACCGTTTTTTACTTTAAAAAAAAAACACCCGTGAGAAAATTTAAAATTACACATATCTTGTATTATATTCTACTGGACAGCACAGATCTACATCAATGCTTAAGGCATCAAACAACCAAACTTACAAATGAACACGTGAAACAAAACCAACTTGTTCACAATCCATACCCCGGAAGCTACAAAGAAAAGGAAAAAAAAGTGAGGCTTAAATTAAAATAAAAACACAAAACACATATATAAGCAAATAAAAAAACATTAATTAGAGAAAGGAAAGTATAAGAATACGAAAAGAAAAACATATAAAAACTTATGTATAAAAATTCTGTAAGGGGCGCCTGGGTGGCTCAGTTGGTTAAGCGACTGCCTTCGGCTCAGGTCATGATCCTGGAGTCCCGGGATCGAGTCCCGCATCGGGCTCCCTGCTGAACAGGGAGCCTGCTTCTCCCTCTGACCCTCCCCCCTCTCATGCTCTCTCTATCTCATTCTCTCTCTCAAATAAATAAATAAAATCTTTAAAAAAAAAAAAATTCTGTAAGAATTATAGCAATTTATGGAATAAATAAATAATCATAAAAATGAATCACTGTAAAACTAAGCTCAAATAAGAACTATAAATCAATGAAGGATGGTGAAAAAAATCCATTAAGGGGCTTTGAGAAGAGAGATTTACTGACATACAAAATGTTCAATGTACAGAAATTTTGTATCCTCACTTTTCAAAAATGGACCATCAGATTAAAGGAAATCAAGGTTTATAAACCCACACATATATATATTTGACACTTGGCCTTCAGAATTTCAAATGGCTGGTTTTTTTCAAAAGCAGAACCAACTTAAACTAGTGACAAGACATACACTACTAGGAAAGAAATATTGAAGAGTTTGTCTTGTTCAACTTGGCGCTGATTAGAAAAAAAAAGAAAGCCTCATATTTTCTACACATAAGAATGATTAATATAGCGACTTCCAAAGTGTAGTCCAGGGACAAATGGGGTCCTCATCCCCTTAAAGGACTCCACAAAGTCAGAACTATCTTCATAGTAATAATTTTAAAAGTTGTTTTTTTCACTTTCATTCTCTCAGTGTATTCCAGAAGCTACATGTGTGATAATGATAACAGATTAAATGCAGAGGCTGATAAGAAGCCCATTGTCTTCCATTAAGTCAGACATTAATTAGATCTGCAAAAAGGTAAAAATTAGATCTTCTCACCAAGTTTTATATGGTTTTGGAAAACATTTAATTTTCATCAAAAATGCTACTTAGATTAACGTGTAATGGGTTTTTTAATATTCCAGTTTTAATTTCTATTATGGCAAATATAAACAGATAAAACCCACATAACAAAAGCTCTTTAGGATCTCCAAAATTGTTAAGAGAATAATGAGGTCTTGAGACCAAAAGGTTTGAGTACCACTGATGGTATGATCAAGAGATCAATGACAACACATGCATATACACAAAACATACTCTTCCTACCTCTGCCCTGGAAGACTATTACTGCTATTTATATCACAGAAATTTCTAACAGTTCAAACTCTCTAGTGACCAGTAAAGAAAGAAGTCTGGTAGGGGTAAAATTGGACAGGAAATTAAAGGCAAAGAAATTAAATGCTTCCTTTTCAGTTAGAAGGCTGCCATTCCGATTTGAAGGCAAAATTCAAGATGTTTCAAAATTAACCTCCATGTTTATGCCATAAGCATTAATTTAATGTTTTCACATTCCTCCCAAAGGTCCTTAAAAATTCATACAAAATCCTAAGTCATTTGGAACAAAAGCTAGATTCTCAGAGCTTGATATACTTCTTTTCAATGAAAAATTTAAATTATTTCATACTACCTTCATCCTCAAACAGGTAGCTTACCAAAGTTGGTGCCTAATGCAGAAAATCCCATACTCACACACTGAAAAGAAAATGCAAGGCTTACTACAGATAAAAATAGAATTAATTTCTGAGTCATAAAGTTTCTCACCATTTCTGTAACTTATAAAGAAAAAATTTTAAGTTCAGCAATCTCAAAGTGGCTAACTTCTCAATCTAAAAGGCAAGAAAAATTTAAAAACAGACTCACTGTTTTAGCTCTATTAGCAGTCATTTTACTCTTGGATACACTATTCAAATTGAGAAACAACTCAGTTTAATATGGGAGGAAAGGCTGCATAACTTTAATTTGTTTAATACTGGAAATTCTTTCTTGTCTATCTAAATGTTTTTATAACTCAGTACCAAATTGCAAATGACCGTTTAAGCTTTTAGGAAGGCTCTGGGTTCTCCAGCCCCAGGTTGGCACCTATTACCCAAATTACTTCACTTTTCAGGTATGTTTAGCATTTAATCGTTCTATAATACAAGAAACCTTGCAAGAAAAAAATCACTCCTACTTCAATGCTATTTTTTCATCAGAAGATTTTCATTTAATGCTCCTCTGCCTATTCCTCAGTACGAGCAGTAGTAGTCCAAGAGTGATGTCATGGAAAACAGCTTCCCTAGCCTTTAGAGATTGGATCCAGTGAGAATTCTAGGAAAAGCCTCTATTGGGGAATAAAACCCCAAATCTTCTGAGTTATATCCTAACAAGAAATCATCAACATTATAATGTTAACATTCTAATTCTCTATAAGAATTATACAATCAAACTAAATCTTTCAGAAGGTCTTGATGTTCTGATACAGATTTACTGCAAATCTTTAAATGGTGTAAAATCATTAACTAAATTCAATGATTTTATCAGAGACAAAGGAATAAATTTTCTATCTGTTCTTATTTGCTTCAATGATTCAGCCATATAAACTTTAAAGGCCTTATATTAAAAACAGAGTATCTGAGGAAATACCTTGCCTTTTCTAGTTTCTTCCAAAGTAAAAATTTCTAATTCTGAAAAGGCCTTCCACTTTTGGACCAGTAGCAGTACAACATATACCCACAGCAAAGATGAACCATGAGAGCCCCTCTAACCATTCTTATGATGGTAATAATAATTATCTCCCATTACTCTCCCCCCTTGTTCACCCTGCCCCAGATACACTGGCCTCTTTTGCTGTTTCTTGGAAACAGTCACACCCCCACCTTAAGGCTTCTACACTCGCTGTTCCCTCTGCCTGATCACTACATCCCCAGATATATATGGCTGCCTTCAAGTCTTTACTCCAGTGAGGCCTTCCCCAAACCCCATCTTTTAAAAAAACAAAAAAAAACCCAAAAACCAAAAACCTCACCCGCCCCCACAGCCAGAAATCCTCACTTTCCCTTTCTGCTTTATTTTCCTCTATAGTATATTAAAATAGAGATAACAGGCCCTTTTCCTTAATTAGTTGCTTTTTATGTTTTTTTTTCTCTTTTCCATTTTTGCTTTGACTGTTGTATCCCTCACAACCTAGAAATAACAGCACTTGGCACATAATAAGTGCTTAATAAATATTTGTTGGATGAAGAGATAAATTTAATCTTCATAACGCTCCATGTTCTGTAACCATCCCCGATTTAAAGATGAGAAGAATCAAAAGCTCACAGAGGTTAAGGAACTTACCCAAGGCTATGATTCTTAAGTGGTGGAGTTGGGGTCTGCCCCACTTCAGAGCCTGTGTTTAACCAGTATCCTACAATGCTTCACCAATGACTCTTTCAGTTCTCTTCAATAAAAAACCCCACACCAACTACAGCATTCCAGTTCAGAGAGAATATATGCTAATAAATTAATTCAATCCCTTAAATATTCATTCCTCTCCTAGTTAATGTTATTTACTCTTAAAATATTTACAACGTGAAGGGCAAGCTGACAGAAGGCAAGCTAATTTTGGGGGTCCAAGTGAAATGAAAATTTGGGCCCCCTTATCCCAAAGCAGGAAAAAAATGTCGTTAAAGGTACTAAAATAAAAAGCTCTCTCCTTTCTTCTGTGGTTTCTCTCAACTTGTCATGGTGTTTTTTTATTTGTTGTTTAATGCGTTCTAAGTGAAGAAAAATTAAAAATTTAAATTAGCATGAATTTTACCATTCACCTTTATATTGTACAATGCCAGTTTTACATGCAGATTATTACACCAACTTCAGGGCCCTTCTGAACACCCATGAAGCCAAGCCAGCCCTGGTTCCAAGATTTTAGCCCCAGATAACCCAAATCAAGGCAGAGAGAAGGTCAAACCTTGAAATTCCCAATAAAGCAGTGATTTGCCAAAATTTTATCTTCAGGACAAATGATAAGTCCAGTGTATAAAAGCTAGCACATTAAGATAGGCTCTTCCATTTGCTAATTTAATTGTGCCCGCTTAAATCTTTCTTTTTACAAAACACAAAAGTATACTCTAAAAAACAACTGGTATTGGGTTATAAAATAAAACATTTCAGAAAAAACTCAGAAAACCATTTGTTGGCTAAAAATAACAATATACTATGATAAATGCTTCTCTTTCACTTTTTGTGGACCATTTTTAAGCCAAACCATACTACATTTTTGATGTACCCAGTAGGAATTATTCCATACTGATCTGTTACACACATATATTAGTTCTGACAAATAATAGATCCAATTTCTCAAGTCACAAATATTTACTCTTCTATTATTCCTAAGTTAAATCAGCAATAGAGTGCAAATTAACACCAATTCCCACTGAAGAACTGGTTCTAAGCACCTACTAAGTGCTGATGATTTAAAAAGAGATTTATGTTATATAAACACTATTACATTGTCAAAAAGTTGAAAATTTCTATACATTTTAAGAATTACAGAAATCTGAATGCATTTGTAAGCTCTTAAAAAACAATTTTCAAATTAGTAGATATATTCAGGTATCCTGTTCCCTAGATATGAAAAATACCATTAAAATTAGAGTATATATCTTAAAAGCATTTTCTAAGTTCCCATTAAATCAGATAAACAAAAATAAATTCGGAAAATACATAAGACTAAAACATCAAGTGTTAAATAAATATTCTGAGTAAGAAAAAGGGCATAAGCGGCCTAGAAAAATGAAAAGCAAAGCACTACAGTAACGTTAAATTTGAATTAAAGAATACCGTTATTTAAATAAGCAGTTAGCATTTCGTAGGAAGGCCAAGCAACGTGACTATTATATATCCAGTCGATTCACAGCACTGCTTCGCTATTCCATACTTATGGCTTATACTTATAATACAGGGGAAAAAAAAAAAAAGAGGCAGCAACAGTTAGCCACTACAACATTAACCACTCTGGCAAGGGTTACTTAAAAAATCGCTTTGCATTTTTACAACACTTTACAGCTATAGGTTATTTTCACGTATATGACCTCATATAGTCCTCACTACCCTGTGATGTGGCTATTACTGCCTAGATTTCATAGATAAGAAACCGATGTTCGGTAAGCGATTTTCTCAGCGTCACCCAGTCGAACCCAGACCTTCTGATTCCACGTTTTATGCCTCGCATTTCGCATAGTTCTATTTCAGGCATAAACAGAATTTTTAAAGGGAAGGAATGGGTTAGGGAGAAAATAATCATGGTACCTGCAGCTGTGTGCTGCAAAAAATGGCTGAATTATGCTTCTTCCGTTTTTTTTTTTCCCCTCCTTGAAAAAAATATTTCAAACAATTTAAGTAAACTCAAAGACAAATTAGGTCCCGGCGTCTACCAAATGTTTGACTCGGGTCTGTGCAGAAAACGCTACCGAACCCGTGCCGAGCGCCGGGCCGCGGACGAAGCCCGGGCTCTTACAGGCCGAAGGGCCAGGGGCGGCTACGCACCTCGGGGGTCTGTCCAACCTCTAGTGGACGGCAGTCTGCATCAGGAAGAAGCGGGCCGGCGGGCCGGGCGGTGGGCGGTCGGGCGCCGGGATGGCACTCGGCAGGCTCCTCGAACCTCTACAAGGGGCCGCTCCCGGGCCGGGCCGGGGCGCTCCGGCGGGGGGCGAGTCTGCGCGCCTGCGGGCCCCTCGGAACCAGTCCTGGGAAAGAAGACAGCACTGAGTCGCGAGTCGAGACAGTCGGGCTCGGCGCAAGGCGGCGCGGCGTCGGGGCCGGGCCCGGCCTTGCCAACGCCAGGGGCCTCGCGGCGCCCGGCGGGGCTCGGCCGGAGGGCCGACTCGGGGCCACGGGCGGGGGAAAGGGCTGGGGGGCCGCGGGCAGCGGCAGAAGCACCGGCGGTAGCGGCGTCGACGACGGCGTCTCCGGGCTTCTGCCCCGAAGCGCGCCGAGCCTCAGGATCACCCACGCCGGGGGTGGAGGAAGGCGGGAAAGGGGCGGGCAAGGGGCGGAGCGTGCGGGGCCACGAGCCAGGGGCCGCTCCGGGCCGCGCGCCCCCTGCGGGCCGCGGGAGCCGCCCGGGGCCGGCCCAGGGAGGCGGGGCCCGCCGGCAGGGGGTTCCATGCGCCGTCGTCGCAACGCGGAAGCCTGCCACGCGGGTAGGAAGGTCGAAGGGCGGGAAGACGAGAGTTGGAAAGCAGGCCTCGGTGGCGCCCTCGGCCCCCATCGGCGCCTCGAGGGGGCCCGCGCGCGGGCCGCGGCCCGGAGGGTGTTTACCTTCCCCCTGGTCGAGCGCCAATGCCGCCATATTTCAGCCAGCACGCGTCACTTCCGGCGCCGGGGGAGCGGGAGCGGGTGTGGGAGCGGGGTGGGGGCAGGGCTATCCCACGCCCGCGGGGCCCCACGTTCAGGCTGGCCACGCCGGCGGGCCCCACCGAGGGAATAATGCGGCCGGGCGCTGCACTGCGGGCCCGGCCCAACGCGGTTTCCCTCGTGCCGTCGCCGTCGGGGCTGGGAACGCTCGGTGGTGCTTGTCTCCCCGCAGCGGTCCCGCTTAGTCTGCACGAGCGGTGGGCTCAAGCCACGGCGATGCGCCCACCCTCGACAAGTTGAGGATCGGGACGCCAGGAAAATGTCTTTTTGCATCTTGAACGCCACGGTGGGGGTGGGGGAATCTGCGACGACGGGGAGGAAGCCTTGCCATAGCTACCTGTTATAAAATTGACTACATCTGCGCCAAATGACATCATTTTTGTAAGGCAATTTGCAGGGGATTATTGCGTCATAGTTCCACTTGGCTTATTACACAACAATTACACGTTTCGGAAATGCATTTCTCAGAGGTGGGAAAATTCATAGAAAACGGCGTGTCTGCACCACACAGAAATGTCGAATCTAAAAACGCTGTTCTATTTGCGTCAAAATAAGATGGCAAGGACGAACATTCAGAGAGCAGTGATTTTGGGGGTGGTTATTCTTTTTAAGTAAACCAGCTGTAGAATTCTAGCAAATGCTTTTAAAATATCGCCTTTTTTTGATTTAAGAATATTAAAACTACTGTAGGACGGTTCTGTAAATTTGTTATTGTGAAATCTCTTTGTGAGAAAAATGTAAATGACAGAAATACACAGCTGGAGGCCAGTGGTTCTACAACTAACCTTAAGTTAAGCCATCCATTGCTCATTTCTAATCCTAAACTGAGGAATTTCTCCTACCCCAACCCCCACCCCACCCCCCGCCGCCATTTTCTCTCTAGACCAATATCCCGATGAATTTACAGTGAGGTGTGTGGCTAAAAGCGATCATTATCTCTTTCTAGCAAACTTGAACATGTCATGTTTCCCAGGAGGCCAAGATAGCACACGGTGTACTGTTTTGCTGAAGTAGACTAGTTCGTGGGAAAAAATAGAGAATCACCTCAATCCTTTGGAAACAGGGAAATAAGCTTACCTTTTCTGACTTAAACTATAAAACGAGCTTTAAAAACTATAAGCCCTAAAATATGGCATACATCCAACTTTAAACATTTGAGTTTTCATACATTATTCTTGAACATTTAAAAGTGCTGACTTTTGATTTTTGTATATTAGCCAACATACATTTTGAGGTATACATTACATAGTGTAGCACTGATCTGTCGACTTAGGTTCTTGATTCAAGCAGGAACCGAAATGTGTCTGTGTTCTGTGTAGCTGGTATGTATACCTACAGTGAGTGATGTCCTAAACCACTGTGATTAGTACACCCTTATTACGACATTACCTGGCCTCATATCTGGCGTTTTGTTATGTCCAAAAGGTTCTTTTTTAAAATACTGTTTCTGAAACTGGGCTGTGTCTTTTCACCAATCTGTATATTTACTATATAGAGTCCATTCTGGGGGGGGGGGAGTTCTATTTAATCAATGATACCTCTTTCACTCTCATTTTTTTAAAGTGTTTTATAGAAGGATCTAGTACAGTAAGGAGCATTCTGTTTCTCTGAGACCAAGCAAAGTAAAACCAGGTCATTTAAATAAACTAACTCCTCCAGGTAATTCCTGTATTCAATTACTTTTCCCACCAATTACTGGAAAGTAATGGGAGCTCCCAAATACCTTGAGGACATCCTTTCACACTGGTAGGGTCCCACAGGGCAAATGGAAGCTGTCTTTTCCTAGCCCTCTAACTTAAGTGTTTGAGAATACTCCTCAAATCGGCTTCCTCGCAGTCTGAAATGTCCCAAGCATGCTAGAAGCTTGGGTCTAAGAATAGTGGTAGAGTTGGAAGAAGTTCCTACGTGGAGGTTCTGAGGATTTAGGACACTGTATAATCATACCCTGCCCACTTTTTTTTTTTTTTTTTTAAGAAGTCAAGGCTTTTTAGAAACCCAGAGTCTGCAGTAAGTTAATTGTCTTGGTAATCACTTTGCATGTAAGTGGCTCCCACCTTAATCTCTGGGAATCAAAGAGTTTTATCTTCAGTGAACTCTGATAAGGTTACATATGCATCTCTTCCCTCTTGAACACTGTTTTGACAGACGCTCTGTATCTGTTCAGGGGTTTTAAGGCATCTTGTTGAGGTCCAGTCCATTTCAGTCCCTCAGGGCCCACCAGCATCCCCCCCACAATCAGTACCAACTTCTGCCAGTACACACCAAGACCTGTACACTGGCACATTCCAACAGGATGGTGGCTGTTGTCCTAAACATTATTTTTTGGTCCGTATACCACATGGAACCTTCAAAATGCAATCTGAGGGGCTCCTGGCTGGCTCAGTTGGAGAAGCATGCAACTCCTGATCTGAGGATCATGAGTTTGAGCCCCATGTTGGGTGTAGAGATTACTAAAAAAAATAAACTTTTTAAAAAAGTGCAATCTGAGAGTCCCCAAATTTTCCAGCCTTTAAAGTTTGTTGTTTTTACAGCCCAATAGAATAACTTGAGCCTTGGAGCGCCTGGGTAGCTCAGTCAGTTAAGCATCCGCCTTCCGCTCAGGTCATGATTCCAGGGTCCTGGGATCGAGCCCCGCATCGAGCTCTGCATCAAGCCCTGCATCGGGCTCCCTGCTCTGCAGGGAGCATGCTTCTCCCTCTTCCTCTGCTGCTCCCCTTGCTTGTGTGCTCACGCTCGCTCTCTTTCTCTCTGCCAAATAAGTAAATAAAATCTTTTTTTTAAAGTAACTTGAACCTTTATGTTGCATGACTAACAGGAAATGCGTGTCTTCATGAATGTTGGAGGATTCCTGGCTAATGCCTACACACATTGGTTGTTCCTGGTCTCCTGTCACTTGGAATGGCTCCTTGTAGCTTCTCTCCTATTTTCTCTAGCCTTCTGGTCTGTCACCACCTCTCCACGTTTCTCCCACTCTCCCCATGTACTTCCCAACTCACAAACTTGACTCTCCCTAGCAAAGCAAGGGAGAGTCAAGCAAAGCAAAGACTCTTCTAGCAAAGCAAACCCTAAGGCCATCACAAGGAAACTTCAATCTCTTTAAACAGGACATGGCTTCTAGAGATCCCTGGACAGAGATGTCTTCTCTGGTCATCTCTAAGTCAGATCTGTGGCCATTAGGTGGGAACCCTTTCCTAAGCATAGTAAAGGGTTTGTCCCATCTCTCTTTCCCGATCTCATGAGCCTTTAAACCCACCCCCTGGGCCCAGGTAGGAAAGTACCAGGTCCCTAAACATCCAAAAGGAATGTGGACACACACAGAAAACCATCAAAGGGTACTCCCCCTCCATGAGACAGAGTGTATTTGAAGTATTTACATTTGTGTTAGTTCATCCATGTGGGGAGTTACCTCAATGAAAATGAATTAATAACTTATCTCTGTATGGCCAAGAGGACTCAACAATGTGATTCTTTCTGGAACCAAATGCTTCTTCATATTTCACTTCCATCCATAAAGCCCTAGCAGGCAATTCTCTGCTGGCAGTTGTGAGAATAACCGCTTTGTGCTTGCAGCCAGCATCTAACAAGGGTTTAGAAACATTCAGGTTTGGTCTCAGAGTCCCCAACACATTGTGACAGGTTTAGACAACATGGGGTGCCATGTGAGCGAGCACAAAGGTAGGGAGATGTAATCCAGGCTTGAGACGGTCAAGCAAGGCTTCTCAGAGGCAGTAATTTCTAAATGCAGTCCAAAGGGAAGAAGTACAGGGGAAAGGGAAGAGAGTAAAGGACCTCCTGCAGCACAGTCTGTTCCAGGCTGAGGAGAGGCAGCAGGGCAGCTTTATTTAGAGAACCGCTGATAATTTAGTAGGATTACAGTGTAGGACAGAAGGGGAGAGGGAAAAGAAAAACCACGAAGGCTGCTGAATATAGACTGAGGCAGTGAAGGCTTCAGCCCTCCTGTGTGGCCTCTCATGCCATGCTCGCTCTTTCTTTCCCTCTTTCTTTTTCTTTCTTTCCCTCTTTCTCTTTCTTTCTTTGGGATTTTATTTATTTATTTGACACGGAGAGAGAGAGCACAAATAGGCAGAGCGGCAGGCAGAGGGAGAGGGAGAAGCAGGCTCTTTGCTGAGCAGAGAGCCCGATGCGGGGCTTGATTCCAGGACCTTGGGATCATGACCTGAGCTGAAGGTAGATGCTTAACCGACTGAGCCACCCAGGCGCCCCACGCCATGCTCCTTCAACTGTACCATGCTATTATACTAATGAACATACTAAATGATCTTGCATTTTTACTCCTATATAATTCCATAAATTGTTCATTTACTATAGTAATCTACTAGTAATCTAATCTATACTAATCTATGCTAATTTATTTGTTCATTCCATCAGTATTTATGAGTGCCTACTCTGCGCCAAGTCCTGTACTAAGCACTGGGGATCTGTCAGTGACCAAAACATGACAATCCTTGCCATCTCAAAGATTAAATAAATGAGGTAATAAATAAGCAAATTATGTGGCCTATTAGAATGTGATGAGTGCTATAGGGAAAAACAGCAGGATAAGAGATTAGGAGTGTTGAGGAGGAGAGCTGTTCCAGTTTTAACTAGGATGGTCAAGTTGGAGGTTGCACTTGACTTAAAGGAGGTGAAGGACCAGATTGTGTAAAGCTTTGTAGACCACTGTAAGGGCTTTGGCTATTGAGAAATTGGGAACCATTGGAAGCTCTTGAGAAGAGGAGCAATATAATTCACACTAAGGCTGCTGTGTAAATAATAAGAGTTTAGGGGCACCTGGGTGGCTCAGATGGTTAAGCGTCTGCCTTCGGCTCAGGTCATGATCTCAGGGTCCTGGGATCGAGTCCCGCATCGGGCTCCCTGCTCCTTGGGAGCCTGCTTCTCCCTCTGCCTCTCTCTCTCTCTGTCTCCCATGAATAAATAAAATCTTTAAAAAATAATAATAGTAAGAGTTTAGGCATAATGTAATGTACAACATGATGACTGTAGTTAACACTACTATATGTGATATTTGAAAGTTGCTAAGAGAGTAAATCCTAAAAGTTCTCATCACAAGGAAAAAACATTTTTTCTCTTCTATCTGTATGAGATGATGGATGTTAACTTATTATGGTCATCGTTTCACAATATATTTATGCCAAGTCATTATGCTGTACACCTTCAACTTATACAGTGCAGTATGGCAGTAAAACTGAAAGGAAAAAACTGAAAACTGAAAGGAAAAAAACACACACACAAAATACACACACACACATAAATAATAAAATAGGCTATTTAAAAATTTAAGTGGACAAATGTGGAAGCAGGGAGATGGGTAAGGAGACTTTTCTAACAACGGAATAGAATAGAGGCTAAAGGAGAGACTGTAGGAAGTGGCCAGACTGCAAATATTCTGAAGGTAAAGCCAACAGGGTTTCCTGGATGTAGGAATAAAGGAAAGAGAGGAGTCAAGGATGTCACCTAGGTTTCCAGCCTGAGTGACCGGAAGGATGGAACTGGCATTTCCTGAGATGGGGAAGACCTCAAGAGGAACACGTTTGAAGGGGGTGGAGGAGAAAGGAAAAGGGGCGGGAAGGAGAACAGGGAGCCTGGTGTAGGAGACCAGAGTGTGCTATGCTCCCAGCTGGAGAGACAGGTACTAGAAGTTGCTAAACATCTACCATCAATAAAAGGTCCAGTGAATGTCACCATTTTTTTTTTTTAAGATTTTATTTATTTATTTGACAGAGACACAGCGAGAGAGGGAACATAAGCAGGGGGAGTGAGAGATGGAGAAACAGGCTTCCCACAGAGCGGGGAGCCCGATGTGGGGCTCGATCCCAGGATCCTGGGATCGTGACCTGAGCCGAAGGCAGACACTTAACAACTGAGCCACCCAGGCGCCCCGAATGTCACCATTTTAACTGAATAGATTTGAAATGCAGTGTAGACAATGTCCCCTTGAAAATGAAAACATCAAAAAGAACATGTTTAAAAAGTTGATCATTTTTGTGCTCCTTCTGAAACAATGAAAAATAACACTATGCTTCAGAAGCCTCAACATTGCAAGCCACATATTCATGAGGTGTTTATGAGATTACCAGGGGGCTCAGTGAAGTAGAGCAAGGACTAGGCCCTGGGGCACTCCCATTAGGGAGTCATCCGGGAAAGATAGAGAACTGTCAAGGAGATAGAGGAGTAGTCAGTGAGAGACCAGTAAAAACAAAGAATGGGGTATGCCAAGTGAGATAAAAAAGTATTGTAAGTTGTTAAACACCCACTATCTATAAAAGATGAAACTAATGTCACCATTTTAATGGAATATATTTACTTTGAAGCACAGTGTAGACAATGCCCCCTTGTAAATGAAAATGTTAAAAAGAACAAATTTCCTCCAAAGTTAATCATTTTTATTCTTTATGAACCAGTGAAAAGCAACACTATACTTTAGAAGCCTCAAGGTACAAGCCACATATTCATAAGCACTGCATTTCAGTAGATGTGCATGCAAACACACACACACACACACACACACACACACACACACACACATTCTAAGTGTGAGCGCCAGAGTTGAGGTGAGTGGGAGCAATGAAGAGCTGCTATATGGTGTTTGCTCAATGAAAGAAGTGAAAAAAAGCCTTCAGTAATAACCGTTGCCAGAAGCACAGCTTTAGGGTTTGGGGAGTGTGGTTAAGGATAGAGACGGGATTGAATCCAGGCTCTGAGGTTATTTACTGCTTCTAAAACGAAGTTCTTAAAAAAAACAGTGATTGCATAGCTCTCTTGGGACGAAATGTCTTTGCTGATACAGGGCAGAGAGGGACTTGAGGTAAGTCAGTACTGGCTGCCACAGCTTGTGGTGGTGGTAGCTGAAGTAGAAGCAGGGGAAACATTACATGAACAACAGGGCCCAGGCCTGGTTGAAAGGACCGCTGAGCTTCATGCTTTCCAGCGACTTGAGAGAGGAGCAGCACTGTTTCGGTGAGGGGCATTGGAATGCCAAGTGTAGGTGAGACAGGATAGCCCTGTGGGATTGAAGCCTCAATACTGTCAAGATGGTGATTCTCCCTAAATTGATCTACAGATTCAAAACAATCCATATCAAAAACCCAGCAGGATTTTTTTTTCTTTTTTGGCAGAAATTGACAGGCTGATCCTGAAATTTATATGGAAATGCAAAAGCTCTAGAAGGGCCAAAACGGTTTTGAAAAAGGACATAGTTAAAAGACTTACACTTTCCAGTTTCAAAATGTACTATAAAACTACAGAAATCAAGACAGTGTTGTACTGGCATAAGTACAGACATATAGATCAATGAGAGTCCAGAAATAAACCCTTTTATGGTCAGTTTATTTTCTACAAAGATACCAAGGCAATTCAATAGGGAAGGGATTGTCTTTTCAACAAATGGTGCTGGGACAATTGCATATCTGCAACTGTCCACAATTTGGATGGAGTTAAACCCTTTCCTCACACTTTACACAAAAATTAACTAAAAATAGATCATAGGCCTAAATATAAGAGCTGAAACTAGCAACTCCTAAAAAGAAAACCTAGGAGTAAATCTTTGTGAACTTGAGCTAGGTAAAGTGTTCTTAAGTATGATACCAAAAGCATGATTCATAAATGAAGAAATAAATTGGACTTCGTCAAAGTTAAAAACTTTTGCTCTTCAAAGATACCATTAAGAAAATGAAAAGACAAGCGACCGACTGGAAGAAAACATTTGCAAATCATGTGTCTGATAGAGACTTGTATCCAGAATATATAAAGAACTCTTGCAACTCAATAATAAGAAAATAAGCAACCCAATTTAAGAATGGGCTGGAATAGCCTTTTTACCAAAGAGGAAATATGAATGGCTAATAAGTACATAAAATGATGCTTAATACATCATTAGTCATTAGAGAAATGCAAATGAAAACTGCACCTACTAGAATGTCTATAATAAAAAGAAAAAAAAACAGTATCAAGCATTGGTGAGGATGTGGAGAAACTGGAGCCCTCATAGATTGCTGGTAGGAATGTAAAATGGTGCAGCCACTTTAGAAAAGTTCGACTGTTTCACAAAATGTTAAGCATAGATTTACCATCGGACTCAGCAATTGCACAACTAGGTATTTACCAAGAGAAATGAAAACATGTTTTCATAAAAATGTGTACAGAAATGTTCATAGGAGCATTATTCACAACAAAAACTTGTACACCAATGTTCATAGTATTATTCACAATAGCCAAAAGTGCAAACAATCCAAATATCCATCAACTGGTGGGAGGATTAACAAAATGTGGTATGCCCATGCGATGGAATTTACTCAGGAATAAAAAGGAATGAACTACTATTGATAGATGCTATAACATGGATGAACCTCAAAACCACTATGCGCAGTGAAAGAAGCCAGATGCAAAAGACTACGTATTATATGATTCCAATTACGTGAAATGTCCAGAAATTGTCCATAGAGACAAAGACTTTAAGTGGTTGCCTAGGCCCAGAGACGGGAAGGGGGACTGACTGCAGATAGACATGAGGGATCTCTTTGGGGTGACAGAAATATTCAAAATCTGGATTGTGGTTACACAGCTCTGCAAATTTAGTAAAAATCACTGAATTGTATACTTAAAGTGGGTGAATTTCATGGTATGCAAATTTTACCTCAAAGCTAACTTTTTTAAAAAAGATTTGGGGAGAAGTTTTCTTTTTTTTAATCTTTTTATTTATTTATTTGAGAGAGAGAGAATAAGAGAGCTAGAGCACGAGAGGGGGAGGGTCAGAGGGAGAAGCCGACTCCCTGCGGAGCAGGGAGCCTGATGCGGGACTCGATCACAGGACTCCAGGATCATGATCTGAGCCGAATGCAGTCGCTTAACCGAGCCACCCAAGCGCCCACCTCAAAGCAAACTTTTTAAAGAGTATACTTGTGGGGCACCCGGGTGGCTCAGTCGTTAAGCGTCTGCCTTCAGCTCAGGTCATGATCCCAGCGTCCTGGGATCGAGCCCCGCATCGGGCTCCCTGCTCGGCGGAAAGCCTGCTTCTCCCTCTCCCACTCCCCCTGCTTGTGTTCCCTCTCTTGCTGTGTCTCTCTCTGTCAAATAAATAAATAAAGTCTTTAAAAAAATAAAGATTATACTTGTAATTGCCTATGAATTCCAGCTCTGTTACTTACAAGCTGTGGGATTGTGGGCATGTTATGTAATATTTTAGGGACTCAGTTTCCTCACCTGTAAAAATGGGAATTATACTATCTACCTCATCAGATTGTTGTGAGGAGTCAATAAAGTTAATACTTGTAAGTCAGTGCCAATATTTAACTATAATTTTTAATTAATAACATTATTTCTTGTGACATTTCTACTTTCAGTACACGTTTCTGAAAATGAAGCATATTATGTTCTATTTATTATCAATGAATTTTATTTTTCATTGAGATAAAATTCACATACCATTAGATTCACTCTTTTAAACTGTACAGTTTACTGGTTTTTAGTATATTCACAAAGTTGTGCAACCATTACTAGTTCAACGACATTTTTTAAAATTGAAGTATAGTTGAAAAAAAATTGAAGTATAGTTGACATACAATATTACATTAGTTTCAGGTGTATGACATAATGATTCGACATTTCTACATTTTTATCACGTCAATGGGTTTTCTGAATTGGCTGGTATAACTATTTAGAATGTAAGATAAATTCTAAATTTATTAACTTACAAATCTGTAAGTTAATAAATTTAAGAACTAAATGCCTCCATTCAAATACAATTGTACAGTCTCTACCATCACTTAACCAATGAATGCCTTTATTGAAATAGAACTTCCTATGCTAGGTAAACTGTTGTAACCTAAAACTTATGTGATAGAAAACATATTCCTTTTAATCTTACTTCAGTATTCTATGAACACAGGTAATCTAAATTCTTATTCACCTCTTCTTATATTTTTTTGCTGGCTAGAAAAGAACACCTGTTCGTGACAGAAAATTTGTAAAGTATAGAAATGCATGGGGAGAAACAAAAATTACTCGACTTCTTGTTGATACACCGTGAAAAAAAAGTTAGGAAATTCCCCGAAGTCTTTAAATTGTAAAACACCGATTTAGTGGTAATCTTTCCATTAAAGAAGTGAGTTTTCCTGTATGGGCTTAAAAAAAAAAAAACAAAAAAAAAACGCCTCCTTGGGCGCTCTTACAACACCTAGCTTCCATTCTATGCTAACTCCATGCTGTGCAGTTTAGAGCCACTACGGACCGCCTCCCGGGCCCTAGAAACCTGTCTCTAAGAACAAGTTAGGGACTTGGCTCTTCCCACCCCGGGCCGCTGACCACTTCATCAAACCTCCGCGCGAGGGCGCCCTCCCCGCCGCCCGCCAGGTGACGCGCAGGGCCGTAAGAGCGGCCAGCGTGGCCATCACAGCCGAGCCGCACCCCGAGCCGACCTCGCCTTATTAAATTATGGAAATCGTAAGATGGACAGCCCCACCGTCTGTCCTCACACCCCCAGAGAACATTCCCAGTTTCCGGTAAGTCTTCCGGCCATCCCCACGGGAACCGGAAATGGCTTCTCCCTCGCCTGCGCGCCTGGCGGTTGCATCACCCGCCTAGCAAGGCGGGGGTGGGGGGGTGGGGGTGGGGTCTTCTTTGAGGGCTGCCCTCAGCGTTGCCTGCGCAAAAATCCGTCAGGTCTGCAACGACTGGATTCCGAAACTTTGCCTCCTGTTTTTTAGTGAGTCTTCCGGCAGGCACTGTGTAAACCCAAGCGGAGAGAAGTCCAAGCAGCGAGGACCCTGCTGCACGGGCCATCCTCCTTTCCCAGGCGTGGGCCCTAGTCGGCCGTCCCGCCTCCGCTCCCCCGCCCCACACAAGGGGACCTGCGTTCGGTTAGGCAGCAGCTGGGGCGACTTCCTTCCTCTCGGAGCAAGATGGCGGGCGGTGAGGCTGGAGTGACTCTGGGGCAGCCGCATCTTTCTCGTCAGGATCTCGCCACCTTGGTAAGGTTTCGTTCTGCAAGGATGCGGAGTGAACTCAGAAGTGGATGATCGAGCCTCCTGGGAGGCGCTGAGACGAGGCAGTGCCGGGCTGTCTGTCGGCAGCATGCGTTAGGAGGGAGACTCCTGCCGCTGCCTGCACCTTGGCAAGTTCGCGAGCTGTGCATGGGGCTGTGAGGTTGTGGGACCTCAAGCCCCCGAAGGATTCGGCTGGAAAGTCATGACGTTAAATGTTACTAAGGCTTTTGCTTCTTAAGGTCTGGGAAGGGAGTATCTACCTCGTCTTCAGTGCTAATGCTGTCAAGGTTGGGGTGGGGGGTCCTCGGGCTTTCACATCTCCCATAGTGAGTGGAGGTGTAGTCTTCTGTAACGATGAAGGACTTTTAGAGCTTCCCAGTCATCAGAGTACAATATTGCTTTTGCAGGAGAAGTGCTTTAGAAAAAGTAGAGGAGAGCTGTTCACGTGGTGGCAAGCTGTGGGTAGCAAATGTAAAGTCAAAGGAAAAGTTGTGATCTGTCTTACGTACAGCGATGTAAAATAAAAATGTTTCGTTGCAGGATGTTACCAAGTTGACGCCACTTTCACACGAAGTTATCAGCAGACAAGCCACAATTAATATAGGTAAGATAAGAATAACTTGGTGACCTGACTTGCTTGATCTCGATAAGTAATTTTAACTTCTCCCTTCGTATGATTGCCTGAATTTTATGAGGACGCAGATGTTCAAGAAATAGACTTTGAGCCTGTGTGAGTAAAGCACCTGCCGGATTTTGTGGGAAGCATATATTGCTCAAGCCTAGCTCATGTCTAGGTGCGAAGAAAAGATACAGACATGAAAAATTTAATAGCGTAAGGCAAGATGTAGTTATATGTAGCAGAAGAGGTGAAAATGTGGTGGTACTTGCCACACAGGGTTATTGCAGGGGCATAATTTTCACAAAAGTTTTATTTGGTATATAAGTGATTATTAAGAAGGTTTTTTTTTTTCCCCTCCTAATTGCCATCTAGAACTTTAGAGGAGAAGGTATGTTGACTGAGTGTCAAATTTAAATTTGATAGCCTGTACAAGTGGCACAATTAAATGTAGTTAAAAGTAAAGCTCTACTGTCAGGTTATTAAGAAGTTATAAGATATGTGCTAACCTTGATAGCATTACCATAATTAAACCTGGGTTGTTTTCCTGTTTTCATGGATTCTTTTTGGTGTTGTCAGGACTCATATCTGTTTATGCTGGAAAGTTCCTTAGTATCTAGGATTTTATCTTCTCCTTATTAAGTGTTTATTTTAAATGAAGGCAGTCTTTTATGTGATCAGAAACATAAGATGAATAGCTTTTCTTATACTGGAGTGTAGTTTTTGAACGACATTGTGATTACATGGAAAGTTCCATTCAGTCCTGTATCAGAATAAGGTTTTGTTAGGAAAGAATATGAAGAACGAAAAATTGAAGTCACTGTTGGTTTTATGTTGATATTTATAGTGAGTTTTAGCTTTAGGTTTTCTACTCCAGTGCTTTTTGAAATAGTATTTGGTGTAACTGAACGTATGTGAATTAATTTCTTATACTTTTTCTGTAGGTACAATTGGTCATGTAGCTCATGGAAAATCCACAGTTGTAAAAGCTATTTCTGGAGTTCACACTGTCAGGTTCAAAAATGAACTAGAAAGAAATATTACAATCAAGCTTGGATATGCTAATGCTAAGGTGAGCTTGTACTGTGGAACTAGAAATAACTTTGTTGAATGTGCAGATAACAAATTTGAATCTTTTTTTCATTGGAATTTTTAGATATATAAACTTGACGACCCAAGTTGTCCCCGGCCGGAATGTTATAGATCCTGTGGAAGTAGTACACCAGATGAGTTTCCTACAGACATTCCAGGGACCAAAGGGAATTTCAAATTAGTCAGGTGACCTCTTTCAAAAAACACTTTATACTTCATATTCTATTGTCTTGTGATTGTGTTTTTTGAAATATTTAACTGAGATTAAATTATTAAACTAATTGCTGAATATTTTTGTTGTCTATTTTTTAATGTTCTTATTGTCTATAATGATAGTAATTTGAAAGATCAAGTATTTCAACCTCAATTTAGATACTTCCATTCAAGTTCTCCAAAGGAAAGGTATCATGTAAGCAGATGGAATGGAGGGAAACACAGCTCGTTGGATTTAGGGGAAGCTTTTTGCCAGGCTTTCTACATTTCTTTTAAACAATGTTGTTTCTGTTTTTTAGATAAGGGATGCACAAAGCCATTCTTAATTACCTCTCTTCAGTACATGGGCTTGTTACTCATCTAGTTTCTGAATGTGATTCATATCCTGGTTCTTTATCAGAGGATACAGACCTCTACTCCCTAGTGATGTTAATGCGGTTGGGGATGGCCCACAAGGAAATTTTACATTGAGGCAAGGCTGGGAGTGGGGAGAGGCGAGTGAGGCCCTTGCCTTGGACCCAAAATGTAAAAAAAAAAAACCCTCAGTGATCAGGATAAACAATATTTCGAGGCAGTGCTTTTTGAAATTGATGCAAAAAAAATCCCAATAGAATATCACTTGTTTAAATAAAGACAACTCAAAATTACAGATTTTTTCCCCTCTTGCTTCAGTATCACTATTTATTTCTGGTTCAGTGTGGCATTATTAGTTACCTTTGATATTTTGCTCGTTGTGAATTTTTTTGCATTAATTTTGTTTTTAAAAATCTTAAATTTAAATATTATTTATCTTGATTAGTGAGTGTTTTGGCACTCTCTTAAATTTTGCCCCTAAGGCAAATGTCTCACTCAGCCTCACCCTGGTTCTGGTCCTCATCAGAGATCAGCAAACTTCTTTTTTTATAAGTGGTCAGATCATAAATATTTACAACTTTGCAGGCCATAGGTTCTCTGGGAAGAGGCTACTCATCTCTGCTCTTGTGTTATGAAAGCAGATGTAAATAATATGTGCTTGAGTGGGTATGGGCCAGATTTGGCCTAGGGGCCTTAGTTTGCTAATCCCTGTTTCAGATCTTGACAGTGTGAGCATACACTCTTTAAAAATAGTGATTCTCAATAAGTAGCAGTTTGTCTAAAATAGTACTGCCATCTCTACTTCAAATTGGCAGTTCCAGCTTTTCAAGGTGCTGGAGGAATTTTTGGCAAATTATTTTTTCAGATGGCAGTGCCCATTCTGTTAACACTGTTTTAGCTTTCAAATCGATGACATTTCCAGTATGTATTTTCTACCATACTCTATACCATATTCATTTTGATTGGATTTGGGAATTTCTGTGTTGAAATATGGATTGATTTTAGGACTGATTGCTATTTCTTAATTGTTAGACATGTTTCCTTTGTTGACTGTCCTGGCCACGATATTTTGATGGCTACTATGCTAAACGGTGCAGCAGTGATGGATGCAGCTCTTCTGTTGATAGGTAAATATATCAGAATTGGTTTCAACAAATCAATGTGGAACAAATCCAAGATGGAATATTTAAAGGAGCACTAAGGCCATTAAGGGTCATATCCATTACCTAAGGGTGACACAAATGGGAGCTAACATGTCATCCAGGATGACATCCCTGCCTACCAGGTATCATAAAATACTAAGCAAGATAGATGTGGGGCTGATATGAGAATTCTTAGGTTAATATATATTTTTAAATTGAAGTCACTAGTGCGTTTTTCCCACCTAGATCACATGAGATGATTTATTATTTTAGTTTTAAATTTGTAAGTGTACATATATTTTTCATCCACTGCAACGTTGATGTATAGTGGTTTTATTTAGATGCAAATCTCATTCACAGTAAGTGCTGAAGTGTAGACCTAATTGGGGTTTTCAAAGCTAGGGTTGTGCTACCTTCCTTATGTGAGCTGTCAAGAGATTTCATTGCTATGGGACATTATTTTTATTTTTTTAAAGATTTTATTTGAGATTGAGAGACAGAGATAGAGCAAGAGCAGGGAAGAGAGGGAGAAGCAGCCTGAGCAGGGAGCCTGATGGTGGGCTCGATTCTAGGACCCTGGGATCATGACCTGAGCCGAAGGCAGACACTTAATCTATGGGACATAATTTTTTTAGAGGATGCCAAGTAGATACAGTACGGGACAGCTCAATATCACTGCTTGGGGAAGGTGACTGTTGGAGTGCCCCCCAAAAAATGCCAATTTCTTTATGATAACACTGTTGGTTAACTGTGCATTTAGTGTTCTTATCTCCCTTTGTTAGGGAGTACCCTTTGGTAGTAGTTGAAATTCACAGACTGTAGTAAGCGTTTTCCCTTAATTACTCTCTACCTCTCAGAAGCTTAACTGGGCCAAAACATCTCTAAGACTGGATAGAACCAGAGGGCTATACCTTATACCTTAGCAAAGGCTAAGGGTAGACCCTGGGATGCCAAACTTGTTGATTCCAAGCTTCTTGCATAGCACCAGGGATAAAAGCCAAATGATCTGAAGGCTCCAGTGAACGCAGGCACAGAGGGTGAAACAGGGCAAAAGGTGGACGCTTGGCAGTGATATCCAGGACTTTTGCCTGGAGTAAGGCTAGGACATGCAAAAGTTTCCTTTAAGTTTGTTTTGGTAGTAAAATACACTTAAAATAATATTTACCATTATAATTATTTAAAGTGTACAACTCAGTGACATTAAGTACATTCACAGTTCTGCGAGCATCACCAATTTCTAGTTCCAGAACATTTTCGTTGCCCCAGAAGGATACCCCATGCCCATTAAGCAGTCACTCTATGCCATACCTTCCCCCCATCTCCTGGCAACCACTAATCTGCTTTCTGTCCCTATGGATTTGCCTATTCTGGATATTTCCAGTTAATTCTCATGCATCTTTTTTATTCCTCTTCATCTAGCTGGTAATGAGTCTTGTCCTCAGCCTCAGACTTCTGAACACCTGGCTGCTATAGAAATCATGAAACTGAAGCATATTTTGATTCTACAAAATAAAATTGATTTGGTAAAAGAAAGTCAGGCTAAAGAACAGTATGAACAGATCCTTGCGTTTGTACAAGGTAAGAAACCATAATTGCTAATAAATCTGTGAATCACTTTGAGAGGTATTTAATCCAGATACCGGATGTTAAATTTAACTTTTACTATAATAGACTATCTGAAATAGATAAATTTATGCATCTTAAGACCTTATTTCTCTACCTGCTACTTGTTAGTCACCGGATACAATTAGTGAAATCTGTTTGTGAATTTGATAAACTAAAGCACATACATCTTTTCATCCACATATATTTAAAATACTTTCTTATTGAAGTATAGTTGACATACTGTTACGTTAGTTTCAAGTGTACAACTCAGTGATTCGACAGTTCTGATAATTCTATACATTATGCAGTGTTACCGACAGTAAATGTAGTTACTGTCTGTTACCACACAAAGTTGTTAAAATATTAATGTCTATCGGGCGCCTGGGTGGCTCAGTTGGTTAAGCGACTGCCTTCAGCTCAGGTCATGATCCTGGAGTCCCGGGATCGAGTCCCACATCGGGCTCCCTGCTCAGCAGGAAGTCTGCTTCTCCCTCTGACGCTCCCCCCTCTCATGCTCTCTCTATCTCATTCTCTCTCTCAAATAAATAAATAAAATCTTTAAAGAAAAAAAAAAATATTAATGTCTATGTTCAGTATGCTATACATTTCATCCCGGTGACTTATTTTATAATTGGAAGTTTAAACTGAAGTATATTTTTGCTGGCTGAAAGTTAGAACTGAAGTTGTATTCTGGAAACTGTGAGTCGGTTTAGAAAAAAAAGTCCTCTTTAATGAACAAAAGCTTTTTTTGTTTTAAATTTAAGTCTTACACTACTCTTACCTAGTACTTTGATCATTGGAAGTGACAATGATATATTTAATCTTTATAGTGTTCATTTCTCTGTTGCATAGGGTTTTTCATTTCAGGGAAGATATGATGCATGTTATTGTTGCAATTCTCTCTCAGCTTTGGTGGAAGGGTTGACTCCCATGAACCTAGTTCTGTCGTGATGAAAAAGAATAAGTCATTTTGATTAAAATCTAATTATGTTTGGTCCATTTCTTTGACCAACCTGTTTGACATATAATTAATAAGGAGCAAATATTTTATGAGCCAGTAGTCTTTGATTAGCAAAGAGTCTGTAATTTTATCTTGACATTTTTTTGGGAGGTTAATTACACGTTATTAGAAATCTTCAAACTAGTAAAGTGCTTTTTCCCAGGAGCGTATTTTATTCCTTTAGACAGTATTATCATTTTAGTATAGTAAATACATGTGTAAATATATTTTAACAGTTTTTTTCCATAAAGGGACTAGTGTTCATTTTCAGGAGTAAAACAAACAGAATACTGCCACCTTTCTAAACAGAATTATCACTTTGCGTTTGTTTGTTGCTGGCATTTATGTGAGGATGTTTAGGCATCTATTTTAGTTTTTTTTTTTTAAGATTTATTTATTTAGAGAAGGGGGGCAGAAGAAGAGGGAGAGGAAGAATCTTAAGCAGACTCCCTGCTGAGCACAGATCCTGCCATGGGGCTCAATCCTATGACTCCAAGATCATGACCTGAGCTGAACCAAGATCAGGAGGCTCAACTGACTGAGCCACCCAGGCGCCCCTAGGCATCTATTTTAGTAATCTTAACCTTTTCTTGTAACATAGAAAGATCAGGTTCTGTAAAACTAAAGAATCTTAATCTTTCTGAATTTTATATAGGTACAGTAGCAGAAGGAGCTCCTATTATTCCAATTTCTGCTCAGCTGAAATACAATATTGAAGTTGTTTGTGAGTACATAGTGAAGAAAATTCCAGTACCCCCAAGAGACTTTACTTCAGAACCCCGACTTATTGGTAAGTGATAGTATTTGTCTTTAACTCTTAATTTGGTCTTTTTGACATTGGTGATTCCTCCTTTTTTTTTTTTTTTTTTTTTTAAGATTTTATTTGTCAGAGAGAGAGAGCACAAGCAGGGGGAACGGCAGGCAGAGGGAGAAGCAGGCTCGCTGCTGAGCAAGGAGCCCGATGTGGGACTCGATCCTAGGACCCTGGGATCATGACCTGAGCCGAAGGCAGACACTTAACCGACTGAGCCACCCAGGCATCCCGTGATTCCTCTTGAAGGGTGTTTATTAATACTTCTCTTTCTGCAGAGATAATAACAATCTCCATAAAATTTTTTTTTGATTCTGGGATTGTATTGGCAGTGCTAGATTGCATTACTGGTAGAGGGACAGAGTCCCCACACAGAAGGAACTTTTAACCTTTTTGTGGTCTGTATATGGCATGTCATGTGATCAAGATGGAGTCGTACAGTATTCTCCATGGAATTAAAATGTTTTAGTCAGGAACAGGATATTAGAACTTTCGTACAAATGTTTTCATTGTACCATTAATGAAGATTTTCATGTCCTTTTCACTTTTATTTAAGTTCATAGGACCAATATTGGTACTGTGCTAAGCCTGTGGTTCCTACACAGAGATGTAGGAGTCTTTTTAAAACAGACATTTGAGCCTCTCTGGGCCTGCACCTGGTGCCCCCCTTTATATTGTGGGAAGTGTTCTCTTGGGTGATTGTGATGCGTATCCTTGTTAAGTAAGGGTCACTGCTCTCAGGACCTAAGTTCAGTTCATGCATTTCTAAAGTTGTTTTGTAGTTTTTAAAACTAAATTTTAATTTAAGAAGTTATACAGAGGTAGATAAAGAAAGAAAAGTCCATAGTCTCCCTGCCTTTCGCTTCTAGCTCCTTAGCCCAGAAGTAACCAAAGTTAATGGTGTGTGTTATTCTCACACCTTCCTCTTTATTCACCTCATTATGTATAAACATGTACGTGTTTCCTGTTTTAGTTTTACTTTATGGAAATGGGATCATAGTCTGTGTTATTTTTGTCTAGTTTTGTGTGTGTTTTAAATAGTATATGTGGGTTATCCTTTTAGGTCTTTACATTATAGGTCAAACATTCTTTTTTAGGGGTACCTGGGTGGCGAAGTTGGTTAGGTGTCCAAACTCTTGGTTTCAGCTCAGGTCGTGATCTCAGGGTCATGGGATCGAGGCCCATGTTGGGTTCCACGCTCAGTGCAGAGTCTGCTTAAGTTTCTCTCTCCCTCTCCCTCCGCTCATCCCCCCAGCATGCATGTACGTTCTCTCCAAAATAAATAAATAAATAAATAAATAAATAAATCTTTAAAAAAAAAACAAAACTCAAAACATTCTTTAATACCTGCTGATATTCCATAGTATGGATGTACCATAATATGCCCCCTATCAGTTAACTTTTAATTTATTTCCACTATTTTCATCATAAGTAAGCCTGCAATAATCGTAGGAGTACTGATAGTGGATTCTGTTACAAAGTCGCCCCTGTGTGTATAAATATTATGTGGCTACTATCTTAGAAAAGTTATCTTAGTAAAGAATATTTCCTTTAAAGTTAAAATGAGCAGAATTAGCTTTAATTTGTTTTGTTTTCTTTTAGTTATTAGGTCCTTTGATGTCAACAAACCTGGCTGTGAAGTTGATGACCTTAAGGGTGGTGTAGCTGGTGGTAGTATTCTAAAAGGAGTATTAAAGGTGAACTGGATTTTTATTGTTGTGTTTTTATTTTATTTTTCCATTGTCTTAATCATAAGGTGAATAGTACGGACACTCCAAATTGAAAGTAAAATTTTTTTTCTTTTTGAGTATGGAGCACGTTTTATATGGAGATAAGCTTGTGTGGTAGGTAGTTAGCAACAGTTGGATGGATGTTTCTGGTTTTGAAGCTCACTTCCACTTTTTTTTTTTTTTTTTTTTTTAGTAACAATCCTCAACATAGAGAAATAATTGCCTTTTCAGTTTTGGTGTCTTCCTATTAGGACTTTTGATATGTAAGTGATAATGGTGTCATCCCACAGTAATTCTAATTACTAACTTAATATGTTTACAGGTGGGCCAGGAGATAGAAGTCAGACCTGGTATTGTTTCCAAAGATAGTGAAGGAAAACTCATGTGTAAACCAATCTTTTCCAAAATCGTGTCGCTTTTTGCAGAACATAATGATCTTCAGTATGCTGCTCCAGGAGGTCTTATCGGTAAGGATTTTTCTCTCATCCCTACATTTTTATTATTTTTATTTATTTATTTACTTTTAAAGATTTTATTTATTTATTTGACAGAGAGAGGCACAGCAAAAGAGGGAACACAAGCAGGGGGAGTGGGAGAGGGAGAAGCAGGCTTCCCGCTGAGCAGGGAGCCCGATGTGGGGCTCGATCCCAGGACCCTGGGATCATGACCTAAGCCAAAGGCAGATGCTTAACGACTGAGCCACCCAGGCGCCCCTCATCCCTACATTTTTAATTTGTGGTATTTTTCATAGGAAAAGGATTACTCAAAAAGATAATATTGTAGATTTTTAATTGGGTATTTTATTTATTTTGTTTATTTTTAATTTTTAATTTATTTTTTTGCCAGAGAGAGACAGTGAGAGAGGAAACACAAGCAGGGGGAGTGGGAGAGGGAGAAGCAGGCTTCCCACTGAGCAGGGAGCCTGATGCGGGGCTCGATCCCAGGACCCTGGGATCATGACCTGAGCTGAAGGCAGACGCTTAAGGACTGAGCCACCCAGGCGCCCCCTAATTGGGTATTTTAAATAATTGATTGGAGTGGGAAACATTCGTGTAGTTAAGCTGTTGGTTTTAGTTCATAAAATAGTTTCATGTGTTTGTAAGAGTTATTTCTAAGGATAAAGAAGAATACATTTTGGTTTAGTATATGAAGTAACTCCTTTTAGCAGTAATAAAATAAGTTTTATGATCCAGCATTTAAAATGATCAAGTATACTTTTTTGTCTACACAATTTTGGTGGTAGAGAGTGGTTGTTTTTTTGTGTGTTTTGCAAATGGAAAGTTACCCACAAATGTCAGTTGAATCCTGTCAGATCATGTTTACTCTGAGGTGGGAATAAAAAAATAACTTTGATTGTGTAGCAATTACTGAGATGATTTTATGGATTTTTCTAGTTCCTTACAACTTAGTTTCTTACCAGATACCCAGAAAAAGACAAGATTCAAAGAGAATTAGATATGTTGTTCCTTTGGATTAAAGAAGAAATTGTTGGGTAAAGAAGTTTGTCTTTTGGTTCTCTGGTTTTTGGGTATATAATTCAGTTTTCTGTCCTGTAATTAAGAGTTTACCGTATATAATTTAATGATAATGCTCATGTAGCAACCACCCAGCTTGAACAGTTGTCAATACTTTACCAGTCTTGGCTTCATCTTTATGTCTCCTTCTCTCTCCTCATACGCGGCTAAAATATTTTAAAGTGGATCTCAGGAATCATATGTGAAGTCCTGATGTTATTTTTTCATCAGCCTTCCAGGGGAGAAATGGCAGGCAAATATTCTAAAAATTACTCATTATGAATTTTTATCTTTTCAACCTTTATTAAGTATATTCAGACTCATTTTTGAGTTAGGCTGTCATTTCTGTCCTTTGTTTAGAATTTAAATCAAGAGACTGTTCTCAAATGCCCAACTAATCCATGGGTTTTTGTTTCTATTTCTTCAGGTAAGACAGGTATTTTGTCATGTCTGTGTAGCTATTACATGAGTATGAGAATATAAATGTGTATTAAAATGTATAGGTATACGTTGTACTTGCTTGACTAAGTTTTGGGTAAACCGCTTTATAGAAAATAAAAAGTTGGGCTTTATATGTCTTGTTTTTATATCAGGAGTGGGAACAAAAATTGACCCCACTTTGTGCCGGGCTGACAGAATGGTGGGACAGGTACTTGGTGCAGTTGGAGCTTTACCGGAGATCTTCACAGAATTGGAAATCTCCTATTTCCTACTTAGACGGCTGCTAGGTGTACGCACTGAAGGAGACAAGAAAGCAGCAAAGGTAAGTGCTCTCTGTAATTCCTGTTTCAGAAAAGTGGCAGTGATGTTAGGACCAGTTTTGAGGTTCATTCTTTTATAGTTAATGTGGGATTAAGATAAAGAAAAGGTGAGTAAATTTGGCTTTCTACTTTCAGGAAGTTGAAAAGTCTCATACTAGGTTAGCAGAGATGGAAAATTGCTGGTATCTATTGTTGGCAAGGATGTAGGAAAATAAGCAGTCATTTTTGGAAAGCATTTTCTTGATTTGGGGGTTTATCTTTCCTCGATTTATTTTCCTAGGTGCAAAAGCTCTCTAAGAATGAAGTGCTCATGGTGAACATAGGATCCCTGTCAACAGGAGGAAGAGTTAGTGCAGTCAAGGCCGATTTGGGCAAAATCGTTTTGACTAATCCTGTGTGCACAGAAGTAGGAGAAAAAATTGCCCTTAGCCGAAGAGTTGAGAAACACTGGCGGTAAGTTTACAAGCCTTTGTCACTATCTAATAAAAAAGACACAGTCAGTTCCCTTAAGTTCTTGGTGGTGTGCATGCATACTTTACCTTAAACACAGCAGTTCTTTAGGTCAGCTGTTTATTTGGATGACTTTGAATCTGTATTTCTAGCCCTGATTTGTGATACACACAACCTATGAAAAAACCAATGAATTTAGGTTCGGTATTTCTCTTTGGATTTTTAAAACTTTATATTTGGAAATAATTTCAAACTTAACGAGAAAATTGCAAGAATTGCACACAACTCCTGTTCCCTTTTCCCAGATACACAATTTATTTTTGTGTGTGTGTGTGTGTATTCTTCTATATGTATAAACTTTTTTCTCAGCTGTTTGAGGAGTGGGTTGTGTATATCATACCTCTTGATCTCTTAACACATTGGTGTATATTTCCTAAAAACAAGGACATTATCTTAATTAACCACTACAAGAAGTTAACATCAATAAATTACTGAAACCTACAGTTGATAATCCAGTTATACAGCTTGTCCCAATAATGTTCTCTAGTCCCTCTGGTCTAGGCTCACTCACTGCATTTAGTTGTCATATGTCTCTTTGATCTCTAATTGGGTACTTCCTCAGTTTTTTTTTTGTCTTACTTGACATTGACTATTTTGAAGAATACATTTTTACTCTTCCTCAATTTGAGTTTATCTGATACTTCCTAAGATTAGATTCAGGTTATGTATTCTTGGCTGGAATACTTATATAGGTAGTGATGTCTCCTCAGGAAATCACAGCCAGAGGCACATGAGATCTGATTGCTCCTCCTTGTGGAGGTTAATTTTGATTATGCAGTTGAAGTGTTGTCCAGTTTTTCTACTATATACTCTTTATACCTGTGCACCTACTAAGCATTTTGTGGGAAGACTCATTGAGACTAGGTGAATAGCTTACTCCTCATCAAATCTCACCCCCCTGGATTTAGCATCCACTGATAATTCTTGTCTGAATTGAACTTGATTATATGATTACAAAATGACACCCCTCCCCCAACCCACCACTTCTCATTTATTGTTTTTTCTTCCCTATTGTTTACTTAACTGGTTATAATATAGACTCATGGAATTCTATTTTATTTCAATAGGTTATGATTCATTACTGTCCTTATTTATTTTAATGCCCAAATTGTTCAGGATTTGTCTAGTAGAGATCCTTCAAGCTGGCTTCTATGTCCTTTTGACATGTCCCCATCATTGTTTTTAATTTACTTTTTTTTTTTAAGATTTTATTTATTTATTTGACAGAGAGATTGCGAGAGCAGGAACACAAGCAGGGGGAGTGGGAGAGGGAGAAGCAGGCTTCCCACCGAGCAGGGAGACCGATGTGGGGCTTGATCCCAGGACCCTGGGATCATGACCTGAGCCGAAGGCAGATGCTTAACAACTGAGCCACCCAGGCGCCCCTCATTTTTTTTTAACAGTTCCTTAGTTTCTGGCACAAGATATTCCAAACTCATCTTATACCTCCCCTGCTCCAGTTTTAAAATTGGCCATTTCTCCAAGGAAGCCTGGTTTCTTTTAGTGGGGAATGATATTTAGAAATGATGATCTGGGTGCTAGATGTGCTCATTGTTCCTAGGGTGCTATTCCTTCTATGTCCTTTGAGTGGATAAGCAAGGAGACACATCTTTGACTTCTGACTGTTTGCTCTTAGTTACCTAGTTAGTTACTGAATCTACCCTTTCCTTTCTATTCTTTGTGGCCTCATTATGCCCCTTACTGCCATTATTTCGTACTTAAAAGTTACTGCAAAAGATGGGGTGCCTGGGTGGCTCAGTCAGTTGAGCGGCTGCCTTCGGCTCAGGTCATGATCCCAGGGTCCTGGGATCAGGTCCCGCATCGGGCTTCCTGCTCAACGGGGAGCCTGCTTCTCCCCCTGCTTGTGCGTGCTCTCTCTCTCTCTCTGACAAAAAAAAGTTACTGCAAAAGATTCCTAATTTGCCTCTTCCTTTGTTAGTTAAGAGCTCAAAATTAATCTTCCTAAAACATTTTTATTATGCTGTATTCATTAATTTCCAGTAGTTCGCACTACTATATGATATTCTGGACCTTTCTAAATTACACTGTTCTGGGTCCTCATTGTTGTTATAATTATTCAGATCACCTTTGGCGCTCTGTTTTTTGCTGACTACTTCCCATATTAAGGTTTCCCTGATACTGTGCCCCATGAAGGTCTCTCATCACTTACTGTTCAGAAGATTGATCTGAATTATTACTTTATAATTTAGAGAGAGTTAAACTTCTAGTTGAATTTTAAGTAAATAATCCTGCTTTGTGGTGATTTATGTCATTTGATTTTACTCTTTGGTGTGATTATACCATTTGCTATTATAGACACACTGATTCCCAGGGTATTTTAAAATAGGCTTAAATAATAAAGTTTCAGAAACTCTCAACAGGGAATGTATTATTCTCAGTTAGAATGGTACATTTCCTAGATCAGAACAGATTTTAAAATAAAAGGATTTTTTTGTGTGTCTGCCCACTAATACTATAAGAGGATTCTATCCACATGAAACTAGATTTTGCTTAAAAATTAGCAAGACTCCACCAGAAAACTGTTACTACTAATAATAAATGGATTCAAGAAAGTTGTAGGATACAAAATTAATATATAAAAATCTGTTGTACTTCTATATACTAATAACAGAGTAGCAGAAAGAGAAATTAAGAAAACGATTCTATTTATGGTTGCTCCAAAAAGAAAAAAAGAATTAAAAAAAAAAAAAACCTAGGAATAAATCTAAGGAGGTGAAAGACCTATACTCTGAAAACTAGGACTTTGGTGAAAGAAATTGAAGACAACACAAATGGAAAGATATACTATGCTTATGGATTAGAAGAATTAATATTGTTGAAATGGTGTTACTGTCCAAGGCAATCTACAGATTCAGTGCAATTCCTATCAAAATTCCATAGCATTTTTCATAGAATTAGAATAAATAATCCTAAAATTTGTGTGGAACCACAAAACATCCCAAATAGCCAAAACAGTCTTGAGAAAAAAGTACAAAGCTGGAGATATCACAGTCCCGGATTTCAAGCTACCTTCCAAACCTGTAGTAATCAAAACAGTATGGTACTGACACAAAAAAACAGACAGATAGATCCATGGAACAGAATAGCCAAGAAAAAAACCCATGCTTATGTGGTCAGTTAATCTATGACAGAGGAGGCAAGAATATACAGTGGGGAAAAGAGTCTTTTCAAAAAATGGTGCTAGGAAAACTGGACAGCTACACACAAAAGAGTGAAACTGGACCACCTTTTTTTTTTTTAAGATTTTATTTTTTTATTTGAAACACAGAGCATGTGCACAAGCATGGGGGGTGGGGGGGGCAGCGGGAGAAGGAAAAGCAGACTCCCCGCTGAGCAGGGAGTCCGACTTGGGGCTTTATCCCAGGACCCTGAGTTCATGACCTGAGCTGAAGGCGGACACTTAACTGACTGAGCCGCGTAGGCGCCCCAAAACTGGACCACTTTTTACACCATACCCCAAAATAAATTCAAGACCTAAATGTGAGACCCAAAACCGTACAGTTCTTTTTTTTTTTTTTAAAGATTTTATTTATTTGACAGACACAGCGAGAGAGGGAACACAAGCAGGGGGAGTGGGAGAGGGAGAAGCAGGCTTCCCGCGGAGCAGGGAACCCCATACGGGGCTCGATCCCAGGACCCTGGGATCATGACCTGAGCCGAAGACAGATGCTTAACGACTGAGCCACCCAGGCGCCCCCCAAAACCATAAAATTCTTAAAAGAAAACAGGCAGTAATCTTTGACATCAGCTTTAGCAGCATATTTATGGATATGTCTCCTCAAGCAAGGGAAACAAAAGCAAAAATAAACTATTGGGACTACACCAAAATATAAAGTTTTTGCACAGCAAAGAAACCATCAACAAAATGAAAAGACATTCTACTGAATGGGGAAAGGTATTTGTAAATGATGTATCCGGTAAGGGTTTAATATCCAAAATATATAAAGAACTTCCACAACTCCACGCCAAATAAGCCAAACAATTCAGTTTTTAAAAGGGCAGTGCACCTTAATAGACATTTTTCCAAAGACATACAGGTGACCAACAAACGCATGAAAAAATGCTTAGTATCATTAATAGTCGGGGAAATACAAATCAAAACCACAATGAGATATACACCACTCCTGAATGGCTAGTGTCAAAAGGACAAGAAAAAGGGGCACCTGGGTGACTCGGTTGGACGTCCGACTCTTGATTTCAGCTCCGGTCATGATCTCAGGGTCGTGAGATCGAGCCTCATGTTGGGCTCCACTCTAGCGGGGGGTCTGCTTGAGATTCTCTTTTTCTCAAATAAATAAATAAATCTTAAAAAAAAAAAAACCCAAAAATCAAGAAATAACAAGTGTTGGTGAGGATGTGAAGGAAAGGGAACCCTCATACACTGTTCGTGGGAATATAAATTGGTGAGACTACTATGGAAAACATTATGAAAGTTCCTCAAAAACTTAAAATGAAAATACCATATGATTTGGTAATTCTACTACTGGGTATTTACCCAAAGAAAACAACACTAATTTGAAAAGATATATGCGTGTATGTATCTATGTTTATCGCAGTGTTATAATAGCCAAGTGTCCATCCGTAGATGAGTGGATGAAGTAGATATGGTATATATACACAATGAAATATTACACAGCCATAAAAAAATAAAGTCTTGCCGTTTGTGACAACATGTATGGATCTAGAGGGTATTATGCTAAGTGAAGTAAGTTGGAGAAAGACAAATACTATATGATTTCAGTCATCGGTGGAATCTAAAAAACAGGCTTGTAAATATAGAGGACAAGGGATGCCTGGGTGGCTCAGTCAGTTAAGCGGCTGCCTTCGGCCCGGGTTGTGATCCCAGGGTCCTGGGATCGAGTTCCGCATCGGGCTCCTTGCTCGGCGGGGAGCCTGCTTCTCCCTCTCTCCCTCTGCTTGTGCTCTCTCTGTCAAATAAATAAAATCTTTAAAAAATATATGTAGAGAGAGGACAAACTAGTGGCTTCTGGTGGGGGGGATGAGGTGGGTAGGGGGACGAGTACAATAGGTGAAAGGGATTAAGGCTTCCAGTTATAAAATAAGTAAGTCCTAGAAATGAAAAGTGCATGTTAGGGAGCATAGTCAATAATATTGTAATGTATGGTGCCAGATGGTGAGTACACTTATAATAAGTATTGAATAATATGTAGAATTGTCAAATCACTATGTTGTACACCTGAAACCAATATAATATTGTATGTCAATTTTACTTCAATAATAAATTGAAATAAAAAATAGTCAAATTTTTAAAAATTAGCAAGTATGTTAAAATTATTAAATGAGAGCCTCTGAATGATCTTTACATTCCCTAGGATTGTGGTTTTACCCCGTATTTAGATGGGTTTTCTTGAAGCTGTTGTTGAGGTAGCAATCCAGCCTGGTCATTAATTAGAGCAAACATTGAAAGAGGGAGCAGAGGTCCCTCTGCTATTCAGAGTATCTGCTAATAGACTATACGTTCTTTTAGTTCGTCTCTTAATTTTCTTTACCAGCCAAGGTCATGCTAAATCCTTTGTGATCTGTTGAGTGCTGTGAATGGTAAAAAAGCATTTTTCAAGGAGAAAAGGATAGAAAATGAGATTTTTTAGAAAATCAGACTGTGGTAGATTGTGTATCAGCCTGATTCCTTATTTGGACTGGAAGACTGGTGGTTCTGGAGGGGTGAGTATATTTCAATAGAGTGAAGACAAGCACATTTGTAGCAGCAACTTTTTGTTTGCTTTTTTGGTCATTCATTCTGGCTAGGGCCCATCTTTGCGGGTGTGAGGATCTAAGAAGAAAGCGTGAGCTTTCTTAGTGGAGCAGCAGGTTTTGGGAACATTCAGATTTAGCAGATAAGCAAGTAAAACCAGTTATGTCATATGATTGTGTGGTAATGATAATGAAATAGGTGTAAAATTCATAGTTTTTAAAATTTTCTTTTTGCAGTTTAATTGGTTGGGGTCAAATAAGAAGAGGAGTGACAATCAAGCCAACAGTAGATGATGACTGAAGAATTCCAGTGAAATCATACATTTGGATGGAGTCGGAATTTCTCTTTACAACCTGGGGGTATATTTTCAAAGCAATACTGGGAAATTAATTTCACAGCTCATTACCTTAGTGGTAGCTGTAAGGTTATTCTCATTTTTTGGTGATGAAAATTTAATCTCTAGTGCTAAAGTAGGTTCTACAATAAATGTAAAAATTGGAATAATGTCGGATTGAATCTACCATTTTAGCAGAAATTAATCATTCCTAAATAATGTCTAATTTATACATTAGTGCAGGTTTGAAATGAAACTCTTTGCTACAACCAGCCTTTTCTGTAGCACACATACCAACAAACCTGTTTCAAATAAAGGTTTTCTTCTTACTTTGCATGATTCATCTTTGAGTGGTTCCAGGCTTGAAGGACTATTGTACCAGTAAAAACTTGAAGACTCAAGTTCTTAAAAACCAGCTTACCTTTGCCCCATGTTTTATGTTGCTTTATCTTTGAAATTATGAGTGAAAAGGAAATTAATAAAAATTGTCCTTTAGGGCATAGGAGCTCATTCCCATGGACACACCTTTTTGTCCCCTTCCTCTTTTCCTGAACTGGAACACAGGAAACTAGAGCCAGAAGTTCTCACCTCCCTGTGGTGCCCTGCAATTGTTTCTGCATTGGTTTATACCTGAAACCTGATAGCCTTCCCCCATTGGAAAACACTGTTAAGCCAGATGATTCTAGATAAGTAACATAGATCTTTCTAGGCCTTACTTTATATTTTTTCTTAACTGCTTAATTGATATGGTTATAATGTAGATTCTAATATTAGTAACCTTTGGACCTTTCAAGAGGTCAGTGATGTTAGAAAGCAAAGGGTGAGGGACGCCTGGGTGGCTCAGTCGGTTAAGCGGCTGCCTTCGGCCCAGGTCATGATCCCAGGGTTCTGGGATCGAGTCCCACATCGGGCTCCTTGCTCAGCAGGGAGCCTGCTTCTCCCTCTCTCCCTCTGCTTGTGCTCTCTCTGTCAAATAAATAAAATCTTAAAAAAAAAAAAAAAAAAAAAGAAAGCAAAGGGTGAGCCTTTTGATTTTTAACTTATTCAGCATTTTCTTATATTTTTCCTGTGCTCTGCTTTATTTTTTATTTTCTTAAAGATTTTATTCGAGAGAGAGCACAAGTAGGGTGGAGGGGCAGAGGCAGAGGGAGAACCAGACTCCACTGAGCGGGGAGCCTGACGCGGGGCTCAATCCCAGGACCCTGAGGTCATGACCCGAGCTGAAGGCAGATGCTTAACCGGCTGAGCCACCCAGGAGCCCCTGCTTTATTTATTTATTTTTTTGTTTGTAAGATTCTCTTAAAGCAGTAGGTCCCAATTCTGGCTGACATTAGATTTGCTGGAGAACCTTAAAAAAAAGAAAAAGATGACCTGCAGAGATTCTGACTTAATTGAGTAGGGATGGAGCCCTGGCATTGATACTTTAAAAAACTCCCCAGTGTTAAGAAATGAGTTTAGAGAGTTGAGAAGTAGGTGTATCAAGTAACACAGAATTTACTGAGTTTTGTTAGTCTCATAATAAATAGAGTCATAATAGTCTAGTTGTTTTTCTTAAATTTGCATTTAACGTGGGATTTGATGCCACAGTCTAGTAATAAGCCTTTTCAGGCATTGAAATTGCCTTGTAGAAATTTAGAAGGTGTGGCTGTGAATTGTTACTTAAATTTATAAGTTCTGAAGAAGCATATAATGTCGTATACTTGATTGAAGGGTTGTGTTGTAGCATGAAGGACATTTAAATAAAGCAAGGTCCTAATCCAGACGTTAATTTTATATTTAACATGTCCCCATTTGTTTTGTAAGCCCCTTCCGCCAGTAATTCTGGGATAACAAGTCCCAAAGCTTCAATAGTTGACTAAATTTATCTTAAGTAATCTCATGTCACAATTGAAAGCAGAAGTCTGTTTCCAGCATCTACATGAATTTCAACAGATTTATGAAGCAGTGTGCTTAATGTAAGTAGGTATACACAAATAGGAAAACAGTGGGCCTAATTTTCTTAAAACTTGAAGTCAGTGCATTGATTCTTAGCAAAAGCTGTACCTGGTTGAGAATCTGCCCGTAATGCAGTGTTACTGATGAAAGTACATTGCGTGTGTAAATCCTCTTGGCTCACCTGTCAAGATATTTTCAGAGGCTGACCAGTTCTCATCCCCTCTACTGTTAACAATCTAGTTGACGCCACCATGGGCTATCACCTAGAATAGCACTGCGTAACTCCTCCGTGCTTCCACACTTGCCCCACTGCACTCTGTTCTCAACACAGCAGTGTTACCCTTTTTGTAAGAGAATGCTTTGTGTACCACTGTATGATAAGTTGTAAAGTCTCACAGAAATGGGGTATGAGAGCAATCTAGCTGTGACATGCAATTTCCAGGCTGCTGTAGAAAGTTCTATTATGTAACCTCCAAAGGTGTGTGTGTGTGTGTGTTTGGGTTTTGCAGAAGAAAAAGAATTTTCTTCTAATAAGAGTGCATATAGCTGCACTTTTAATAAAACTTCTGAAATCCCATTTCTAGAAAAATTTAATACGGTGAAGCATTCATTGAAATGGATGCTTTTCTAGAAATACATAAAATTTTTAGAAATTATCGAAAATGAAGCTGATACCCTTAGTATACTTATAATCAAGAAACTTGGATTAGTAAAAAATTACCTCTGCAGAAGTTTCCACAAACTCAATATACATTCTGCCAAATTTCAAAGATTAGGTAATTTCTCTTTAAACTGTTTCAGAATATAGGAAATGAAAAGACAAAAAAGGAGACCTCATAACTCATTGTTCAAAGTTCTATCCCTGCTGCCCAAACCTGGAGAGAATACTACCAAAAACAAAATAACAAAACCACTGGAACATATTCTCACAAAGTTATAAAATCCACTCTAAAATATTAGTAAATCCGGCAATATATTAAAAGAATAATGCATTCTTGTGTACACATGGAAGTTACAGAGGTTGAAAGAGAAAAGCTTACCTTGAAGATGTATTTAACACAATCCACAATAACTTTTTAAATGTAGGTAATGTAGAGAAGGAAACTATTCACTCGATGTCATGTGCTTAGTAGAGAACCTTCAGAATCATGGTTTTGAATGAGGAAATATTGGAGCACAGTAACATCCTTCCAAGATGCTGTAGGTTGGGTTGGGTAAAAATGTGGAGCTGTGAGGTTAATGCAGTAACTAGGGTGAAATTCAGGGTGGGAAGCAGTTATCAGTTGAATGACACTGGAATTCATGTGATTGTTTCTCTATATTCTCATTAAGGTCTGCAACAAGTCAAGAATATCAGCTACCACTTCAGTTCTACAACAGTGTTCTCTGGGGCTTAGCAAATGAGATACAGATATTGGGAATGGAAGCAACAGAACATTATTTACAAGGTATAAGATTATCTAGAAAATACAACCTAGAAACTGAAAAGCGTGAACTTCTAAGAGAGTTCAGTGAGGTGAAAGGGTTCAAGATAAACATGCAAAAATTATTAGTTTATTAAATAATTTACTAATTAGATTACAGCTCCCTCCATACACACATACAGATCAGAAAATGCAGTGGGTATAAACTATCCAGGTATAAATTTAATAAGACTATGCAAGATCTATATGAATAAAACATTTGCTGAAGGACAAAAAGAGATAGAAATGAGAAAGTAGGCAATATCCTTGTATGGGAATACTCAATATTGTATAGATGGCTGCCATTTTTTGCTATAAATTCAGTGTAATTTGAATAAAAGTTTCAATAAAACTTTAAAGAACTGGTCCAGCTGATAAAGATTTGGAAAAGTAAATGAACAAGAATAGTAAATAAACTTTTGGAAAAGAATTATGATGGGAGAGTTGACTTACCATGTTTTAGAACGTAGAAAGCCACAATATAAGAGGTACGGTATTGATGCAGAAATAGATCATTGGAACAAACAGTATAACCATATATAAAAATTTAATATTATATGCTATATGCTGCATTTTATGTCTGTGAGGAAAAGAAAAGACTTTTTTAGTCCAAATGGCTAGCCATTTGGAGTTAAAAGATCTTTCATTTAAAGTCTTATTTAAGGGGCTTCTGGGTAGCTCAGTCGGTTAAGCATCTGCCTTTGGCTCAGGTCATGATCCCAGGGTCCTAGGATCGAGTCCCGTGTCGGGTTCCTTGCTCAGTGGGGAGCCTGCTTCTCCCTATCCTTCCCACTCCAGCTCTCTCTCATTCTTTCTGTCTCTCAAATAAAATCTTTAAAAAAAGAAAAAGTAAAGTCTTATTTAAGGTTTCATTTTATTGAGACAAAATTTGGAACAAAGAAAAAGTAAGATTATTTTAATAATTTGGATGAGGAATGCAAAACAAACCTAAAAGCCATAAAGGAGAAGTTGACAGATTTAGTGTCTAAAAAGTTCAGAACAGGGCCGAAGATATCACATATGTAGAAGATGATAGATTGAGAGAAAATACTTAGGACTTACATGACATGTGAAAGATTAATATTCCTAGAACAAATCAATAACATAAAAAACAGAAATGGGACAAAATATTTACTGCATCCCTTTCAGTGGGCTAACGACCAGCAGGAAGAGAGCTCGTGTTGACTCAGGAGCACACTGATTTGACTTGCAGTTAGTGGCAGTCAAGTGATCCCACAGGCAGGAGCAGATGTGACATCTCATCTCCATGGAGTTTTCTCTGTGCCTCAGACTTAACAGGGAGGGGCTGCACTGCTGCCAGAGACTTTCTTGTAAGGTTGGTTCTTGCTGGATCAGAGAAAATGAGTTTTGTCCTGGACCACTGTACCTTTTTTTTTTTTTTAAGATTTAATTTATTTTAGAGCACGTGAATACGGGGGGAGGGGCAGAGGGAGAGAGAGAATCTGAAGCAGACTGCATACTGGACTTGGAGCCCAGTGTGGGCCTCGACATGGGCCTTGATCTCATGACCCTGAGATCATTGCCTGAGCCAAAACCAAGAGTCAGACGCTCAACCAACTGAGCCACTCAGGTGCTCCCTGGGCCAGTGTACTTTTATACTCGGGGATTGTGTCACTGTTGAGGAAGAACTTAAACAAATACTTAATGCTTTCATTTAAGGGAATGTTTACAAATATTGGGCTTCAGGGAAATAACATTGCATTCTGGGGGATTAGAGCACCGCTATTGAACAATATGTCTGACTAAAGCTTTTGGCAACAGGGAAAGTCCATCTTGCAAATATGTATGGGCTATTTATACAAGAAATGCATATAATACCCAATACACACTTGTAAAGGGCTGAGCTTATCTAGTAATAAGAAATGTGAAAACAGTGTGATTCGTTTTCACTCATTAAAATTTGCAAAAATTGTGTCAGCTATACTCAGAAAAATTGGCAAAAATTGAAAAGACTTCTAGCAGTCAGTGTTGGTGAAGATATATTGTTGGTGGGAAGTATAAACTGGAATGTTTTTTGAAGAGGACAGTTTGATTATATCTATCCAGATTTAAAATATCTCACCCTTTGACCCAGACAGAATTCCTTATCTGGGAATGCATCATGGACAAGTATTCGCTCATGTTCACAAAGATCTACAGAGGATGTTTATTCCAGCATTGTTTATTATAGCAACAGTTGTAAGACACCTAAATGTTAGAAGGGAGTGATTAAATACATTTTGTGGTACATTTACGCTCTTACGAAATAAAACTATAAGCCACCCTCGATTCAGCCCTGGTTAAAATTAAAGGTGAAAATATTGGTTCTAAGTGTTTCATGAAAACCCTTGAGAGGAAGTAATGCCTTTGACTTAAAGTGCTTTGAGAATTCATAATGCACTATTGGTTGTTGTTCACTTCAGAAAGAATGAACAGTGTCAAGTGTCAAAGGAATAAGCTCTATGTCAGCATTAGTGTTGACTCTTAGAATCACAAGTTCATTTTCTCTAACAAGTTTATGGGGAGAAAGCCGAGGCCAGCAAGTGCATTCACGCCACTTACATAGTGGTAAAATTATACATTAAATTTGATCAGTGTCGGACTGGTATATTTATTACAATCTATATTCCTACAATAAATACTTTCTAATAAATATTTCCTGTTACAAGCATACAGTGAGTAATTCTCACAACAAACATATAAAAATTTACCAGGAATCATAACTTCAAGTATCATACTCCAAAAGAGTCAACAATAAATCCTGTCTAGATAATATGTATGTCAAGAATATCACAGCAGGAGTTTCACCTAACCAGGAACACATTTTAGTGATGGCAAGATACTGAATATGTATAGCTCAAGCTCAAATAAGACCTTTATCCCTTGAGAATCAACTTCAGCCTTCTCCAAAGGATTGTAAAACTACAAGAAAACCCATTTAGTCCAGTGGTTTGTATTCTCATTCAACAATCTTTTGCACTAATTCAACGATCTTTTGTCTTAAAGTTTCTCATCAACTACTACTATGATTCATAGCCTTTCTTTTTTCAAAAGACCATTTCTTGGCTTTCTGAGCCTCTTGTTTTTATTTCATTGATTTCTTACCTTTGTTATTTTTTTCTTTTACTTTCTTTGGATTTATTGTCTTATTTTTCACTAGGTACTTAATTTTCTTTTAGCCTTTCTCATTTCTAATATAAATATTGAGGGCCAAACACTTCCCACTTGGGACTTTAACAGCAGAATCAAATAAGGTGTTATTCATTTATTTAGATATAATCTGCATTCAATAAAATGCACAAATCTTGAGTGTTCAGTTTGATGAGCTTTAGTTATTTTATAGACCCATGTATCTATCAGCCCAAATAGGATATAGGACGTTTCCATCACTCCAGAAAATTCCCTCATGCTCCTACAGTATGCAGTCTTTCAGCATCTGAATTCTTCCACATAAGATGTTTTTGAGATTCATCTATGTTAACATGTATTAGTAGTTTGTTTTTATTGCTGAATAATATTCTGCTGTTAAGGTACACCACATTTTGTTTATCCATTCACCAGTTGATGGACATTTGGATTGTTTCCACTTCTTGGCTATTAAGAATAATGCTGTAGTGAACATTAGCATTCAAGATTGTGTAGACACATTTTAATTTCTCTTGAGTAGATTCCTAGGAATGGAATGAATGTTAGGTTGTATGGTAAGCCTATGTTCCACTTTTTAAGAACCTTCTAAACTGTTTTCCAAAGGGGCTGTGCCATTTTATATTCCCATCAGCAGTGTGTGAAGGTTCCAGTTTTTCCACATCCTTCTCAACACTTGGTACTGTCTCTTTTTGTAACAGTCATTTTAGTGGATATATAGTGCTATCTCATATGGTTTTAATTTGCATTTTCCTAATGACTAATGATGTTGAGCATCTTTTCATGTGCCTATTAACCACTCAAATTTCTTTGGTGAAATGGTATTCAAATTTTTTGCCCATTTTTTAACTGGGTTATTTGTTCTGTTACTGAGTTGTAGGAGTTCTTTATATATTCTCAGTATAAGCCTCTTATCAGATATATGATTTGCAGATATTTTCTCCTGTTCTGTGGCTTGTGTTTTTATTTTCTCAGTGGTATCTTTTGAAGTGCACTTTTTATGGTAAAGTCCAGTTTATCTTTTTTGTCATTTATGGATTATGCTTTTGGTGTTCTATCTCACAACTCTGCCCACTCCAAGGTCACAAAGATTTTCTCCTTTGTTCTAGAAGTTGTATAGTTTAGTTTCTACATTTAGGTCTATGATCTATTTTGAGTTAATTTTTTTTTTGTTCCAAAAACTTTTATTTTTAAAAATTTTAATTCCAGTATAGTTAACATACAGTATAACATTAGTTTCAGGTGTACAATATAGTGATTTGACCATTCCATACAGCAGCCGGTGCTCATCACAACAAGTGCCCTCCTTAATCCCCTTCACCTGTTTCACCCATTCCCCCACCCACCTCCCCTCTGGTAGCCATCAGTTCTCAAACCTTTCTTGGTTTGCCTCTCTCTCTCTCTCTCTTTCCCTTTGCTCATTTGTTTTGTTTCTTAAATTCCACTTAAGAGTGAAATCCTATGGTATTTGTCTTTCTCTGACTTATTTCATGTAGCATAATACTGTCTAGCTCCATCTGTATTATTGCAAATGGCAAGACTTCATTCTTTTTTATAGCTGAATAATATTTCATTATGTATATACACCACATCTTCTTTGTCCATCTATCAGTGGACACTTGGACTGCTTCCATAATTTGGCTGTTGTAAATAATGCTGAAATAAACATAAGGGTGCATGTATCCCTTTAAATTAGTGTTTTTGTATTTTTTGGATAAGTACCCAGTGGTACATTTACTAGGTTGTAGGGTAGTTCTATTTTTAACTTTTTAAGAAACCTCTATACTCTTTTCCACAATGGCTGCACCATTTTGCATTCTCACCAACAGTGCAAGAGGGTTCCTTTTTCTCCACATTCTCACCAACACTTGTTGTTTCTTGTGTTTTTGATTTTAGCCATTCTGACTGGTGTGAGGTGATACCTTATTGTAGTTTTGATTTGCATTTCCCTGATGATGAATGATGTTGAGCATCTTTTCATGTGTCTTGGCACTTATTGAAAATCAATTGTCATAGGTGTGAAGATTAATTTATTGAGTTCTTTTCTGTTGATCTTTATGCCACACTGTCTTGATTACTCTGGCTTTATAGTAAGTTTTAAATTGGGTAATAAAATACTCCAACTTTTTTTTCCCCAAAATTGTTTTGACTATTCTAAAGTTCTTTGAATTTCCATATATGTTTTAGGTTCAGCTTGTCAATTTCTCCAAAGAAGCCTACTGAAATTTTGATAGAGATTGTTTTAAATTTGTAGATCCAGTTTGGAGGGAATTACCATTTGACAATATTGATTCTTCCAATTCATAAATATGGAATGTCTTTGCATTTATTTAGATTTTCTTTAATTTCTTTCAGTAATGTTTTGTTAGTTTTCAGTGTACAAGTCTTACACTTGTTTTGTTAAATTTATTTCTAATTATTTAGTTATTTTTGATGCTACTGTGAATAGAATTGTTTTTTTAATTTGATTTTTGGATTGTTTGTTGCTCGTATGTAAAAGTATAGTTGATTTTCATATATTGGTCTTATGTCCTGTGGCCTTGACAAACTAGTTTATTGCTTCTAGTCATTTTTTTTGTGTGTGAATTCCTTGCTATTTTCTATATATAAGATCATGTCACCTGCAAATAAAGACAGTTTTACATCTTCCTTTCCAATTTGGTTGGGCTTTAACTTTTCTATTCTTTATTATACTGGATAAAACCTCCAGAACAATGTTGACTAGAAGTGGCAATAGCAGACATCTTTGTTTTATTCCTAATTTTAAGAGAGAAAGCATTTGGTCTATTACTATGAAGTATGATGTAAACTTTGGGATTTTTAGGTTGAGGAAGTTCCCTTCAATTCCTTGTTTTTTTGAGAGTTTTTATCATGGGTGGGTGATGGATTTTATGAAACACTTTCTTCTGTATCTATAGAGATGAACATGGGTTTTTTTTTTTCATTTATTCTTTATAAACACAGTATATTACGTAAATTAATTGATTTGGGGGATGTTATATCAACCCTTTATTCCCAGGATAAATCATAGTGTATGATCCTTTTTAATATATTGCTTAATTCAGTTGGTTTATACTTTGTTAAGGATTCCAAGGATATTGATTTTTAGTTTTCTTGTGTTGGCTTTGTCTGGTAGTGGTATGAGGTAATTACTAGTCTCAGAGAATTAAATAGGCAGTGTTCTATCTTCCTTTATTTTCTGAAAGAGTTTGTAAAGGATTGGTAGTATTTCTTTTAAGTATTTGATACAATTTACCAGTTTACCAATGAAGCCACCTGGACCTGAGCTGTTCTTTTGGGGAAGATTTTAAAATACTAGTTCAATTTCTTGTTATAGATATATTCAGATTTTCTGTTGCTTATTGGCTTAATTTTTATAATTTGTGTTTTTTCAGGAATTTGTCCATTTCATCTAAGTTATCTAATGTGTGGGCATAAAATTGTTCATATAATCTCTTTTAATCCTTTTAATTTCTGTGGCGTGGGTAGTAATGTCTTCTCTTTCATTCCTGATTTTGGTTATTTGTATCTTCTCTCTTTTTTTTTTCTTTGTGGTCAATCCAGCTAAAGACTTGTCGGCTTTATTGATCTTTTCAAAGAACCAACTTTTAGTTTCTTTGATTTTCTTTATTGTTTTTCTGTTTTCTGTTCCATTGATTTCAGTTCTAATCTTTATTATTTCTTTTACTTGCTTTGAGTATAGTTTGCTCTTCTTTTTCTAGTTTCTTAAAGTAGAATTGTAGGTTATTGATTTTTTATCTTCTTTTCTTAAATAACTAAAGCTACAAATTTCCTTCCAAGCACCATTTTCTCTGTATCCCATCCCGTTTTTTTAATGTTTCTAAAAGATTTTACTTATTAATTTATTTGAGAAAGAGAGAGTGTGTGCGCATGCACAGAGGGAAGGGTAGAGAGGGAGGGAAAGGGAGAGAATTTCAAGCAGACTCCCTGCTGAGCCTGAATGGGGCTCAATCTCGTGACCCTGAGATCATGGCCTAAGCCAAAAGCAAGAGACAGATGTTTAACCAACTGAGCCACCCGGGCACCCCTCCCACCCTGTTTTTAAAACTAAACATTTTAATTTTTATTTTATTATTTTTTTAAGATTTTATTTATTTGTCAGAGAGAGAGAGAACACAAGCAGGAGGAGTGGCAGGCAGAGGGAGAAGCAAACTCCCCGCTAAGCAGGGAGCCCGATTCAGGGCTCGATCCCAGGACCCTGGGATCATGACCTGAGGCAAAGTCTTAACCGACTGAGCCACCCAAGCGTCCCAAAATTAAATTTTTTTGAAAAAGATTTATTTATTTATTTTAGAGAGAGAGCACAGGCAAAGGGGGGAAGAGGGAGAGAAAGTCCCAAGCAGACTCCGTGCTGAGCACAGAACCCCATGTGGGGCTCGATCTCACAACCCTGAGATCATGACCTGAGCTGACACCAGGAGTCAGATTTTGAACCAACTTCACCACCCAGGCACTGCAAAACTAAACTTTTTATTATGAGATAATTGTGAATTCACATGCTGTCATTCCTAAGAAATGACACACAGAAATCCCATGTACCCTTTATGCAGTGTCCCCCACTGGTAACATCTTATAAAACTATAGTAGCGTGTCACAACCAAGATACTGACATTGATATAGTGAAGATACAGGACTTTTCCATCATCAAGGATCCCTTGTGTTGCCTTCATATAGCTACACCTGCTTTCCTCTTACCCACCCCTCACCCCCGCTTCCCCTCAGTCCTTAAGCCCTGGCGACTGCTAATCTGTTCTCCATTTCCATGATCGTGTCATTTCAAGAATGTTATATAAATGGAATCATACTTTCTGGGGTTGGCTTTTTTCACTCAGCATAATTCTCTGGAGATTCATCCAAGTGGTGTGTAGCAGTAGTTCAAAGTTTATTCCTTTTTATTACTAAATAGTATTCCTTAGTATGGATGTACCATAGTTTGTTTAACCATTCACCCATTGTCGGACATCTGGGTTGTTTCCAGTTATTGCTTATTACAGTTAAGGTTGCTGTAAACATTCATGTACAGGTCTTTGTGTGAACTTAGGTTTTTAGTTCTCCAGAATAAATGCCTAGGAGTACAATTGCTGAGTAGTGTGGTGATTACATGTTTAGTTTTTCAAGAAACTGCCAAGCTGTTTTCCAGAATGGCTGTACTAATTTTACATTCCTACCAGCAGTGTATCCACTTCTATATCCTCGCCAGTATTTGATGTTGTCACTGTTTTTTATTTTAGCTATTCTGTTAGGTGTGTAGTGATACCTCATTGTGATTTAATTTACATCCGTAATGGCTAGTGATAATTGAACATCTGTTCATGGGCTTATTTGCCATTTGTATATCCTCTTTGGTGAAATGTCTGTTCATGTCATTTCCTCGTATTGTAATAGGATTATTTGCTTTTTCACAATTGAGTTTTGAGATACTAATCCTTTGTCAGATCGATGTGGTTTGCAGATACTTTCTCCCAGTTGGTAGCTTGACCCTTAATCTTCCAAATAAGGTCTTTCACATAGAAGAATTTTACATTTTGGTGAAGTCCAGCTTGTCCATTTTCCCCTGCCTGGTGCTTTTGGTGTTAAGCCTAAGAATAAATACTTCATCTGGCCCTTTTCCCTGAAGATTTTCTCCCATGTTTTCTTCCTGAAAATTTTATAGTTTTATGTTTTACATTTAAGTCCATGATTTATTTTGAGTTGATTTTTGTATGAGTTGTGAGGTTTGGGTTGAGATTCATTTTTTGGCCTATGAATGTTCAATTGATCCAGCACCATTTGACAGAAGGGCTCTCCTTCCTCCATTGAATTACTTATCGCACCTTTGTCAGAAGTCAGTTGGGCATATTTGTGTGAGTCTCTTTCTGGGTTCTCTAATCTCTTCATTAATCTATAGATTTCCCTGCAAATATCACATAATCTGGATTACTGAAGCTATATAATAAATCATGAAATCAGGTGTAGTGATTCCTTCCACTTTATTATTTTTTTTTAATTACTTTAGCTAATCTAGTTCCATTTTCTTTCCATATAAATTTTAGGATAAGCTTGTCTATATCTGTAAAAAATATTGCTGGGATTTTGATAGGATTTTGATTAAACCTATGTATGAATTGGGGGAGAATTGATATCTTTTTATGTTGTGTCTTCCAGTTAACACAAAATATCTCTCCATTTATTTAGAAATTCTTGTATTTCTTTCATCATTGTTTTGCAGTTTTCAGCCTATAAGTCCTATACATGTTTTGTTAGATTTACATTTAAGTGTTTCATTTTTTTGACTGATTGTAAATGATACTGTATTTTAAAATTTGATGTCCTTGTGTTCATACAGTTGATTGTATATGTTTATCTTGTATCCTGCAACCTTGCTGAACTTAGTAGTTCTAGTTCTTTTATAGATTTTTTTCATACACATTCATTTCATCCACAAATAGGGACAGTTTTATTTCTTTTTTTTCCAATCAAGATGCCTTTTATTTCCTTTTTTGCCTTGTTGCACTGGCTATGACTTCCACTACTATGTTTAATAAGGTGATGAGAGTAGACATCATTGCCTTGTTCCTGTTTTTAGGAGGAAAGTAGTCTTTCACCAATAAATATAATGTTGGCTGTAAAGTATTTTTGTAGATTTTATTTATTTTTTATTTTTTTTAAAGATCTTATTTATTTATTTGAGAGAGAGAGAGAGACAGAGATAGCAACAGAGAGCACAAGCAGGGAGGAGAGGGAGAAGCAGACTCCCTGCTGAGCAAGGAGCCCGATGTGGGGCTTGATCCCAGGACCCTGGGATCATGACCTGAGCGGAAGGCAGATGCTTAACTGACTGAGCCACCCAGCTGCCTCTTTCTTGTAGATTTTAAAAATCAACTTAAAGTAACATTCTATCCCTAGTTTTCTGAGAATTTTTATTGGGAATGGGTGTTGAATTTTGTCAAATGCTTTATCTGCATCAGTTGATATGATTATGTGATTTTTTTTTCTTTAGCTAGTCAATGTGAGTTTTGAATATTTAACTAGATTTGTATCCAGAGAATAAACCTCATTTGGTCATGGTGTATGATTCTTTTAAGAAAAATTTATTGTGGTAAAATACACATAGCATAAAATTTACCATTTTAGCCTTTTGAAAATGTACAGTTGTCACTAAGTACATTCACAGTGTTGTGCAACCATCACCACTAATTCCAGAACATTTTCATCACCCCAAAAGCGTACCTCATACTCATTAAGCAGTCATTCCACATTCCCATTCTCCTCAGCCCCTGTCAACCACTAATCTGTTTTTTGTTTCTTTGGATTTGCCAATTCCGCATATTTCATATAAATGGAATTATACAACTTGTGGCCTTTTGTGTCTGGTTTCTTTCACTTAGCATAATGTTTTCAAGCTTCATCCATGTCATAGCATGTGTCAGTACTTCTTTCCTTTCTATGGCTAAATAATATGCCATATTTTGTTTATGCATTCATCTGTTGATGGGCATTTGGGTTGTTTCCATTTTTTGGCTGTTGTGAATTGTGGTGTTATGAGCATACAAGTTTTGGTTTAAACACCTGTTTTCAATTCTTTTGGGTATATACCTAGAAGTGGAATTAGTGGGTCATATGGCAATTCAGTGTTTAACTTTTTAAATTTCTTTTTTTTTTTTTTTTTTTTTAGAGAGGGAGCGGGGGGGGGGGAGGGGGAGGGGCAGAGGGAGAGGGAGAAAGAAAATCTTAAGCAGGCTCCACGCCCAGTGCAGAGCCTGACACGGGGCTCAGTCTCACAACCCTGAGGTCACAACCTGAGCCGAAATTAAGAATCAGATCCTTAACCTACTAAGCCACGCAGACACCCCTCAGTGTTTTAACTTTTTGAGGAACTGCCAAACTCTTTTCCAAAGTAGCTACACCATTTTACATTCCCACCTGGAATGTATGAGGGTTCCAATTTCTTCCTATCCTCATCAATATTTATATTTTACATTTTGTTGCTGTTGTTACAGCTATCCAAGTGTGTGTAAAGTGGTATCTCATTGTGGTTTTGATTTGTAAGTCCCTAATGATTAATGATGTTGAGAATCTTTTCGTGTGCTTGTTGGCCATGCATATATCTTCTTTGGAGAAAGGTCTATTCAAGTCTTTGCTCATTTTTAAAGTAGGTTGCTTGCCTTTTTGTTACTGAGTTGTAGAAGTTTATATATTCTATATATATTCTGGATACTAGAACCCATATAATTCTTTTTACATATTGCTGAATTATATTTGCTAAGGATTTTACATTCACTAGGGATATTGGCTGTAGTTTTCATTTTTTGTATTGTCTCTGGTTTTGGTCAGGGAAAATGCTAGCTTCAAAATGAATTGGGAAGTGTTCCCTCTTCTGTTTTCTGGAAAAGATTGTATATTATTGTTGGTAATTCTTTGAAAGCTTGATAAAATTCTCCAGTGGAAGCCATGTGGACCTGGAGATTTCTTTTTGGGGGGATTTTTAAAATTAAAAATTCTATTTCCTTAAGAGTTATAGAGCTATTCAAATTATGTATTTCATATTGGATGCATTGCAAGAGGTTGTGTTTTTCGAGGTATTGGTGTATTTCATCTTAGTTGTCAAGTTTTCATGTGTAGAGTTGTTTGTAGTATTCCCTCACTATCTTTTCTATTTCTACAGGGTCTATAGTGATACTTCCTGTTTCTTTTTCTTTCTTTCTTTTTTTTTTTTTGATAATTCCTGTTTCATTCCTGATAGTGGTAGTTTGTGTTCTCTCTCTCCCCACCTCAGTCGATTTCTAGAACATGGAAATGGTTGTTTTTGTCAATTTTATCCAAATTTATAGTTACTTTTCAGGGACATAATTTGCCTTCCATCTTCCCTGAAAGTCTTGCCTCCTCAATGTAGTTTTTTTTAATGGATTTTTTTTCAAGGTTAAGGAAGTTTCCCTTTAATTCTAATTATCTTAGGGGTTTTTAATTTTGTCTTGTTTTAAATAATGAATAACTGATCATCTTTTCTGTATCTTGCGTGATGATATTTTTTCCTTTAATCTATAAAATGTTACATTGCTAGATTTTCTGATGTTGAACTCGATGCGTTCTTCAAAAAGTTCTACTTGGTTGTGTCACATTTTTTGTTGTTGTTTTTTTTGTTTTTTAAAGATTTATTTATTTATTTGTCAGAGAGAGAGAGAACACACAAGCAGGGGGAGCGGCAGGCAGAGGGAGAAGCAGGCTCCCTGCTGAGCAGGGAGCTCCATATGGGACTCGATCCCAGGACTCTGGGATCATGACCTGAGCCGAAGGCAGATGCTTAACCGACTGAGCCACCTAGTCATCCCTCACATTGTTTTTTTTAATACCCTGCTTAAGTTAGGGTTGTCATTTTATTTAGAAGATTTGCATGCATACTAATAAGTGAGATTGATCTAAAATGTTACTTTCTTTTACTGTTTAGTGAGTTTGTTATGAAGTTTATATTAGCCCATGAAATGGGCTGAGTAACTTTTACACTTCCATTTTTTTTAAATATATTGTTTAATAAAGAAAGATTATCTTTCTTTGGAAGATTTGATAAAACTTTTTAGTAAGACAGTGGGCTTAATATTTTTTATCATGAGCGACATTTGATTATCAGTTCCTATTTTGGTAATTTATATTTCTCTTGAAGTCTTTCCATGTGTTCTTAGTTTTCAGATGTCCTGGAATAAAGTTGTTCATAGTATTCTCATGTTATTAAAAATTTTTGCTCTTACCATTTATTATATTTCCTTTTCTATTCCTAATATTGTTCTCTCTCTCTCTGTCTCTCTGTCTCTCTTGCTTTCTCTCTGTCTCGGTCTCTCTCTTTTTTCCCCCCTATTTTTCTGACTAACAGACTTGCTGGAGTTTTTTTTTTTTTTTTTTTAAGATTTTATTTATTTATTTGACAGAGAGAGACACAGCGAGAGAGGGAACACAAGCAGGGGGAGTGGGAGAGGGAGAAGCAGGCTTCCCGCAGAGTGGGGAGCCCGATGCGGGGCTCGATCCCAGGACCCCGGGATCATGACCTGAGCCGAAGGCAGATGCCTAACGACTGAGCCACCCAGGCGCCCCAGACTTGCTGGAGTTTTTTCTGTTTTAGTAATTTTGTCAGAGAACACCATTTTGGTTTTGTTGATTATAGTTTTGTTTTGTTTTCTATCACTAATTTATATGGTCTTCTATTTTTACACCTGTATTTCTACCTCTTTTGGGTTTACCTTTTTCACCCTAGGGTCCTGAACTGAATATGTAACTCATTTATTTTCAACCTTTCCTATTTTTGTTTTTGCAACTTTTTTTTTTTTAATCAAGCCCTTTTTCCAGAAGCAGCTTCTGGGCCCATCTGTTTCTTGAAGCTCAGGGTGTTGTTCATTTTTTATTGAGGTATAATTCACATATTGTAAAGCTCACCCATTTAACATACATGATTCAGTGGATTTTAGTATATTCACAAAGTTGTGCAACCATCACCCCTATCTAATTCCAAAACCTGAAACCCCATACCCATTAAGCAGTCATTTCCAACCCTAGCCCCTGGCAACCATTAACCTGATTTGTGTCTCTATGGATTTGCCTATTTTAAACATTTAATAGATATGGAATTATACATTATATGGCATTTTACACTTGGCTTCTTTTATTTAGCATGTTTTCAAGGTTCACCCATGTTGTAGCATCTATTAGTACTTCATTCCTCTTTATTGCTGAATAATATTATATTGTATGGATAGACCACATTTTGTTTATTCATTTGTCCACTGATGGACATTTGTGTTTCCACCTTTTGGTTACTATGAATAAGGCTGCTATAAACATTTTGTGTGCAAGTTTTTATGTGGACATATGTTTTCATTTCTCTTCAGTATATACCTAGGAGGAGAATTACTGGGTCGTATGGTAACTTTATATTTAATCATTTGAAGAACTGCCAGACTGTGTTTCAAAATGGCTGCATCATTTTAATTCCCACCAACAATATGTTAGGGTCCTGTTTTTCCACATCTCACCAACACCTGTTGCTATGGCTTTTTTTTTCCTTTGGCTATATTTTTTTTTAATTGACATTGTTTATTCTACAACAGGTGTTTTTTTTTTTTTGAAGCTAAAGTTCATGATTTACATTATGATTCACTCTTTGTGTTGTACATTCTCTGGGCTTGACAGTTGTATAATTACATATATTCACCATTACACTATCATACAAAATAGTTTCAATGCCCTAAAAATCCCCTTGCTCTACCTATTCATATCTCCCTTTCTTCCTACTGTTAAACTCCTGACAACCACTGTTCTTTTTTACTGCCTCCATAGCTTTGCCTTTTCCAGAATGTCATACAGTTGAAATCATACAGTATGTAGCTTTTTCAAGTTGGCTTCTTTCATTCAGCGATATGCATTTGAAGTCCCTCAGTGTCTTCCTGGCTTGATAGTTCATTTATTTTTATCACTGAATAATATTCCACTGTATGAATGTACCACCGTTTGTTTTTCCGAAAAAACAGCTTGATTGTTTCCAATTCTGGTAGTTAGGAATAAAGCTGTAATAAACATCTGTCTGCAGATTTTTGTGTGGACATAAGTTTTCAATTCATTTGAGTAAATACCAAGGACAGAGATTGTAAGATCATATGGTAAGAGAGTACATTTAATTTTGTATGAAACTGCCAAACTGTCTTCCAAAGTGGCTGTACATTTTGTATTTTCACCAGTAATGAATGACAATTCCTGTTGCTTATTATGACTTTTTGATTCTAGTCATCCTAGTGTGTGTGAAGTGGTGTCTTGTTATCGTTTTGATTTGCATTTCCTTGATGGCTAATGGTACTGAACATTGTTTCATGTGCTTACTGGCTATTTGTACATCTTCCTTGGAGAAATGTGTATTCAGATCCTTGACTCATTTTTACAATTGGGTTGTCTTTCTTAATTCTAAATGCAAATCTCTTATCAGATTTATGGTTGGCAAATGTGTTCTCCCATTCTGTGGGTTTTCTGTGCACTTTCTTGATGGTATCCTTTGAAGCCCAAGAGTTTTTCATTTTGATGAAGTCCAGTATGTCTGTTTTCCTTTGTTGCTGGTGCTTTTGGTTTCATATCTAAGAATCCTTTGCAAAATCGTGATTTGCTCTTAAACCCATAAGTTATTTAGTAGCATTTTATTGTTCTTTTTTTAAGAAAGATTTTATTTATTTGAGAGAGTGAAAGAGAGCATGAGCGGGGGGCTGGAAGGAGCAGAGGTAGAGGGAGATGGAGAAGCAGACTCCCCACTGAGCAGGGAGCCCAGTGTGGGGCTTGATCCCAGGACCCCGGGATCATGACCCGAGCCGAAGGCAGACGATTAACCGACTGAACCACCCAGGCACCCCTGTTCTAAACATTTTTTCAGCTTTAGTGAAGTATAATTGACTAAACATAAAAAATAAAAAATATCTTTTTATTCTTCTTTTCTATCAGAGAGTGAGGTCTGTTTAATATTCATTTTTTAATATTTGTTGAGACTGTCACTTATATCTGGTCATTTTTTATTATTGCATCACATGTAATTGAGAAGAATGAACAAATTTTTCTTGTTGGTGAGTTTATCTTGTTTTGAATTTGCTGATCTTGACTATAGAGACATACCTTTCTCCAAATTTGGGAAATTTTCAGCCATGATTTCTTCAAATATTTTTTTTCTGCACTAATCTCTTTCTGCTTTCCTGGGACTCTAGTGGCACAAAGAGTTGACCTTTTGGTATTTTTTCACAGGCCTGAGGTTCTGTTAAATTTATTCACTCTTCTTTCTTTCTGTTCTTTAGATTGGATAATTTTCATTGATCTGTCTTCAAGCTCACAGTATTTCTTTCTCTGTCATCTGTGATGGTTAATTTTATGTGTCAGCTTGGCTAGGTTATAATACCTAGTGTTTTATCAAACAGTGGTTTATGTATTGCTGTGAAGGTATTTTTTTAGATGTGATTAACATTTAAATCAGTAGACTTTGAGTAAAGCAGATTATCTTCTATAATGTAGGTGTGCCTTATCCAATCATTATAGGGCTTAAGAAAAAAGATAGTAGGAAGGGAAAAATGAAGGGGGGGAAATCGGGGGGGGAGACGAACCATGAGAGACTATGGACTCTGAGAAACAAACTGAGGGTTTTAGAGGGGACGGGGAGTGGGGGGGTGGGCTAGCCCAGTGATGGGTATTAAGGAGGGCAAGTATTGCATGGAGCACTGGGTGTTAATGCAAACAGTGAATCATGGAACACTACATCAAAAACTAATGATGTAATGTATGATGACTAACATAACATAATAAAATAAAATTTTAAAAATAAATAAAAATAAAAATCAAACCAAAACAAAACAAAAAAAGATTGACCTGCTGTGAGGAGGAAAGAATTCTCCTTCCAGACTGCCTTTAGACTCAAGACTGCAACATCAGTTTTTCCCTGGGTTTCCAGCCTGCTGGCCTGCCCTGAGGATTTTAAACTTTCCAGCCCCTACAATCACATTAGCCAAATCCTTAGAATCTCTCCAATTCTCCCTGCCTCCTTTTGTATGTATATTCTCTTTATCATTGATATTTTGCAGTTTCATTCCAGTGTGTCCCAAAAAAGTACACACAAACTTCTAAAATGCTCCCTAGAGGGCAGTGTTGTTTCTTTTACACCCATAACACTTCAGAGACTATTGCCATCTCTTTTGAGTAAGGTTGCTGTTTGGCCAGAGACTGGCTGGGTTGTGAGACCTGGGCTGTAGATCTCCAGCTTCTCATGATCTTCAAGGCTAGACTAATCCCCTTTTTAGAGACAAAATGACATGGATTCCAAAATTTTAAAGTAGGAGTTGTGCCTGCAGTCCTCATAATCCTCATATTTACCTATCATATATAGTTATATATCATATAAAATGATGGTTTTTGATACATTATACATACATATTACATATATACTTCTGCTATGAGCTCATCTAGTGAATTTTTTATTTCATATAGTTTTATCCTCTAAAATCTCCATTTGGTTATTTTTTATATTTTCTTTTTACTCTGCTGAGAACTATCTTTTCACTTATTTAAAGGGTATGTTTACCTCACAGGTCATAATTATAACAGCCTTGAAGTCTTTGTCTATAAATTTCAGGAGCTGAGTCATCTTGGGTTTGGCATCTGTTGAATGTCTTTTCCCTTGGGAATTAGTCACATTTTCTTGATACTTTGTATGTCAAGTAATTTTGGATTGTATACTGGATATTTTGAATCTTATGTTGTAAGAATCTGGGTCCTGTTATAAAGTCCTCTGGTGGATGTGATTTGTTTCAAAGCAGGCAGGCCATCAACCTGGTTGGGTTCAGACTCCAAATTCCTAGCTCACCTTCTGTATGCATTGATCCCAACATCAGTTCAGTTTTCAAAGCCTTTGCTCTGATACTGCGGGCTTATCCTACATATCGTCTACTCAGGGGCTCGTTTGAGTGGTGTTTTATATCACAGTTCAGTTCTCAAAGTCTTTGTTTGCTACATTGCTTTGGGTCTGTCCCATGCATGCTCAGTTCAGAGGTGAGCTTGGGATTTGTTCATATACAGAATTAAAGGATCCTCTTCTCCACCTCTAAATGTACTCATTCTAACAGCAACATTTTGAAAGATTTTTGTACCTGACCTGTTGAAAAGTCAAGAAAGACTTCAAAACTATTGCAGGGGCACCTGGGTGGCTCAGTCAGTTGAGCATCCAACTCTTGATTTCGGCTCAGGTCATGAACTCACGGTTGTGAAACTGAGCCCTGCATCAGGCTCTGTGCTCAGTAGGGAGTCTGCTTGAGATTCTTTCTCTCCCTCTCCCTCTGCCCCTCCCCCCGCTGGCTCGAGCTCTCTCTCTCTCTCAAACAAATCTTTAAAAAAAAAAAAACTATTGCAATGGGTGCAAGAGATTGAACTCACCTCTAAAATTTAAGCATTGAGGTGAGCTAGTGCAAAAGTACTGGAGGATGTTAGGGGAAGGTTTGTCTATGTGATTAGGCCAGCTCTACTTGCTAATTGGTGCTTATCAAAGTTAGGCTTCAACTCTTTCACCGAGGCTGGGAAATAGGGGTGATATCCTTCTGGATAATTAATTTCTTTTCTAGAGAGTATAACACTAAGTGAAATAAGTCAGAGAAAGACAAATACTATATGATTTCAATCATATGTCAAATTTAAGAAACAAAACAAAGGAGTGAAGAAAAGACAATGCCAAAAGCAGACTCTTAACTATAGAGAACAAACTGATGTTTACCAGAGGGGTGGTGGTTGGGGGATGGGTGAAATAGGTGATGGGGATTAAGACTAAACTTATCATGATGAGCACTGGGCAATGCATAGAATTGTGGAATCACTATAATGTACACCTGAAACTAATATAACACTGTATGTTAACTATACTGGAATTAAAAACACAGTATTTCTTTTTGTAAGAGTCTGTGAGTGGTAAACTACTTTCTTTCTGTGAATGTCCCTATTTTGTTTTACTCTAGAATGATAATTTAACCTAGGTATAAAATCCTGTGTTGCTAATAATTTCCCTTTTTCACTTTGAAAATATTATTCCACTGTCTTCTGGTAGCAGTTGTTGACTGATGCAAAGTCTGATGACAGTCTAATTTTCATTTTTTAGTGGTAGTGCCTTTTTTCTCTCGTGGCCTTAAAGATTCCCTTTATCACTGATGTTTCGCAGTTTCACTCCAGCGCGTCCAAAAAAGTACGCACAAACTTCCAAAGTGCTCCCTAGAGGGCAGTGTTGTCCCTATTACTTCAGAGACAATTGCTGTCTATTTTTTTAAATTTAATTTAATTTTATGTTATGTTAGTCACCATACAATACATGATTAGTTTTTAATGTAGTGTTCCATGATTCATTGTTTTCATATAACACCCAGTGCTCCATGCAGTACATGCCCTCCTTAATACCCGTCACTGGGCTAATCCATCCCCCCACACCCCTCCCCTCTAAAACCCTCAATTTGTTTCTCAGAGTCCATAGTCTCTCATGGTTCATCTCCCCCTCCGATTCCCCCCCCCTTCATTTTTCCCTTCCTTCTCCTAATGTCGTCCATGCTATTCCTTATTTTCCACGAATAAATGAAACCATATGATAATTGACTTTCTCTGCTTGACTTATTTCACTTAGCATAATCTCCTCCAGTCCCATATATGTTGATGTAAAAGTTGGGTATTCATTCTTTCTGATGGCTGAGTAATATTCCATTGTATATATGGACCACATCTTCTTTATCCATTAATCTGTTGAAGGGCATCTCGGCTCTTTCCACAGTTTGGCTATTGCGGACATTGCTGCTATGAACATTGGGATGCATATGGCCCTTCTTTTCCCTACATCTGTGTCTTTGTGTTAAATACCCAGTAGTGCAGTTGCTGGGTCATACGGTAGCTCTATTTTTAATTTTTTGAGGCACCTCCACACTGTTTTCCAAAGTGGCTGTACCAACTTGCATTCCCACCAACAGTGTAAGAGGGTTCCCCTTTCTCCACAACCTCTCCAACATTTGTTGTTTCTTGCCTTATCAATTTTTGCCATTGTAACTGGTATAAGGTGGTATCTCAGTGTGGTTTTGATTTGAATTTCCCTGATGGCTAATGATGATGAACATTTTTTCAGGTGTCTGTTAGCCATTTGTATGTCTTCTTTGGAGAAGTGTCTGTTCATGTCTTCTGCCCATTTTTTGACTTGATTATTTGTTTTTTGGGTGTTGAGTTTGAGAAGTTCTTTATAGATCTTGGAAATCAGCGCTTTGTCTGTAGTGTCATTTGCAAATATCTTCTCCCATTCTTTGGGTTGCCTCTTTGTTTTGTTGACTGTTTCCTTTGCTGTGCAGAAGCTTTTTATCTTGATGAAGTCCCAAAAGTTCATTTCGCTTTTGTTTCACTAGCTTTTGGAGATGTATCTTGAAAGAAGTTGCTGTGGCCGATGTCAAAGAGATTACTACCTATGTTATCCTCTAGGATTTTAATGGATTCCTGTCTCACATTAAGGTCTTTCATCCATTTTGAGTTTATCTTTGTGTATGGTGTTAGAGAATGGTCGAGTTTCATTCTTCTGCATGTGGCTGTCCAATTTTCCCAGCACCATTTATTGGAGAGACTGTCTTTTTTCCATTGCATATTTTTTCCTGCTTTGTAGAAGATTATTTGACCATAGAGTTGAGGGTCCATATCTGAGGTCTCTGTTCTGTTCCATTGGTCTATATGTCTGTTATTGTGCCAGTACCATGCTGTCTTGGTGATCAATGCTTTGTAATATAGCTTGAAATCGGGCAACGTGATGCCCCCAGCTTTGTTTCTCTTTTTGAACATTTCCTTGGCGATTCGGGGTCTTTTCTGATTCCATACAAATTTTAGGATTGTTTGTTCCAGCACTTTGAAAAATGTCATTGGAATTTTGATCGGGATGGCGTTGAAGGTTTGGCCAAAGCCTGGCAGATTGTGAGGTCTGTCCCATAGCTCTCTAAGGGTAGACTATTCCCCTCCACCCTTTTTATAAAAAGATTTTATTTATTTGAGAGAGAGAGACAGTGAGCGTTCATGTACGGATGAGTGGGAGGAGGGGCAGAGGGAGAGGGAGAAGCAGACTCCCGAGCAGGGAGCCCAATGCAGGCTCGATCCTGGAACCCCAAGATCATGACCTAAGCCGAAGGCAGATGCTTAACCCACTGAGCCACCCAGGTGCCCCTAATCCCCTTTTTATAGACCAAATGACATGGATTCCAAAATTTAAAGTAGGGGTTGTACCTGCAGTCCACATAATCCTCATTTCTGGGTTTATAACCTATTAATATGCATTTATTGGATTTTTAAAAAAATTATTACTGTCTATTTTTTTAAATTTAATTTAATTTTATGTTATGTTAGTCACCATACATCTAAAAAAATACATCTATTTTTTTAATTTTAAAAAAATTATTATTAATTTTTATTTTTAATAGAAGTACAGTTGACATACAATATATTAATGTTTCAAGTGTACCACATCCTGATTTAACACTTATGTACATTACAAAATGCTCACCACAACTATAGTTATCATCTGTTGCCATACTAAGTTATTACACTATTATTGACTATATTTCTCATGCTGTACTTTTCATCTCCATGATTTATTTATTTTATAATTGGAAGTTTATAACTCTTAATCCCCTACACTTATTAACCCACCCTCCCAGCCCTCCCCTTTGGTAACCACCAGTTTGTTCTCTATATTAATGAATCTCTTTCTGGTTTTGTTTTTTTAGATTTCAGATATAGGTGAAATCATAGCATTTGTCTTTCTCTGTATAACTTATTTCACTTAGCATAATACCTTCTAGGTCCATTCATGTTGTGGTGAATGGCAAGTTTTCATTCCTTGTTATGGCTGGGTAATACTCCATTGCATATGTATACTACATCTTCTTGATCCATTCATCTATTGATGGACACTAAGGTTGCTTCCATATATTGGCTATTATAAATAATGCTGCAATAAACACAGGGGTACATACATCTTTTGGAGTCAGTGTTTTCTTTTTCTTTGGGTAAATACCCACAAGTGGAATTACTGAATTGTGTGGTATTTCTATTTTTAATTTTTTGAGGGACCTCCACACTGTTTGCCACAGTGGTTGCTCCAATTTACATTCCCACCAACAGTGCATGAGGCTTCCCTTCTCTCCACATTTTCACCAACACTTATTTCTTTTCTTTTTGATTCTAGCAATTTTGAGTGGTGTGAGGTGATATCTCATTTTGGTTTTGATTTGCATTTCCCTGATGATTAGTGATCTCGAACATGTTTTCATGTGTCTTGGCTCTCTGTATGTCTTCTTTGGGAAAGTGTCTATTCACGTGCTCTGCCCATTTTTTATTGGATTTGGGGGGGAGGTTGGTGTTGAGTTGTATAAGTTCTTTATATATTTTGGAAATTAACCCCTTATCAGATATATCATTTACAAATATCTGATCCCATTCAGTAGGTTGCCTTTTCATTTTGTTGATGGTTTCCTTCACTGTGCAAAAGTTTTTTAGTTTGGGGCGCCTGACTGGCTCAGTCGGTAGAGCATGCGACTCTTGATCGCATTTGTAAGTTTGTAAGTTTGTAAGGTTGTAAGTTTGAGCTCCACATTGAGTGTAGAGATTACTTTAAAAAGTAAAAAAATCTTTAAAAAAATCTTTTAAAAAAAAGAACCCAGTGGTTTATTTTTGCTGTTGTTTCCCTTGCTTGCATAGATAGATTAAAAAAAATATATTGCTAAGGCTGATATTGAAGAGTTTCCTGCCTATATTTTCTTTAGGAGTTTTATGGTTTCAGGGCTCAAATTTAGGTCTTCAATCCATTTTGAGTTTATTTTGTGTAGGGTGTAAAAGAGTGGTCCACGTTCATTCTTTTGCAAGTAGCTATACAGTTTTCCGTACCATTTATTAAAGAGATTGTCTTTTCCCCGTTTTATATGCTTGCTTCCTTTGTCATAAATTAATTAACCATATGAGTGTGAGTTTACTTCTGGGCTCTCTATCCTGTTCTATTGATCTATGTGTCTATTTTTGTGCCAGTACCATACCATCTTGATTACTATATCTTTGTAGTATAGTTTGATCTTGAGATTGTGATACCTCCAGCTTTGTTATTCTTTCTCAAGATTTCTTTGGTTATCCGCAGTCTTTGGTGGTTCCATTCAAATTTTAGGATTATTTGTCCTAGTTCTATGAAAAATGCTCTGGTATTTTGATAGGGATTGCATTGAATCTATAGATTGCTTTGGGTAGTATGGACATGCTAATAATATTAATTCTTCTAACCCATGAGCATGATATATCTTTCCATTTGTTTGTGTCATCTTCAGTTCCTTTCATCAGTATCCTATAGTTTTCACTGTACAGGTCTTCTGCCTCTCTGTTTTTGTTTTGTTTTGTTTTTTCAAATTTTTATTTAAATTCTAGTTAGTTTACATACAGTGCAATATTGGTTTCAGGAGTAGAATTCAGTGGTTCATCACTTACAACACCCAGTGCTCATCATAAGTGCCCTCCTTAATACCCATCCCCCATCTAGCCCATCCCCCACCCTCCTCCCTCCATCAACCCTCAGTTTGTCATCTGTCATTAAGTCTCTTATGGTTTGTTTCCCTCTTTCCCCCCTCCCATAAGTTCATCTGTTTTGTTTCTTAAATTACACATATGAATGAAATCATATGGTACTTGTCTTTCTCTGACTGACTTATTTCACTTAGCATAATACGCTCTAGCTCCATCCGTGTCATTGCAAATGGCAAGATTTCATTCCTTTTGATGGCTGAGTAATATTCCATAGTATATATATACCACATCTTCTTTATTCATCAGTCAGTGGACATTTGGGCTCTTTCCATAGTTTGGCTGTTGTTGATCATGCTGCTATAAACATCGGGGTGCATGTACCACTTCGAATCTGTATTTTTGTATCCTTTGGGTAAATACCTAGTAGTGCAATTGCTGGGTTGTAGGGTAGTTCTATTTTTAACTTTTTGAGAAACCTCCGTACTGTTTTTCAGTGGCTGCACCAGTTTGCATTCCCCTTTCGTCACATCCTCGACAACACCTGTTGTTTCTTGTGTTGTTAATTTTAGCTATTCTGACAGTTATGAGGTGGTATCTCATCATGGTTTTGATTTGTAATTTCCCTGTGATAAGTGATGTTGAGCATCTTTTCATGTGTCTGTTAGCCATCTGAAAGTCTTCTTTGGAAAAATGTCTATTCATGTCTTCTGCCATTCCTTAACTAGATTATTTGTTTTTTGGGTGTTGAGTTTGATAAGTTATTTATAAGTTTTAGATACTAACCCTTTATCAGTTCTGTCATTTGCAAATATCTTCTCCCATTCTGTAGGCTGCCTTTTAGTTGTGTTGATTGTTTCCTTCACTATGCAGAAGCTTTTTATCTTGATGAAGTCCCAATAGTTCATTTTTGCTTTTGTTTCCCTTGCCTCCAGAGCCATGTTGAGTAAGAAGTTGCTATGGCTGAGGTCAAAGAGGTTGCTGCCTCTGCTCTCCTCAGGATTTTGATGGTTTCCTGTCTCACATTTAGGTCTTTCATCCATTTTGAATTTATTTTTGTGTATGGTGTAAGAAAGTGGTCTAGTTAGCATGTGGCTGTCCGGTTTTCCCAACACCATTTGTTGAAGAGACTGTCTTTTTTCCATTGGATATTCTTTCCTGCTTTGTTGAAGATTAGTTGACCATATAGTTGGGTCCATTTCTGGGTTTTCTATTCTGTTCCATTGATCTATGTCTGTTTCTGTGCCGATACCATACTGTCTTGATGACTACAGCTTTGTAACATAGCTTGAAGTCTGGAATAGTGATGCCTTCAGCTTCGCTTTTCTTTTTTAGGGTTGTTTTGGCTATTTGGGGTCTTTTGTGGTTCCACACAAATTTTAGGATTGTTTGTTATGAACAATGCTATTGGTATTTTGATAGGGATTGCATTAAATATGTAGATTGGTTTGGGTAGTATAGATATTTTAACAATGTTTGTCCTTCGAACCCATGAGCATGGAATGTTTTTCCATTTCTTTGTTTCCTCTTCAGTTCCTTTCATAAGTGTTCTATAGTTTACAGGGTACAGATTATTTACCTCTTTAGTTAGGTTTATTCCTAGGTATCTTAGTTTTTGGTGCAATTGTAAATGGGACTGATTCCTTGATTTCTTTTTCAGTTGCTTCAGTATTGGTGTATAGAAATGCAACAGATTTCTGTATGTTGATTTTATATCCTCTGTCTTTGCTGAATTCATGTGTTAGTTCTACCAATTTTTTGGTGGAGTATTTAGGGTTTTCTACATAGAGTAACAGGTGGTCTGCAAAGAGTGAAAGTTTGACTTCTTTCTTGCCAGTTTGGATGCCTTTTATTTCTTTTTGTTGTCTGATTGCTGAGGCTAAGACTTCCAGTACTATGTTAAATAGTAATGGTGGTCTTCCACCTCTTTGGTTAAATTCATTCCTAGGTATTTTATTCTTTTTGATGCAATTGTAAATGGAATAGTTTTCTTAATTTCTGCTAGTTTGTTAATAAGTGTATAGAAATGCAACAGATTTCTATATGTTAATTTTATATCCTGCAACTTCATTGAATTCATTTAATGAGTTTTAATATTTTTTTGGTGGAGTCTTTAGGATTTTCTATAGATAGTATCATGTCGTCTTCAAATAGTGACAGTTTTACTTCTTCCTTACCAGTTTGGATGCCTTTCATTTCTTTTTCTTGTCTGATTTCTGTGGCTAGAATTTCCAGTACTATGTTAAATACAAGTGGGGAGAATGGACAACCTTGTCTTTTTCCTGATTTTAGAGGTAAAGCTTTTGGCTTTTCATCATTGAGTATGATGTTAGCTGTGGGTTTGTCATATATGGCCTTTATTTTGTTTAGGTATATTCCTTCTATACCTACTTTGTTGAGAGTTTTTATTGTGCAGGGATGTTAAATTTTGTCAAATGGTTTTTCTGTTCTATTGGGATGATTATGATTTTTATCCTTCATTTTGTTAATGTGGTGTATCATGTGGATTGATTTGTAGATATTGATCCATCCTTGCATCCTGGGATAAATCCCCTTGATCATGGTGAATGATTCTTTTAATGTATTGTTGAATTTGATTTGCTAATATTTTGTTGAAGATTTTTGCATCTATGTTCATTGGGGATATTCTTCTATATTTTTCTCTTCTTTTTGGTATTGTCTTTGTCTGGTTAGGCTATTAGGGTAATAGTGGCCTCATAGAATGAATTTGGAAGTATTCCTTCTTCTTCTGTTTTTTAGAATAGTTTGAGAAGGATAGATATTAACTCTTCTTTATTTTTTCTTTTTTTTAAGATTTTATTTATTTATTTGACAGAGAAAGATACAGCAAGAGAGGGAACACAAGCAGGGGGAGTGGGAGAGGGAGAAGCAGGCTTCCCACCGAGCAGGGAGCCTGATACGGGGCTCAATCCCAAGACCCTGGGATCATGACCTGAGCCGAAGGCAGATGCTTAACGAATGAGCCACCCAGGCACCCCTTAGCTATTATTTCTTCAAATAATTTTTTTGCCCCTTTTTCTGGGACCTCTGTAATGTGAATGTTAGTACACTTGATGATGTTGTACACATCCCTTAATCTATCATCATTTTTTAAAAAGATTTTATTTTTTTATTTGAGACAGAGAGAGAGAGATTGAGAGCACAAGTGGGGGGAGGGGTGGAGGGAGAGGGACAAGCAGACTCCCTGCTGAGTGCAGAGCCTGACTCCATCCCAGGACCCTGAGATCATGATCTGAGCTGAAGTCAGATGCTTAACTGACTGAGCCACCCAGGTGGCATCATTTTTAAAAATTACTTTTTCTTTTTGCTATTCAGCTTGGATGCTTTCCATTGCCTTATCTTCCAGATCACTGATTTGTTCCTCTGCATACTGTAAGCTGCTGTTGATTCCCTCTAGTGTGTTTTTCATTTCAGTTATTGTATTCTTCAGCTTTGATTGGTTCTATTTTATATTTTCTATCTCTTTTGAAGTTCTCACTCTTCTGTCAAGTCCAGTAAGTATCTTTATGACCATTACTTTGAACGCTTTATCAGGTAGATTTCTTATCTCTATTTTGTTTAGTTCTTTTTCTGAGATTTTTGTCTTGTTCTTTTGTTTGGAACATACTCCTCTGTCTCCTCATTTTGTCTGACTCTTTGTGTTTGTTTCTATGTATTAAGTAGGTCAGCTATGTCTCCTAGTCTTGAAGGTAGTGGCCTTATTTAGAAGGTATCTTGTGGGGCCCAGTAGTCCAGTTTCCCCTGGTTACCAGAACCAGGCTACAACTGCTAAGGTTGTGCTGGTGGGCAGGACTGATTCCCCCCTCTCTGATTTCCCAGGGCAGGAGTCACTTTGGAGGGGTGCAGTACCACCGGGGCTGCCTGCCTGGTGTAGTTGGGTGGTAGCTGCTTTGGGGAAATGCCAGTCCCAGCTGGGACTGCCCACCAGGTATGGCAGGACAGGAGTTGCCTTGGAGAGGCACCTGTCATGGCAGGTCTGCAGGTGAATGCCATGGTGGGGTAATAGGTGCTTGCAAGGTAGGTGGAGAGTATCAGAACTGGCTTCCACAAGTATCTGGCTAGCTACACTGAAGGAGGGTAAGATAAATAGTGCCTCCCCAAACTTCCATTTCCAGAGAAAGCTCCTAAAGATCCTTTCCCCTCCAGAACATTCCCTAAAGTTAGTCAATAAATCTGTGCTTTTCAAACTGCTTCATCTGTGCTGGGTCTTGACCAAGTATTAGTGTACTGGCTCTTTAAGAGTGGAGACTCAGTTTCCTATAGACTTCTAACTCTCACAGATTTAAGCCCTGCTGATTTTCAAAGTCAGACATTATGGGGGCTCATCTTCCCAGTGCAGGTCCCCAGGGCTGGGGGTGCCGAGTGTGGGGTGTGGTCCCTTGCTCCTCAGAGATGACTTCTGTGTCTGTAATGTCCCTCCCTCTTGTGGGTCACCATGTCAGAGGTCTGGTTCTCAGCTGTGTCTCTGCCCCTCCTACTCTTCTTGATGTGATGTTCTCTTTTTGTCTTTAGCTATGGAAGATCTGTTCTGCCAGCCTTCGGGTCATTTTCAGAGTGAGTTGCATTATATGCATTTATAGCTTTGTTTTGTCTGTGGGAAGAGGTGAGCTCAGAATCCTCCTACTCTCCCATCTTTCTGGGATCCTCCTATTAATACCTATTTCTTTCACTGATTCATGGAAATCTGCAGCTTTCACTAAAGTTTTGGTTAACTTCTTACAGTTTTTCATTATTTTATATTTCTTTATTCATTTAAAAACATTTAAATATATTTCACAGTAACTTAAATGCACTTAAGACCATCTCATTGGATCCTTTACACCCCTTCCTTCCTTCCTCCAATTATTCATTTATTTAACATTAATTGAGTTAATATGCCAGGTTTTATACTAGATGTGAGGACAGAGAAATAAATAAAACCTAGACCCATTTCTCAAGATTCATTCAACATCTTCCATACGTTACTAATCTAGAACAAAGAGTTTCATGACATGGAACAGAGTTTTAAAGAATGTGTGAAGCTGTGCCAGAAAAGTCTTTGACTTAAATAACTTAATTTCTTTTTTAGTGGATATGATAATTTTGGTCAAGAGAACCTACCCATTGGGGTGCCTGGGTGGCTCAGTCGTTGAGCGTCTGCCTTCGGCTCAGGTCGTGGTCCCGGGGTCCTGGGATCGAGCCCCGCATCGGGCTCCCTGCTCCGCGGGAAGCCTGCTTCTCCCTCTCCCACTCCCCCTGCTTCTGTTCCCTCTCTCACTGTGTCTCTGTCAAATAAATAAAATCTTTAAAAAAAAAAAAAAGAGAACCTACCCATTGTTCCTCAAGCTTCTGTAAGGCCAGCCCTGCTACCTTCTATAAAATACATTAGAGTAATATTTATTGACTCATGAGCAGGGTAGTTGTGAGAAACATCACAATTTTTATTGTCAGGTCTCATTCAGAAGAGAAATTGTTACTGGAAGTAGTACTTTTGGGAAATGGTTTTTGTCAGGCTGAATTATTTGTTCTATAACATCTTGTGCTAAACCTGAAAGTAATAGATAAGTATTCAAAGTGAATCTGAGTATTTTTTTCTTTTATCAATATTAATGGCATTACTTCCTGTGGACATTTGAAAACATTTAACTTTTTATCATAAATAATAGAAATATAGATTTATTTGTATAATTTAAAAAAATAAAATAAATGTTTGTTACTAAATATTAAAAGAAGAAAGTGAAAGTGATTGTTTTAATTAGGGACATCTTTGTTCACCGTAAGTGGTTGTCCAGAGCTTGGACTTTGAATTTCTATTTCATATGTTTCTTAAAAATATGAAGAATGAAACTATGTATTCTTTTCAAAAAACATTTAAAAAGCATAGATGTTCCTTGTTTGGGGAAAAAAGCATTGTTAGTGAAAAGCAAATAATTTGTATGATAATTTTGCCTAAACTTCTGTTAATTGAATGCCATTCTAAAATTTATTAGAGAGGGACGCCTGGGTGGCTCAGTCGGATAAGCGGCTGCCTTCGGCTCAGCTCATGATCCCAGGGTCCTGGGATCGAGTCCCACATTGGGCTCCTTGCTCAGCAGGGAGCCTGCTTCTCCCTCTCTCTGTCAAATAAATAAAATCTTAAGAAAATAATAAAATAAAATTTATTAGAGAAACTTTGACTTGAAAAAAATTAGTTTTAAACCATGGAGGACTATATTAATAGGAAATGTTATACCTCACAATAACAATTTAAAGGAATTTTAGGGCTAAAATTATTATAAAGTGATTTCATAGACTTAGTTTGCTTAAATGAGCAAGGCTGTGAATGAGAAAATATGAATGAATAAATGTTCTCCTTCAAAGAGTGGAAGAATGGGAAGATAGAAGAGATCCCTCATTTTCAGTTTTTTTGTTCACCATTTGATGTGCAGTCCTGCAGGGGATAGGACCAGTAGTCCCATTATTTGTAAGAATATTAATATAAAAATCTGAGAAATTAAGAAAAACACTGTAATGTTAAAATTGAATTTTAAAAATTCATATATGCCCGTGATTAAATAGTGTATTAGTTATCTATTGCTACATAATATTACCACAAAGTTAGAGGCTTAACACAGGACACATTTATTATTTCACACTTTCTGTGGGTCAGGAGTCTGGGCATGGCTTAGCTAAATGCTCTGCTTTAGGGACTCACAGAGGTTCAATCAAGGTGTCAGTCAAGGTTGTGCTTGCCTCTGCTCCCAAGCTTTGCGGTTATTGGCAGTTTTTCATTCCTTGCAGGCTGCTGGACTGAGGGTCTCCGTTTCTTGCTGGCTGTTAGCCAGAGGCTGCCCTCAGTTCTTTGTCAAGTGGCTCTTTTCATAAGTGGTTCACAGCCTGCAGCTGGCTTCTTTAGAGCTAGCAAGGGAGAGATTCTCCTTCTAAGACTGCCATCAGTCATACATATATAACCATATATATGTAATCGTGTGCATCCTGCCGTCTTTGCCATACACTACTGGCTAGAAGCAAGTCATGATTCCTTCCACTTTCGGGAGGGGAGCACACAGGAACATGAACACCAGGAGGTAGGGATCATGGGGGCCACCCTAGAGTCTGTCTGCCTCAATATGTATATTTTTCTAACTGTATCCATTGAAATGGCCTAAAAGCAATGTTACCCCAGTAATGAACACCCCTAAGTGCTCAGGTTGTGGTCTCTGAAAACCATTCCCCATTAAAGTGCAACTGGACCTTTTGGAGAAATAGCTTATTCCAAGGCTGGAACAGGGAAAATACAAGAAAAGCCAGGGATATTTTTTTGTGCTATAAATAAATAAAGTTCTTAAAGATTACTGGGGTTATGTTCCACTGGCCATCGTCATGACATTTAGAGCATTATAAAGACTAATGGTGGCAATGAGTTCAAACAGATGGACTCTGAAAATTCACTGAGGAAGCTGTTGAATCAACTACTTACTATGAAAATTCGTAATTATAATGGTAAAAAAATTAAACATTTTATCCTGCCTTTCCGGTAGAATTTGTATTTCATGTAACCAAATATCCCCCCAAATGAAGGAATGCTCTACTTCACAGATGAATGCTAATTCGTAAATGTAGAAGAGATGATAGATTTTGAAAAACATCACAATCTTGAATGAAATTACCATGATAATTATAATGATCATAACACCATATCTACAGGTGTTAAAATGGTTAATGGGAACTGGATTTTTTTAAAAAAGATTTTATTTTTAATTAATCTTTATACCCAAATAGGACTTGAACTCATATCCCTGACATCAAGAGTCACATGCTCTACCAACTGAACCAGCCAAGCACCCTCGAACTGGATATTTTTAAAATGCAAAAAGAACAATGGTCACTTCCTAGTTTCAGGGCAAAAATATAACTGTAAAATGGAGTGATTAGGCAATCATCACCTTAATCCAGTGGTCAGTCTCAACATCATTAATGGATTAACCATATATTACGTGTTTTCTGTTGTGATTCAACCTGAATGCCCATCACCTATAGAGAATTCTAGCCAAAAATGTTTAGTAAAAATGTTATAGCAAATACAGGGATAAAAGGACAAACTAAGGGGCACCTGGGTGGCTCAGTCATTAATCGTCTGCCTTTGGCTCGGGTCATGATCCCAGGGTCCTCGGATCAAGCCCCGCATCGGGCTCCCTGCTTTGCGGGAAGTCTGCTTCTCCCTCTCCCACTCCCCCTGCTTGTGTTCTCTCTCTCGCTGTGTCTCTCTCTGTCAAGTAAATAAATAAAATCTTAAAAAAAAAAAAAAAGGACAAACTACATAGCACCAGAGGTAGAAACTAAATGAACCAAAAGGTGGCATATTCTTCAAAGCAACTGTAGAACCGTCTCTTTAATAGTCAACATCATAACAAAAGGGACCTAATAATCAGATGCCATGGGTGGTCCTTGAATAGATCCTGTTATGGACCAAACAACTGTTAAGGGCATTTTTGTGTCATTTGGGAAATTTTTAATGTAGTCTAGATATTTGATGAAATGGACATATGGAGTTTGTAGACTTAAAAAAGCAGGTTATAAAATAGCATGTGATTCAACTGTGATTCATTTTTGTAAGAAGTACACACACATGCACAGACACATATAATGGTATAGGAAAAGATCTGGAAGTACAGGTACCAAGGTGTTAACAATGGTGGATCTCTCGGGGGGGGGGGCAGGAATGTTTATGAGTTTCCTATTGTTGTTGTAATGAATTACCACAAATTTAGTGCCCTAAAACAACACAAATTTATTCTCTTACAGTTTTGGAGGTCAGAAATATGAAGAGGCTTTTGGGACTAAAATCAAGGTGTCTGCAGGGTTGGTTCCTTTTGGAAGTTCTAGGAGAGAATCCATTGCTTGTGTCTTCCAGTTTCTTGAGGCTGAGGCTGCCTGCATTCCTTGACTCTCGTTACATCACTCCAATATATGCTCTTATTGTCACATCACTTTCTCTGTCTTCTGACCCTCCTGGCTCCCTTTCCTAAGGACCCTTGTGATTACATTGGGCCCACTTGGACAATCCAGGCTATCTACCCATTTCAAGATCCTTCACTAGTCACATCTGCAAAGTCCCTTTTGCCATGTAAGGTAACATTCACAGCTTCCGGGAAATCAGGTCGTGGACATCTTTGAGGGGAGCCATTATTCTGTCTACCATAGAATGTTATGTTTTTATTCTTTATTTTTGTTTATATATTTTGTATTTTTATATAATGTGGATGTATTACTTAAAATATATTAGTTAAAAGTAGAAAAATGTTATAGTTTAATATCAGGTGATATGAAATGTGGTTATTTATAAACTTTAATTTGGCTCCGTGTGAAGTTTGAGCTGCACGTTCAGTTATTTTCTCACTTTGTATTTATACTAAATCAGAAAATTCAAATTCACAAACATCTCCAGAAATGGCAGCAAGTGTTTGGTAACTGGGTCAGAGACTTTTGTATGTTGGATTGAACAAGAATCCATAAATTGAGAAGTAATTTCTTCCATTGAGTGTTGCCTCCAGACGCTAAGTGGATGAAATATCAAACTCAAATTCTGCAAGGATGAATGTTTCACCTTAGGAGACTATCACTAGGGGCAGTACTGTCCAAGGGTATGCTTTGAAAACACGTGGGGTTACTATGGTTGTTGCAGTGATTGACGGGAACCCCCTGGCTGGGGATTAGTTAGTTGGGCAGAAGCCAAGAATGTCATATGTCCTTCAATGCATGTGCCTTTCTTACGAGGATAAATTTTCCTACATCTTATGTAATTTTCAAACATCCCCCTAGGCATTCATGTGTATGAAAAACTTATTTGTAATCATCTGAACCTGAACCTGACCTCATTTTGCATGTAAACTCAATGTACTTTTTTCTCTTTCTAAAATTTATTTTTAAAAATATGGGATGCTTTTTACAAATTTTCATGTCATTCTAGTGCAGGGGCCATGCTTATCTTCTCTGTATAATTCCAATTTTAGTATATTGCTGCTGAAGTGAGCATAACTCAAAGTATTTTTTGCATGGTTTTAATATCCTGGAATTTTCCAGGAACGGAACTACTGTGTAAATTGAAAGGAGCGTGTGTTGTTTTGTTTGGAACTTTCCCAAGAATGGCTTAATGTTTTAGAAAATCATGCCAGTGACATCAATGCCATTTATGGGCTGTGCTAGATATCTTCCATTTGCCCTTCCAGATTCACTCCACCCTCTCTACCTGCTCTGTGTCATGGGAGGGGGCAGTATCAATAGGTTTCTTTGCCCTCCTGCTTCTGGATAGGTTCACTCAATGAAAAGCATGGGCAAGAAATCTGGAAGTTGAAAGGAGAGTGAGGTGTGCCACTTGAAATGACCATCAGGAAGTGAGTGTCGTCTGATCCATGGAAACCCTAAAATAGGATGTGACAACAGTATTCCAGTAGAAAATGGTAACGCTGTATATACATGATTGAGTCCAAGCTGTCAGAAGGCACAAGTGAAGTGCATGAGGCAATGTTTTAAACTCCCATGGTACTTGCTTCTACTGATTTACTTCTCCCCTAACCCACATTTATGACTTCCCAGAGAGTTCTCTATGACTGGTTAACAGAGAAAAAGCACAGGCCTGGTTTACACACGGTTTGCTGGCACCAGCTTAAAAATTCTAGCCCCTGAAAGACGGTGGTGAAGGAAAATATTCCTGGGAGCAAAACTTTGGGCAGGACCTCTTATTGTCCGCTTCATGTGGAAGGATAGATAGCCTGCTTTCTCTCTGGGCATGCTATTGTTGGAAGATGCTGTCACAGCCCAGAGTCACACTGCTTGTTCTTTCACAGGCCTGGAATGCAGAACCCAGACCACTCTTTACTTGAGCCCTTTCCCAGGGCTTTGTTTGTAGGGAGCTGCCTTGAGGGATGAGGTGATATCTCCTCAACAAATTAGAGGCTTGCTCTAGAAGATGTGAATTCCCCCAAGGCCAGTATTCCTCAGCTGCAATGCAAAAGTACATGATATACACAATGTGTCCACTGGGCCCCTCGGCATGGCCCCTGTGGGACTTGGGGAGTGGGGAACCCATACAAATATGCTGATGATGCTAGACTGCTTACCATGCTGCTGGCATCCAGTAAATGAAAACAGGCTACTTCATTAGCTTGTAAGTAGAAGAAAAATCTCAAACCCCGATGAATATTTATTAGACACTTTGCAGTTAGTTTTATAAGCCTTTTCGATAGGTATGTGACTTGTACCTGATTTTGCATTGAGAGGTGCAACTCAGAATTGTTCCTCTGTAGTTTGGGTCCCTTAGGGAAAATTTTTGCCACTTTTATGTTTGAATGACTTATTTTTTGTTTTGTTCAGGCATACTCCACTGACAGAGGTGTCACTGCACATCTGTTGGAAAAAACAGGTAAGTTTTAATGACTTCATGAAATTATTTGAAAAGTTTCGTGGCAACAGTACTAAGGACTAGAGGTAAATGGGTTGCCAATATAATAAATCAGAAATTCAGATATTGTCAGTTTTTGCTGTTCACACTGTAGGATGGATAACATTCCATGGTAATATTCCAATTGTTTATAGTTCTATTTTGCCCTTTTCCTTTCCATAGTAAGTTTTAATCTTCCGAGATCTGTCTTTATTTCTTTCGGTTCTAAATAATGGAATTTTAGCATTTGGTCTGGGAAACCACAGGCTGTCCTAACTGCCAGTATAAGAAATCCCAGCAACAGAATAAGATGATTTTCTGGTTTCTTAGTATGTCCTTGAAAATGTTATTACTAACAAAGGGGTCTTGTAAGACATCTGGAACTCAAAACTTCTGGCTTGTTCTGTGAACGTAACTTTGGCCTTAAAAAGCCTGTAATTCTTTTTGTTTGTATTACTTAATAATGTGTTTCCCTGGTAATGATATTTAAATTGCCATCTCCATGTCCTAAAAGCTATGAATACCTATGAGTTTTCTTTAATAGCTAAGGAAAATTTATGTGCACACACAAACTTGTATGCAAATGTTTCTGGCAGCTTTATTCATCAGAAACTACCAGATGGGGGCGCCTGGGTGGCTCAGTTGGTTAAGCGACTGCCTTCAGCTCAGGTCATGATCCTGGAGTCCCAGGATCGAGTCCCGCATCGGGCTCCCTGCTCAGCGGGGAGTCTGCTTCTCCCTCTGGCCCTCCCCCTCTCATGTGCTCTCTCTCTCTCTCTCTCAAATAAATAAATAAAATCTTTAAAAAAAAAAAAAAAGAAACTACCAGATGTCCTTCAACATGTGAATGGATAACAAACTGGCACATGCATACAGTGGAGTACTAGTCAGTGATAAGAAGGAAAGATCTACTGATTCACTTGACATGAATGAATCTTATTTCTTAGTGGTACAATATATATAACATAAACATGGATGAATTGTAAATACATTTTGCCAAGTGAAGGAAGCCAGATTCTAGGACCCCGAAGTATTGTATAGTGCCATTCATAAGACATTGTGCAAAAGGCAAAACTATAGGGAGATGTATTAGTTTCCCACTGCTGCTATAAAAAGTTACCACAAACTTGGTTGCTTACAACCACACAAATTTAGTCTCTTACAGTTCTGGAGGCCTGAAGTAAAAAATCAGTTTCACTAGGCTAAAGTCAAGGGGCTGTAGGACTGGTTCCTTTTGGAGGCTCCAAGAGAGGATTCATTTCCATAACTTTTCTGCCTTCTGGAGGCTGCCTGTATTACGTAGCTTGTGACTCCTTCCTCACCTCACTCCAACCTCTTGCTTCCATCCTCATGTCTCCTACTACCTCCTTTGACTGTCTTGCTGCTCTCCTTTAAGGACCTTTGTAATTACATTTAGGACTCACCTGGATAATCCAGGATAATCTCCCCATGGCGAAATTCTTAATCACATCTGCAAAGTCTCTTTTACCATGTGATGTAACATTCACAGGTTGGAGGGATTAGGACTTGCATATTTTTTCAGGTCATTATTCAGCCTACCACAGGATGGAAAGCAGAGCAGTGGTTGCCAGGGATTGTGGGAGAGGGAAAGGTTGAGTATATAATGGGCTGTACAAGGGTGGGGTAGATATATATGACTCTACAGTTGCCAAAAACCCATAGAATGGGGGCGCCTGGGTGGCTCAGTGGTTGGGCATCTTCCTTCGGCTCGGGTCATGATCCCAGGGTCCTGGGGTCGAGCCCTGCATCGGGCTACCTGCTCAGCGGGAAGCCTGCTTCTCCCTCTTCCACTCCCCCTGCTTGTGTTCCCTCTCTTGCTGTGTCTCTCTCTGTCAAATAAATTTAAAAAATCTTAAAAAAAACCCCATAGAATGTTACACCACCAAGAATGAACTTTACTGTTCGCAAATTTTTAAAAATCCATCTGATTGTCAGTGATCCTGGGATGGAATGCAGCATGTGACAAAAGAATCTAATGGTATTAAAACTGTATGGTATAACTTTGCTGAAGAGGGTAGGGGGGAATGTTAAATAACTTTGAAAAACTGTTTTTAAGTTTATGGACACAGAGAATAGATTGGTGGTTGCCAGAGGAGAGGGGTGAGGTGTGGGCAAAATGGATGAAGGGAGTCAAAAGGTGCAAACTTCCGGGCGCCTGGGTGGCTCATTTGGTTAAAGCATCTGCCTTCAGCTCAGGTCATGATCTCGAGGCCCTGAGATCAGGCCCTGCGTCGGGCTCCCTGGTCAGCGGGGAGCCTACTTCTCCTTTCCCTCTGCCATTCCCCCACTTGTGCTCTCTCTCTTTCAAATAAATAAAATATTTTTTTAAAAAGGTGCAAACTTCCAGTTATAAAATAAATAAGTCATGGGCATGTAATGTACAGCATGGTGACGACTATAGTTAATAATACTATATTGCATATTTGAATGTTGCTAAGAGAGGAAGTCTTTAAAGTTCTCATTGCAAGAAATGTGTATATGGTGGCAGATGTTAACTGGACTTAATGGGGTGATCATTTTGCAGTATATACAAATATTGAATCATTATGTTGTACACCTGTAACTAATAAAATGTATGTCAATTATACTTCAATTTAAAAAAAGAAAAACTGGTGTTTTGACTCGATATTATAAGGCTAACAATAAAAAGAACTGTACATAAATGTACTCTAGTTGGTAGATACATACAGAAATATAGATATGTACATATAGATATGTACATAGATACGTACTAGGGTAGTATACTTAGATATATTTTCTGGCTCTGGCTTCTGAAATGTTCTAGAAGCAGTGCTACCCCAGCAGCAATGAGCACACCTAGCACCCAGATCTTTGTTCCTAAATACCATTCTCCAATAAATGGAACCAGTGCTCCTTAAAGAAATGGCTGATTCGAGGCTTGGGGCAGGGAAGATATGAGTACAGAACATCACTAGGACCAGAAGAAGAGGACAATAGGAGCCTGCCTGGCCTCTCCAGACCCCTGCTATGAATCATACACTGTGATGTATATTCTGACTTTTGTGCTGTTGCTATAGCATGTCCTTTCCCTATAATAAACTGTACATTTGTAAGCCATGTCATTTTGGGTCCTGTGAGTCTTCTTTAGGATTTGAACCCTGCTTACATGCCACTGTTAGTACAGCTATATATTCAGTTTTTGTAAATGCTACATGACACTAGGAAAAAAAACCAGTATATTATCTAGTATTCAATACATGTTTCTTTCCAGGAAGCTATTAAACAACACTTATTAATTGTATTATTAAGTGATATTCTATCCTTCTTCATATTTTGGCTTTATAAATTAAAGTGTCATTTTTTAAATGTCAAATTGTACTAATGTAAGTATTTTCATCTTTGATTTCTCTTCATTTGCATTTCCTTTATATTTCCCCATCCTTTACATTAATCTTTTTGTTTCATTTTGTTTCATTTAAATAACATAAAATAGAATTCTTAATCCAATTTGTGAATCCTAATTTTTATTTATTTTTGTCTTTTTTTTTTTAAGATTTTATTTTTAAGTAATCTCTACAACCCATGTGGGGCTTGAACTTACAACCCTGAGATCAAGAGTCACATGCTCTACCAACTGAGCCAGCCAGGCACCCCTGTGAATCTTGTTTTCTTTTTGAATCTTAATTTTTAATAGGGGGGTAGATTCCAATATATTTATTATGATGACTAATACATTTTTTATTATTCATGTCATATTTTTATGCTATCTTTTTTAAAAAAAGATTTATTTATTTGAGAGAAAAAGAGAGCGTGAGCAGGAGGGGCAGAGAGAATCTCAAGCAGACTCCATGCTGAGCACGAAGCCAACTTGGAGCTCGATCTCATGACCCTGAGATCACCACCTGAGCCAAAACCAAGAGTCAGATGCTTAACTGGCTGTGCCACCCAGGCATCCCTTTTTATTCTATCTTTAATGTTTCCTTATTTTTTAAATTTGTTTTATGATTTTTTAATCTGTTTTTCCCTTTTGAGTGTTTGCTTTTATCTTCATTTCTTTGGAAGCCATATATACTCCTTTTGGTACTGGTAAGTGTGACCTTTCTGTTTTTCAAAAGCATTCTGTGGGTAATATATACAGTATGTATGTATGTATGTATGTATTATTTTAATTCCAGTGTAGTTAACGTAGTGTTATATTAGTTTCAGGTGTACAATATAGTGATTCAACAATTCTGTACATTACTGAGTACTCATCAAGATAAGTGTACTCTTAATCCCCTTCACCTATTTTACCCATCTCCCCACCCACCTCCCCTCTAGTAACCATCAGTGTGTTCTCTGTAGTTAAAAGGCTGTTTTTTTGCCTTGTCTCTTTTTTTCCCTTGTTCATTTGTTTCGTTTCTTAAGTTTTACACATGAGTGAAATCTATGGTATGTAAAAATATGGAACGCTTCACGAATCTGTGTGTCATCCTTGCACAGGGACCATGCTAATCTCTGTATCATTCCAATTTCAGTATTTGTAACTGCCGAAGCAAGTAGAATGTACACAGTATTTTAACAGCAAGAAAGCTGTCAACAACTGTTAGGATCATGTCAAAAGGACTTAGGAGCCAACCTAAAGAAGTTTTCCCTAGTCACAGTTGGGATAATTTGAGCATCAATAGGATAATTGCAGTGGATTGAAACACATGGAATATGTTTGAATCATGAGTTTATAATACTATCAAACAAACTTATTTTTCACCTTTAAAAAAAAAACAAAACTTGAAGTATGGACTTCCAAAATGGTGGGGTGAGGTCGGTAGACACTTTCCCCAGTGAAACAACCATTTAACTGGTGAAAATTATTTAAAAAACCCAACCATTTAAAGTCTCTGGGGGCGCCTGGGTGGCTCAGTTGGTTAAGCAACTGCCTTCGGCTCAGGTCATGATCCTGGAGTCCCGGGATCGAGTCCCGCATCGGGCTCCCTGCTCAGCGGGGAGTCTGCTTCTCCCTCTGACCCTCCCCCTTCTCATGCTCTATCTCATTCTCTCTCTCAAATAAATAAATAAAATCTTTTTAAAAAATAAAAAAAAAAATAATAAAGTCTCTGGGATTGTCCTAGGAACATACAGCAAATAGAGAAACATTTATCCAAGAAAATCTACTGGTAAACCTTAGTAAGAGTAATGAACTTGTTACTTAAATGGGAGTCTGTGACATTTGAGCCACAAACTGCTTCCCACTTCCCAGCTCAGTCTGATGGAATCTCTACTTCTGTAAGATGCAACCAAAGAGATGGGACTCCATTTCCTCCCAGCTCCCAGTCTAGGGCTATGGTTTCACTCCAGGAAGGGCAGGCCATCAGCATCTCTCATCACCCCAACTCTGTGTTGCAGAAGCTATATCCAGGCAGATTCAAGGCAGAGGATCGGAGGTCCCAGCCCTGTCCAGACTCCACTGTGGGACAGAAGTTCTCCTGCACGTGCAGCAGGCTGTACTACTGGGACCCGATCACTCCCGCTCCAGCTTGCTCACAGGGCAGAGGTTCCATATCCTGAGGAGCCGGACAAGAAGGCTGGGGGCCGCTATCCCCAGAAGAGAGACTCTCTCCTTCTTGCAGAGGGCCTGGGCTGCGATGACGTGAGCCCGGAGCTGCGTGTGCCCACGTGGAGGGAGCCTGTCTGCTACAGCCTGGGATGGAAGAGAGCTGAGGCAGCTGGAGAGCAGAGGCGTCCAGACCAAATCGACGGAGTTCCTGAATCCGGTCAACCTGAAGGCCGGCCCCACGGCTTCACTGCAATGCCCTGAGCTTCAGGTGAGAGAATTCATGGAAGCACCTGGTGCAGAACACAAGGGGAGCCCTCAATAAATGATGGGTTTCCTCCTGTCTTAAGGACTGCAGGGGTTTCTGCGGTGAAAAGTCGGCGTTAAAAATTGTTGCCCAGCTGTGCCGGTGTGTAGGGAGGTCATTTTCCCCCAGGTGGGGTGAGCTTTCAGTCTGCAGATAGAGATGTTCCTCGAGCTCAGGAAAACCTTTTCCCAGATCTTTCACGACTGCATCTTGGCTAGGAACAGCGAGTACCCGTCCGTCTCGGTGTTGGTCGTCCGATCTCCGTGTCGGCCGTCTCTGTCCTCCACCTGTGAAGGCTCAGTCCCCGGGGGCGTGGACGCGGGTGACCGTATTCAGCTCCCCAGCGGTTGCCCCCCTGCTCTTCCCGCAACCGTCCTGGGTCACGTGAGGCCCCGCGAAGGACTCTGAGCCCCTGGCTGCCCCCAGCCGGGCGGCGCGGGCAACGGGTTCCTGCCCCTTCCCGGCCCCACGGTCCTTCTAGGGCAGCTGCGTGCGTGTGAGGCGTGGCTTCTCGGCCACCGGCTGGGAGCAAAGTCAGCGGGCGGAGCCGCCGCGCTGCCCACGGATCCCGGGAACCCCTGCTGCTCCGCGCAGAGGCCTGGCCCGGGAGCTGGTTGGAAATGCAGAGTCTCGGGCCGTCCTGGCCCCGCTGCAGCAGAAGAGCAGGTTCACAGCACCCCCCCACCCCGGGAGTGGGGTGGGGGGGCGTTGTGTGCCCGTTAAGTTCCAGAAGCTCTGCTCCAGAGCCCAGCTTAGGGCTCCGTAACCCTTTTATTCCGAATCCAGCGGTTCTGGCTACGCTCGGGGTCACTCTTTACAGCGAAGACCGTCCCAGACTCCTCACCAGACCTCATCATGGCATGCTCTGACTCGACTTCTGACTTCGTTTTCTTTTCTTTTCAAGATTCTGTTTATTTATTTGTCAGAGAGAGAGACAGAGAGAGAGAGAGAGAGAGAGAGAGAGCATGAGCGGGGCAGGGGCAGAGGGAGAAGCAGGCTCCCTGCTGAGCAGGGAGCTCGATGCGGGGTTCGATCTCAGGACCCCGGAATCATGATCTGAGCCAAAGGCAGTCGCTTAACCGACTGAGCCACCCAGGCTTCCCCTGACTTCATTTTCATGTGAGTTTTCCCTCAACGTAGTGTCATTACCGTAAAGTGGGGACTCCACTGCCGGCCACCGGAGTCTTACACGCACAATTCACACTTTACTGAAACCTTAATTTCACTCAGATTCCTGCTGTGTCCTCTGCTTCCTTCACCTTTTCAAGAATTACGAAACGTTCCACATTTCTGCCAGCTGCTCCTTCCTGTTTTGTTCTCAATTTGGGGTGTTTGTTTCTATTTGCTTTATGTCTGTGTGCAAAAATAAGCAAAAAACATTTGTGGTTCATGTAAACATAGAGCACAATTCAAATTTGTTCCATATGAGATTCTCTGACGAGGAATTCTTACGTTCTGTAATTGGTGAGGATATTTTTGCTTTAAACTGTAATGTTGAATTATCACTTCTTTTGGCATATTTATTTAATGTATTTTGGGGTGAAAGTTATTATGTCATTAAAAAGGAGTCTTTGTTCAAAATGTGGCAGATTTTTCAAGAGCTGCTTTAGCAAACGTTGCTAACTGAAAGATCATTCTGTAAGGTAGTTATGTTCTTGGCAAAAATTAAAAAGTATGAGCACATCAAGAGTTAGCCAAGAAATGGGGATTTGGGAATTCTCTTCTTCTGCTGGAAGGAATATATATTCATATAGTCATTTTGGAGAGTAATATTGAAAATGTGCCATATCCAGCAATTTTACTTCTTTATACTCCAAGAGAAACTGTTATAAATGTGGGCAAAGAGGCATTTACCAGGATGTACTAATGTTTCTTTAAAGTATATTGGTGTGTGGCCCAGTTGTCTATGTATCACCTGGGCTCCTGGTTAAACTGCAGATCCCTTAGCTCTATCCCTACTAAAGATTATGGTCAACTAATCTTTGACAAAGCAGGAAAGAATGTCCAATGGAAAAAAGACAGTCTCTTCAACAAATGGTGCTGGGAAAATTGGACAGCCACATGCGGAAGAATGAAACTGGACCATTTCCTTACACCACACACAAAAATAGACTCAAAATGGTTGAAAGACCTAAATGTGAGACAGGAGTCCATCAAAATCCTAGAGGAGAACACAGGCAGCAACCTCTTCGACCTCAGCCGCAGCAGCTTCTTCCTAGAAACATCGCCAAAGGCAAGGGAAGCAAGGGCAAAAACGAACTATTGGGACTTCATCAAGATAAAAAGCTTTTGCACAGCAAAAGAAACAGTCAACAAAACCAAAAGACAACCGACAGAATGGGAGAAGATATTTGCAAATGACATATCAGATAAAGGGGTAGTATCCAAAATCTATAAAGAACTTATCAAACTCAACACCCAAAGAACAAATAATCCAATCAAGAAATGGGCAGAAGACACGAACAGACATTTTTCCGAAGAAGATATCCAAATAGCCAACAGACACATGAAAAAGTGCTCAACATCACTTGGCATCAGGGAAATCCAAATCAAAACCTTAATGAGATACCACCTCACACCAGTCAGAATGGCTAAAATTAACAAGTCAGGAAACGACAGATAGTGGCAGGCATACAGAGAAAGGGGAACCCTCCTACACTGTTGGTGGGAATACAAGCTGGTGCAGCCACTCTGGAAAACAGTATGGAGGTTCCTCAAAAAGTTGAAAATAGAGCTACCATACGATCCAGCAATTGCACTACTGGGTATTTACCCCAAAGATACAAATGTAGTGATCTGAAGGGGTACGTGTACCCCGATGTTTATAGCAGCAATGTCCACAATAGCCAAACTATGGAAAGAGGCAAGATGTCCATCGACAGATGAATGGATAAAGAAGATGTGGTATATATACACAATGGAATATTATGCAGTCATCAAAAGGAATGAAATCTTGCCATTTGCAACAATGTGGATGGAACTGGAGGGTATTATGCTGAGCGAAATAAGTCAATCAGAGAAAAACATGTATCACATGATGTCACTGATATGAAGAATTCTTAATCTCAGGAAACAAACTGAGGGTTGCTGGAGTGGTGGGGGGTTGGAGGGATGGGATGGCTGGGTGATAGACATTGGGGAGGGTATGTGCTATGGTGAGCGCTGTGAATTGTGTAAGACTGTTGAATCACAGACCTGTACCTCTGAAACAAATAATACATTATATGTTAAAAAAAAGAAGATAGTGGAAAAGGTAAAATGAAGGGGGGGAAATCGGAGGGGGAGACGAACCATGAGAGACTTTGGACTCTGAGAAACAAACTGAGGGTTCTAGAGGGGAGGGGGTGGGGGGATGGGTTAGCCTGGTGATGGGTATTAAAGAGAGCACGTATTGAATGGAGCACTGGGTGTTATACACAAACAATGAATCATGGAACACTACATCAAAAACTAATGATGTAATGTATGGTGATTAACATAACATAATAAAATTTTTTAAAAAAGTAAAAAAGAGTAGCTAGTAACCAGGGACATAGGTAAATCTCCAATTATCCATAGTTATTTTCTAGCGTTTAGTCAAGAGAAAGAACATTAAAGTTTACAGTGGAAAATCACCAATTCTTTTTGGTGAAAAACTAATCACCATTTCTTTCAGCCCCCACATTAATAATTTTCCTGTGTATGTGTTAATTTTAATCAATCTTACTAATATTTACATTAAATACATATTTTAAGTGTAAAAAAAAATTAGAATTTCTAGGAAATGAGAGCCAGCAATCTGCATCTTTTGCAAGATATTCCCTTGCAAATTTGAAAACCATTGCTGTTTTCTTTTTTTTTTAAAGATTTATTTATTTATTTGAGAGAGCAAGAATGAGAGAGAGTACATGAGAGGGGGGAGGGTCAGAGGGAGAAGCAGGCTCCTCGCTGAGCAGGGAGCCCGATGCGGGACTCGATCCCGGGACTCCAGGATCATGACCTGAGCCGAAGGCAGTTGCTTAACCAACTGAGCCACCCAGGCGCCCCATTGCTGTTTTCTTAATCATAAGTGGTCTAGTTTTATTTATTTCATTTTTTAATTATGCTAATTCTTTTGAAAATAAGTGCTGTTATATGGTCCACAGAAAAGTGAGAAGGGAGGCAATTGAATATCTGTAATGCTTGCCCCACTCCAAAGATTCTGTGAAATGTGAAGGTGATTTTTTCTTTGTATGTTTATTTTTGTTTGTTTTTTAAACTTGCTATGGAAAATTTCAAATATATACACAATGAGAATAATGCATCAAACCCCAATGTACCCAGAGTCAACATTTGTCCTTTCATGGCCAATTATGGTTCATTTATATCCCCTACCCACTTCACCCTCAACCCCTGTACGTCCCTCAACCTCCCTTATTATTTTGAAGGCCATCTCTGATAGCATATCATTCTCTTTATTGAAGTATAGTTGACATACAGTATTACATTAGTTTTAGATGTACAACGTAGTGATTCAACAATTCTATACATTACGAAATGCTCACCACAGTAAGTGTAGTCACCACCTGTCACCTTACCATGTTATTACAGTATTATTGACTATATCCCCTGTGTTATATTTTTCATCTCTGTGACTTATTTATTTTATAACTGGAAGTTTTACTTCTTAATCCCCTTCACTTATTATGCCCATGCTCCTGCCCACTTCCTCTCTGACAACTACCAGTTTGTTCTCTGTTATTTAGGAGTCTCTATGTTTTTTGTTTGTTTGTTCATTTGTTTTGTTTTTTAGATTCCACCTATAAGTGAAATCATGTGGTATTTATTTTTCTCTGACTTATTTCACTTAACACAATACCCTCTAGGTCCCATCCATGTTGCTACAATGGTAAGATCGCATTCTTTTTTATGGCTGAGTAATAGTCCATTATATATATATATCCTACATCCTACATCTATATATAGATGATATATATGTCCTGAATTTTCTTTATACTTTGATTTCAATAGACACTTAGGTTGCTTCCCTATCTTGACTGTTATAAATAATGTTGCAGGAGCTCCTGGCTGGCTCAGTCAGTGGAGCATGTGACTCTTGATCTTGGGGTCAGGAGTTTGAGTCCCATATTGGGTGTAGAGCTTACTTTAAATAAATAAGTAAAATGTTTAAAAAATTAAATAAATAAATAATGCTGCAATAAATATAGAGGTGCATGTATCTTTTCAAATTAGTGTTTTTTTTCCTTTAGGTAAATACCCAGAAGTGGTATTACTGGATCATATGGCATTTCTATTTTTAATTTTTTGAGAAACCTCCATAACTGTCACAGTGGTTGCACTAATTCACATTCCCACCAACAGGGCACAAAAGGGTTCCCTTTTCTCCACGTACTTGCCAACATTTGTTGTTTTTTGTCTTTTTGATACTAGCCATGCTGAATAGATATAAGGTATCTCATTGTGGTTTTGATTTGCATTTCCCTGATGATTAGTGATTTGGAGCATCTTTTCATGTGGTTGTTGGCTATCTATATGTCTTCTTTGGGAAAATGTCTGTTCAGGTCCTCTGTCCATTTTTAGTCGGATCGTTTGTTTTTTTGGTGTTGAGTTATATAAGTTCTTTATATATTTTGGATATTAACCCTTTATCAGATATGTCATTTGCAAATATCTTCTTCCATTCATTTTGATGCCTTTTTGTTTTGTTGAAGGTTTCCTTTGCTGTGAAAAATCTTTTTATTTTGTTGTAGTCCCAATAGTTTATTTTTTATTTTGTTTCCCTTGCCTTAGAAGATATATTTACAAATATGTTGCTAAGGCTGATGTTGAAGAGATTATTGCCTATATATTCTTTTAAGAGTTTTATTGTTTTAGGTCTTACATTTAGGTCTTTGGTCCATTTTGAGTTTATTTTTGTGTATGGCATAAAAAAGTGGTCCAGTTTCATTCTTTCCCATGTAGCTGTCCAGTTTTCCCAACACCATTTATTGAAAAGATTGTCTTTTCCCCATTTTATATGCTTGCCTCCTTTGTCTTAGATTGATTGACCATATAAGCCCGGGTTTATTTCTGGGCTCTCTAACCTGTTGCATTGATCTATGTGTCTTTTTTTGGTGCCAGTACCATACTGTTTTGATTACTATAGCTTTGTAGTACAGTTTGAAATCTGGGATTATGATACCTCCAGCTTTGTTCTTCTTTCTCAGAATTGGTTTGGCTACTCAGGATCTTTTGTGGTTCCATACAAATTTTAGGATTATTTGTTCTAGTTCTGTGAAAAATGCTATTGGTATTTTGATAGAGAGTGCATTGAATCTGTAGATTGCTTTGGGTAGTATCAACATTTTAACAATATTAATTCTTCCAATCCGTAAGTACAATATATCTTTCCATTTGTGTCATCTTCAGTTTCTTTTATCAGTGTTTTATAGTTTTCAGAGTATAGGTCTTTCATCAGTAGCATATCATTTTATCTGTAAATATTTTGATAATGTATCTCTAAAAGATAAAGACTCTTTTTAAGATATAATCAAATCATCATTACACCTAAACCAAATTAACAATAAATTGTTTATATCAGTATATATCCAGTTCATGTTGACAACAATCCAATGTTCACATTTCTCTATCTCATTTTTTTACACTTGTTTGTTTGAATCAAGATCGAAATAAAGTTCATACAGTGCATTTGATTAATAATATCTTTTAAGTCTTTTCTTATCTATTGATTTCCCCTCAAATTTTATGCTATAGTTTATTTGTTGAAGAAAGCAGGTCCTATAGTGTTTACCACCATCTGAGTTTTGTTGATTGCATCCCCGTGATTTCATTGATATGTTTCTCTGTTCCCTGTGTTTCCTGTAAATTGGCAGTTAGAGCTAAAGAGTTGATCAGGTTCAGGTTTGATTTTTTTTTAAAGATTTTATTTATTTATTAGACAGAGAAAGACAAAGAGAGAGCACAAGCAGGGGGAGAAGCAGGCTCCTGGCTGAGCAAGGAGCCCGACACGGTACTTGATCCCAGGACCCTGGGATCATGACCTGAGCTGAAGGCAGATGCTTAACCGACTGAGCCACCCAGGCGTCCCAAGGTTTAATTTTTTTAGTTGATGACTCTGTGTACTTTTGTCATGAGGTATATGTGTAGTTGTCGCTCTGGTTAGCAGCCATTGCTGATCATTGCTTAGATCCATTAATTCACCTGGGGTTGCAAAATGGTTCTATTCTAATTCCATCAAGTCTTATTCATGTGTTTGTAGAATTATTAAAAGAAAATTCCCTTCATCAGCTATTTGTTTAATCTGAGGAACAGTTCATAAAGGATCAGTGCTTCACCTTTCCCTTTACTGGTTTTCAGAACAATGAGTTGGTTCTCTACCATTCTGCAAAGGTGATCATTTTTTAAAATTCAAAATATAATACACATGCTATAAAATTCACTCTTTTAAATTGTACAATTCACTAGTCTCTGGTATATTCACAAAGGTGTGCAATCAATCATTTTTAAAAGTCTCATTATAAACTCACAAACATACTTGATGTGTTTCATTCCACAGCAGTTATTCTTTCGACATTCAAATTTTTTCATCTTTAGCCAACTAGAGCCTTTAAACTGGTCCCTGAGACCTTTTGACACAACCCCTAGTAAGCTTTGACATTTTCTTTTCTTGCTTTCTGTTATGAGGCGATATTCCTGGTTTGCTATGTACTTTTCTGCTCCAGCCCAGGAATCAGTCATTTCTTCCAGAAACCCTGGTTCCTTTAGTGGAAAATTGTATATAGAGGCCCCAGGCTGGGCACCAACAGGTCATTGTTTCTAGGCCTCACATATCGATTTTCACCTTTTTAGTGGAGCTAATTTGTTTGCTGTGTTCTGTGATTTGTAATCCATGAGAATTTGGTTATTGGTGACTTTCAGGAACTAAACAATGTCTTATTCAACTAATGACTTGTGTGAAAAAATAGTTTGAAAATCACCTAATTGTCAGTCACTGTTTATTTTAAAATTATTTCCCTTGGGGAGGGTGTGTGGCTTAAAGGCTCAGATTAAAAATTCTTACTTGACATTAATTATAGCCAGCTGACTTCCAACATGATGCAACTTGCTCATGTTAAGATAAGTATAACTTAAGTATCAAGTATCAGATAAATGGTTCATTTTTATAGGGCATGCTTAGTTCAATAAAACTAGGGCCTTTCTAGGGGAAAGTGAATATTTTTCAACCTTTGGGATATAAAATAATGAATTACCACAACTTTATTCAAGAAGGTCTCTATTTTCTAAGGCAGTAATTTACTGTTTCCCATTTGGATTTCCATCAGTCAGTGATGTGGAGTGAAAATAAACAGCTTCTTTTCTTCTTGTTCTTTTCTTTTTTTTTTTTTTAACAGCTTCTTTTCTGACTAATCTTTCTCTGCAAAAGTGATTGAAAGGCCTTGTATTATTTCTGGCTCAAGGACCTATAAACATGTCAGGGATTTTAGTTAAGTTATTAAAACACTGTCAAAACCTTGAGTAGATGCTTTTAATATCTGATATACATTAACAGCTCTGAAGGAACAAATACATTTTAGCACATAACCAAAAGCCATTTGACTGTATTGAAACCATCTATTTTGTATTCACAGCATATGCCTTTGAAATATTCTGCTCTCCATGTACCTAAATAAAATTTCCTTTTATTGTGTGCTTATTTAAGCGAGAAAATGAAAGCACTTAAGAATGTTTTTATTCTGCCACACACAGCCTCCTTATTTGCAGTTCCCCAAGGGCAAGCACCACATCTTTTTACTCTGTGCCCAGAATTCTATAGGTCCCAAATACCAAAACATTGAACACAAGTATCAATGCAAGATGGGCTGTCCTTCAAGTGTAAGGTGTCAGGTCCTTAATCACTCACTGCTTGGTTACAAATGCTTTCATTGATCTTAGGTGTCCTCCAGGTCCTACTGTGAATATTTTCATAAACTATGTTTTGTATATTATTATAACATTGAACAATTTCTGATCTCTGCTTATACTTTCTTTGTTCCTTTATCATGAGTATTTTATATTGAGTGTACTTCTAGTGAAATGATTTTTATCATACACTGTTGTTTATGGCCTTCCATAAATGGATTTAAAGTACAAATTACTTTCCCTTTTTTGACAACTTATAGTTGAGCTCATCTGTACAATCATCTATAGAATATTTGTTGTACTGCAATAAAGTTTTATCTAATATAATGACTAGAACTAGGGCATTGTTTCCTAACAAAGTTAATAGTCTCTTATGTATGAAACGTAATGGCAAAGGGCTCTTGAAAAGTCTGAAGACCTAAACTACTTCTGGACTTTTAAATTGAGGAAACATCTTTTTCATTTATGATCCTTGATACTCTTTTCTGAAGTGCATTATACTGGTGTACTTAGAAGTATTTGATGGTAATTATGGAAGAACTAACAAGAATGCTGACATTAGGTTTTTGTATTCATGCTGCTTATAGCTACATGGTGATGAGGCCCCATTCTTGACATACCATAGCATTAAATGGAGGCCCTTGGAAAGTACTTAAAACACTGGTTATCATTTTTTTGAAATTATATTAGTGTGCACACACAAGCTATTTCCCATATTTTACTTGAACAAATACTAGTTTTATTTACCTTTCTGTGAATAGTCTGTATCACAACCTAATGCAATTTTCTAGAAATGTTGAAGACATGTTGTCATTCATCATTTTTGAAAGGAAATTTAATCTCTTGCAAAAACACCAAAGGTAAAGCCTGGAGAGGAAAATTACCATCCAGTATGTCCTCAGAGATTTGTTATTATACCTTTGTTTTTCCTTCTTGAAAGCATTTTATAACTGTAAAACGTCTGAGGGAATGGACAACTTGCATTCTGGGAGTTTTAAAAAGTTATGACAGGACCCTAAATACATGGCCTCTGTATTTGAAGAGACTTCTCACCGGTATGCTATTTGCTTTATAACCTTTGTGTTCTTTACTGTTTAAAAATCTCTTTAACATTTAGTGAATTGAAGAAATAAAACATGTCAGGTTCTGGATTAATGTAAGGATTACAATGCGTAACGTTTAACTAGTAAGTTGTAAACATAGTTTGGGTCCCAAGTTCAGTATGGAAAGAGCATAAAAATTTAATGGAAACGCAAATACGCATTTTTGGAGTTGATAAATGCTTGTTTATCAAATACATATTTTTCTTTTTCTCCTAAGTGTTTTTAAACTTTAAAAGGCTTGTTTAAGTAGTTTGTAAAAAACATCCATACTCAATTCTGCTACCTCTCTATATTAAAGACTGTGAAAAACTCATTACTTATGAAACAATTACGCAAGACTTAAAATTTCATAGGCTCCCAAACTCTGAAATACAGATATATAGAAAATATACATTAAAAATTCCGGTTCATTGCAATGTGCGAAACCAGTCTGAAAAGGTAACCCTTTTTCTCATCTTTGTATCCTGCAAACTAATAAAATCAGTTAGGTCCTCTGACTGAATGCTTGTTAAAAAAAAAAATAAACAGTTTGGTAGTAGCTGTAAGATAACCCTTCTCCCCCTCCTCGTGCCCACACACCCATTTAGACTGGCAAGCCTATTTTCATTTTATTTCAAAGATTTTTTTTTTTTTTTTTTAAGCCAAGGCAGGGGACGCCGGGGACTGCTAAATTTATCTTCTCCAGCCACAGGGATGAAGAAAACACATTTACTGCGGGCGGGGGTCTGAGGGCCTGCAAACAACTCGAGCAGGCGCCTCGGCCGAGACAGGCGCGGAGAGGCGGTAGGTCTCCGGGGAGGGCCCGGGGGGTGGCCGAGGCCCACGGGAGATGGTGGGGGGCGGCCAGGCCGGGTCGGGTGCGGGCCGCCCGCCTCTCCACGGGGTCGAAGGACCGCGGCCCCGCGCGGGCTTTACGGCCGAGGCGGCGGCAGCGGCGCGTGTGTAGCGGCGGCGGCGGCGGGCGGGAGCGCGGAGGAGGTGGAAAGAAGGGGGGCGCTGTCACGGAGACTCCGGCCGCCGGAGACCCCGCCGCAGCGAGGCCACTGGGCTCCCCGGTCGCGGAGCGTGAGCGGCGCCGACCCGGGGCGCCAAGGGGACACACCGGGCGGAGGAGGGGGCCTATCTACCCTTCCGCATTTTCCTGGGTCTCTCTCCCGGGCAGTGACGTGACGTGCTGACGGCGGGCCCGTGCCGGGGAGCTGGGCCGCTTTTTGTCAGCTCCGAGCTCGGCCCCTCCTCCCTCCCTCCGCCCGCCCCACCAGCCGGAGCCCGGCCCAGTGCTCCAGAGAAAGGCCGGCCTGCAGCACCCGCCACCGTCGCCGACCGCCCGCACGTCCGTCCGGTGAGTTCCGGGCGCCGCCGCGGCCGTGGGGCCTAGCGCGCGCGCAGCGGCCTGGTCCCGGCCTGGTCGGCGGCCCGCGAGGCGCCCTTCCGCGCTAGGCCGGGCGGTGCGGCGCGTGGTGCCGAGCAGGCCCCGAGGAGGCCGCAGTTAGGCCCGGGGAGGAGCCCGGCTGCCCCGAGCGGCGGCGGAGGCGCGCTCCGTGAACGGGCGGGGGTTGGGGGAGGGTCGCCCGGTGGCCCGGGAGGCGGCGGAGGGGCGTCGGGTCGGCGCCGCGGCCTGCCCGGGGCACCGCGCGGGGGCGAGGCCTGGCAAGGAGGCGAAGGCTGCAGGCGTGAGGTGAAGGCCGCAGGCCGGCCGGGCCGATTTTCGCTATGTAAATATCGGCGAGGGGGGGAGGGACGGGGGACAAGATGGCGGCGGCTCGGCGCCTGCTGCAGGGGACGATTAAGGGGGTTGTCGGGAGGGGGAGCCGCCATCTTGAAGGCGGTGTCTGAGGAGAAAATTCCGCTACAGCCCGTGAGGGGGGGTCGGAGAGCGGGCGGCGGCGGCGGCGGCGGCGGCGGCGGCGGCTCCGGTGACGGGCCCCCGAGGCCCGGCACGGCAGCGTGTGCGCGCGGAGGGGGCGTGCTCGCTCCCCGCAGCGGCCATTGCCCTTGCCGCCATGATGGGCGCTCAGGCTCTAGGCGCTCGGCGGCAGCGCCACCTTGCTGCCCTCCCTCCCGCAGCCCCGTGACTGGCTGCTGCTTCCGCTGCATTTTAACTGAGCTGCCGCAGGCGGCCATCTCGTCTCTCAGCGTCCCTGGCCCCGCGCCTTTCTCCCGCTCGTGTAGCAACACGGGGGCTGTCGGGACGGGTGGCAGCCCAGACATCTGGGCTCACTACGGCAAATGGAACCCCACGACATTTTATTTTTACTCAGCGTCGTACGTGGCTATTATGGTGCCCTAGATGCGGTTTTCCAACACTCATTGCTTTCTCTAGTACCTGAATAAAGAAATAAAAATAAAATTCGATAGGAAAGAAGTTCTCATCACTCTTTTATCCAACAGGGGGCAAAGTGTAATTTGCACAGCACGAAAACGAATACATTTTTAAAGGAGTCTTTTCAACTCATTTATTTGAAAACAACTTTCTTGAAAAGGTCCATTTAAGCTATTCGTGATCTGTTGGTATTAACTTATTTTTGAGGAGTAAGAAGGGTAGAAAGTTTTTTATTTTCTTAGTGCTGCAGTATTTATTCATCTGCTTGCCATGTTTTTTAGTTTATTTGATTTGAAAAATTCTTAGGTAGCATTCTGTCCCTTAAAGGACTTTTGTTTGCATACTGCACAACTCCCCAGTAAACTTGGAACCCAGTGTTACCGATGCGCTGGGCTGGCTGATAAGAAAGATTAGAAAGGTTCTTGTAATGCATACGGTGGCTGCAAGAAGTTCGCTGTTCAGAGGCGGAGGAGACGTGGTGAATTGCACTCAAGTGCTGCGGAAAAGGTACAAGCAATTACTGGGGTTTCAGAGGAAGGCAGAGTTTCTATTTGGAGCATGAGGAAAAGATTTCTGAAGTAGGTGACATTTTGAGGTTACTTAAGGATGGGTAGGACTTTGTTAAGCAGAGGTGGGGCCTGGGGAAAGGGCATTTCAAGGGTGAAGCTTCTTCACAAAATAGTATTTGGAAAAAAACAAAACTAAAAACAAAGCAGCAAGTATTTGTAGTTTGGCAGGAGTCGATGGTGAAGGTGGGAGGGTGGTGGGAATCCTGGCTAGAAAAGGTGGAAGAACTTGCTTGCCAGGTGGAGGGGCTTATATGATCGGGCTGCCCGGGGAAGCCCTCACGTAGAAGGATGACGATACACCTGAGCTGGGCTTCATATTTACTTAGCAATTCCATTGGACTAGGAAAGGTTTCAGAGTTGAGAAATAATGAGAGTAGCAAGTGGATCAATGTTTTCACTACCTGAATGATTATCAAAACTGTTCAGAAGTTAAGCCAGTTTTGCTGCTACTTCAATGATCCGTTTGTACTAGAGAGCTGCTCTTTTCTCTCCTAACTTCACTCCAAATAACGTGTAGTTCTGAGTTATAATTTCTGTAGTAAACAAAGAGGGAGAGGTTTCTAACTTTTCATTTATTGTGGTTGAAAATTGCAGCACTAGTGCTCTGGGTTACTTACGAAAATGAGCAATGAACCTGTAAGTATTCTCATGGTGATTTTTTAAGAAGTCAGTTTGAAAAGTTAGAAGAAAGATTACTCAAAAGGCAGCAGCCTTCAGATGGCCTTTTGCAATCCCTGTTCTTCCCCCCGTGAGAGTAACTACCCTTTTGTTAAGGCTGTTTGCTAAGCCAAACCTCATGTTTTGATTAATATTTGACTGTCCTAGATGGACGTGTGGGGAATGTGTTTCCTCGAATTTTATGATCTAAATCTATAGGTAGCGTCAGTATTGACTAGAAAGTTGTTTCAGTTTTTCCATTTTCCTGGACCGCAAGAGGTCAGAGCACTGATGCTCCGGGAGAGGACGGAAGGGAACTGAAGATTCTCATGTTTAACATAAGGAAGGGGCCATGGTTTAGGAAAGCTGGAGAAACACTGCATTGTAGGAGGCTGACTACAAGCAGGTTGCTAAGCAAGTGGGCTGCGGTTGTTGAGGTGGTAAGGATAAACATAAACTTAGAAGAACCAGTTGCTTTCTATCTTGACAGCTGGGAAAGACCTAGGAGAGCTGTAAAAAAGAGAACTGTCTAGCTGCACACGCAGTACAGCAGGAGTAGGTGGTTAAGATTGAGACTCAAGTTGTATAGTTAAGAAGACAGATCATATGTAGTTTAGAAGGATTTCTGTCGGAAACCATTAAGTATAAAATGTTTTTGCCTGAAAGGGTAGACCTTGATGATCTGGGAAACTGACTGGTGTAACACCTTATTACCCAACCATTTTGGATAAGTGAGGTGTTAGTTCTTAATTTATGTGTATATTTCAGATAGGTTCAAGTTTCCTTTTTTAAAAAACATGCTCACAGTGCATTAAAAAAAATTTTTTTTTCCACATTGCTCTTTGTAAATGCTTCCTCTCTAACCCCATCCAGACTCGTAATTATCATTGATGACCTTGCTTGTGTTGTGTTTGTGTACACTGGTGATTCCAGACTATTTTTCTACTCTCAGACTCTTCCATCCGTCCTTGAAACCCCTCAGCCTCACAGAGATTACCTAATCTCTTACTTAAACCAGAAAGATAGACAACAATCTGATCTAAGCATTTGAGTTTCCTTCCTTTCCACTGCATACTCTGTCTCTACCTAGGCTTTCCTCCCGTTCTTTTCGCTGCAGGAAGAATTGACCTCCTTCAGGCCCACAACTGCTCTGCCTGTCTGCTCCACCCGTCCGGGATGGGGCTCTTTCAGTGATTCTGCTGCTTGCATCATTGCCCTCTCTGTGCCTTTCCCTCTCGTTAGAAACATTCCTAGGTTTGCTTATCTTAGAAAAACCTCACTTGTCTTCTCGTTCCCTTCACCAGTACTTTTATTTCTTTTCATTGCACTTATTCCTGAATCCACTATTTCCGAAATTGGGAAACTTTCACATGTCATTGGGTGTATCAAATAAAAGTGTTCTTTGTTTCAGAAACTTTCTGTGCTTTTTCTGTCTTCTGTGATGGTATTTCCCTCAAGGTCAATCCTCTGTCCTTTTTCTTGAATCTTCTCCCTTGGTTTTAATGTCCCTTTACCATGCCTACCCTCTTTTCTAATTTCTCATCTAGCATTTCCAGTTGCCTACTGACCATCTCTACCCAGGTGTGTTACTATCTCAACATTTGGCTGAAACCAAATTTATCTGGTATATTGTAGATGTCCAGTACTATTTATAGTCTTTTTTCTTATTTGTTTTTTAACCCAGAGTCCCTCAAACAAGTCTTGCTGTCTCACTTTCTTTTTCTTATTGGCACTATTGTTTTTCCAGGCTCATTCTTCTTTGTCTCATATCAGTGTGGGCAACTTTAATTTGGTATTTAACCTATTAAATTTTAACTGTGTGCTTATATTTTTGTCATCTTTTCTGAACCTGAATGTAGAGGCAGGTTCTCCTTTATTATCCTCGAGCAGTACCTGGCATATGGTCATTATCTCTAAAAACAATGATCTCAGTTATTGGTTATAGAAAACTTTTTGTAGGTGATTAGTTTTCAGGTAGTAAGGCATCTAATCTGTGTGTCCTTTGACCAAGGAATATACATATTAAGGCACACTACATGAGCTAGGTAACCCCTGCCCCCACTGCTTAACTTTTTGGGGTTAATATGGCCAATCTATTCTTATTCCTGTCGAATTATTTTTCCAAACAACTTTTTAAATAAAAACCCAGGTATCTTGGGGCGCCTGGGTGGCATAATCAATTAAGTGTCCGACTCTTGGTTTTGGCTTGGGATCAGTCCCTGCATTGGGCTCCACACTCAGTGTGGAGTCTGCTGAGATACTCTCTCCCTCTCCCTCTGGCCCTCCCGCTAGGATGTGCTCTCTCTCTAAAATAAAAAATCTTTTTAAAAAGTATTTTTATTTATTTATTTGAGAGAGAAGGGGAGCACAAGTAGGGAGAAGGGCAGAGGGAAAGGGAGAAGCTTAGCAGGGAGCCTAATATGGGGCTGATCCCAGGACCCCCGGATCATGACCTGAGCCAAAGGCAGATGCTCAACCTACTAAGCCATCCAGGTGCCCCTAAATAAATAAATCTTAAAAAAAAAAAAAAAATCCAGGGGCGCCTGGGTGGCTCAGTTGTTAAGCGTCTGCCTTCGGCTCAGGTCATGATCTCAGGTCCTGGGATCAAGCCCCGCATTGGGCTCCCTGCTCAGTGGGAAGCCTGCTTCTCCCTCTCCCACTCCCCCTGCTTGTGTTCCCTCTCTCGCTGTGGTCCTCTCTGTCAAATAAATAAATCTTAAAAAAAAAAAAAATCCAGGTATCTCATAACTATATTTTGTTCAGAGGAGGCACACTTTAAGGAAAAATCAGTGAGAAGTAAGTGTAGGATTTTTTAAAATATATTTAAGATTTTTAAATTGTGAAGTATTTCAGAACTCCTGAAAAGCAAGCATCACCAAGATTTAACAGAACTTAATAGTTTATTACATATTTGCTTCATAACTTTTTTTTGTTTGTTTAAAGAAAATCTCACAGATCCATTTAAAGAGTGCCCCCCCCAATCCCATTCCTGTCTTTTCTTTGCAAGAAGTAACAATTGTCCTCATATGTATGTACCAAAACCATTATCAGGTATTGGTTTTTGTGTTTTAACTTTACATAAATGGTATCATACTGTGTGTGTCGTCTCGTTTTTTTTTTTTTTTTCACTTAACATTGTGTTTTTGAGGTTTATCCATTTTGTGTGTGGGTCTAGTTCAGGAGTTCTCAGAGTGTGCTCTAGGAATTCCCAGGGATCCATAAGATTCTTCTGGCCACATTCTTGTGTGCACTGCATGAGTGCTGTACAGAGGCTGCGTGATACATGATGTCATAATAGGTTGAACACAGAAGCACTTATGGGAATCCAGCTGTTCTCTATTAAGCCTATCTTTAAAGAGATTTGCAGAAATGTAAAATAATACTATTCTTTTCACTTATTTTTTGTTTTGAAAAATAGTTATTTAAAAATAAGTGTTTATGTACAGTTGGCTTGTTTTTAACGAATTAATAAATATTTTTAAATGTCTCAGATTTTATTTCTATTATAAATATCTGAAGATAGAACCCACATAAAGAAAAATTCTTTGGGGTCCTCAATTTATAAGAATGTAAGGGGATCCTGAGACGAAGAAGTTTGAAAACTACTGATCTAATTCATTATACTTGTATTTCAATGTATAAATATACTGTGGTTTATTTATCTATTCTTATGGAGCAGCCATTATGTTGTTTGTAGTTTTATGCAGTTTCAAACAATGCTGCTGTGAACATCCTTACACAGGGTTCTTCTCTCTTGAGATTATAAATGTAGAATTGCTACATTCAGGAGTGTGCATTTGTCAACTTTACTGGGAATTGCGGCATCATCAAATTTTGTTCCATTTGACACTCCCACCAGCTGCGTATCAGCCTCTATTTCTGGAGACTACTGCCAAAAGATTAGCCTTTGCAATTTTTTCCAATCTGTTGTGTATAAATTGTATCTCATTGCTGTTTTCTCTTTGCATTTCTTAGATTACTGTTGAGGTTGAGCTTTTTTCCCACGTATTTATTGACCATTTGAGTTTTCTGTGATTTGCTTATTTTATCTTTGGGTCCATTTTTCTTTTGGGTTGTTTCCTTTTTCTCATTGATTGGTGGATATTCTTTTTATATTCTGAATACTAATGATTTATAATTATAAATACTGAAAATACCATTTCCTAGTCTGTGGCTTATCTTTTAGCTTGTTTGTGTAGGACTTCTTAATGTGAAGGTAGCCAGTTTTCTCAATTTTTTTTTCATTGATGACTTATGTTTTTTTGTATCTGCAAGAAGTTCTTCCCTTACCCCAAGGTCATACTAATACCGTACTTTTTCATATTTAGGTCATTAATTCATCTGGAATTTTTTTTCTATTGTGTGATGTAGGGATCTAACTTTATTTTTTTAATATGGATTCATTGAGTAATTCAGCCTTTCTCCCCACTGATTTATAGTGAAACTCCTGAGGTTTATTGTATTCTCATATATACACATCTGTTTCTAGTTTCTTCTGCTTTCATTGGTCTGTTTAACTCTCTATATCTGTATCACTCTGATTTAATAATGATAGCTTTATAACTAAAAAAATTTTTTTTTTTGCTTTATAATATGTTGTTTTTCTTCAAAACTTTTAAAGCTATTTTCTTTCTTTTTATTTTTGGGTCAGTTTGTCAATGTCTATGAAAAATTTGGATTTTTATTATATTTGTGTCAAATTTATAGAATAAATATATAGACACGTATAGATAGTATACATACTAAGTAGTGGAGCTGGGATTTCAATCTGAGCATGCTCTGCTGCTTTTCATAAAGCTCTTGCACAACTTTTGTTAGATTTTTTTGCTAGATACTATGCAATTTTTGTTGTGAATAGGATTTTGTTATTAGTTATTATTTTTATTTAGTTATTGCTAATGTATAGGGAATACTACGGCCTTAGGTGTATTCATCATGTAACCTTGCTGATTTTTGCTCTTACTATATTTCATAGATTCTGAGATGCACTTTTCTCCCCTATATTTTAGAATTTATAAAATCAAAATAGGTTTTCGGTAGGCCACCTTATAATCACTGTCGTTCAGGCAGCAGTTATGATATAGTTCTCATTGCATACACATGCACACACTTGGTCAGCACTCTTCATTTTGTCATCACTTAAATGAGCATGTGCATTGTTGTGTTGTTATTTCATGCCAAACACTACAGCTGAAGGCAGAAATTGTGAAGTGGATGTCTGACTGGAAAGAAAATCCCACAGATGATAATGGAGCATTTTAAGAAATGCTGCATCACCAACACTCCTGTTGGCAGAGGACAATATTGTAAGAAAGATTGGATAGCTTTGAGTAGAAAAGCAATCCGTGGTAGGACCCTGAATGTGAAGTTTTAGGAAAATCATACCAATTTCTTTTTGCTTTTATTTTTCTTTCTATATATGTGCAAGATATGATAAAATATAAGTCTAAAAGAATGGTCTCAATCTAAAATGAAAATTCTAGATAAAAAAGTGTGACATCAGTTTAATTGGCAGTGTTTTTTCTTAGTTGTATGTAAAACAAGGGTGCATCTTATAGTTGGTAGTATCTTTAGATTGAATGAAACGTGCAAGTGATAGTTTATAATTCTTTTGCGTTTTCTAAGTAGCTGAGTGTGAATAATGAAGGTTTTATTTCTTCTTTTCCATTAGATTTTGCCTCCTGTTTCTTTTTTATTTTTTTTGGATCTGCATTGACTAATGCATTTAGCACAGTGTTGAATGGAAGCGTTGGTATCAGGCATCCTTCTCTAGATACTTTAATGGAGTGCTTCTAATATTTTAACATTAAATATCATGCTGTAGTGGGTTTTTTTTTTTGAGGGGATAGATGTTATTAGTTTATTTTCTACTTATCATTTTAGAGTTTTTGTCTTGAACAGTTGATTTTTTTTTTTTTTTAGTGCTTTTGCTGCATCTGTTGGTGTGATGAATTGCATTGATAGATTTTTTTTTTTTTTTAATGTAGGCTCCATGCCCATTGTGAAGCCCAACATGGGGCTTGAATTCATGACCCTGAGATCAAGATCTGAGCTGAGATCGAGAGTCAGACCCTTAACCAACTAAGCTACCCAGGCATCCCTAGATTTTCTATTTTAAACTGTCTTTGGATGCCCTGGATATATGCATCCCTTTGTTATTGCCAAATACTTTTCCTTTTTGGTGTAGTCTTTGTTTTGTTTCGATAATAAGCTTATGCTAACTTCATAGGATGAGTTATATTTTAAACAAGTTGTATTTAATAGAGATGCTCTGTTTCCTGAAGGTCAGGTAGAATTCATCTGTGAAACTGGTATTTTTTGTGATTTGGTTTTTGATACAGTAATAGTTTCATGAGAAGTCTTTTTGGCTTTTGGGGTTTTTTTTTTTTGTTATTTATACAAAAGGAACAATATTTTAGAAAAATATAAATTTTCAGATATACTGGTATAAAATATAGGCTTTGATAATGACTTTAAAATATTAATTTCATTAGTTTCTTTTTTTTCTGACCAGTACTACCAGTAACTTGCCTATATTATTAAGGCTTTCCAAATAGTTCTTTTATTGATCCTTTCTGTTCCTACTGATATGATTAATATTTCTTTCCTTCTACTTTATTTGCATTTATTCTGATATTTAAAAAATTTTAGTTGAAGGTTTAGCTCATAAATTTTTTTTTTAAAGATTTTATTTATTTATTTGACAGAGAGAGACACAGCGAGAGAGGGAACACAAGCAGGGGGGGTGGGTGGGAGAGGGAGAAGCAGGCTTCCCGCGGAGCAGGGAGCCCGATGCGGGGCTCGATCCCAGGACCCTGGGATCATGACCTGAGTTGAAGGCAGTCGCTTAACGACTGAGCCACCCAGGCGCCCCTAGCTCATTAATATTTAATTTCTGCTCTTAATATGCCTTTAAAACTATAATTTTTCTCTGAACTGTAACTAGATGCTATGATTTTGACATGAATTCATTTTTATTATTTAGTTCTTTTTTTTCTTTTAAGATTTTATTTATTTATTTGAGGGTGAGAGAGAGAGAGCACAAGCAGGGGGAGCTGCAGGCAGAGGGAGAAGCAGGCTCCCCGCTAAGCAGGGAGCCCGATGTAGGGCTCGATCCCAGGACTCTGGGATCATGACCTGAGCCAAAGGCAGATGCTTAACTGACTGAGCCACCCAGGCACCCCTATTTAGTTCTAAATATATTGTGATTTTCATAATTTTCCTATTGCCCATTGAGTTACTTAGAACTTTGTTTTTAAATCTGTGGGATTTTTTTCCTGTTGTTTCTGGGACATTTATTTCTAATATTGTTGCATTATAGTTGGTTAGCATTGATTGATATGCAAAAATTAATTATATTTCTCTATACTAACAATAAACAATTTGAAAGTCAAATTTAAAAGCCAGTACCTATTACTCAACCATAAAAAAAGAATGACATCTTGCCACTTGCAACAACATGGATGGAGCTAGAGAGTATTAAGCTAAGCGAAATAAGTCAGAGACAAATACCATATGATTTCACTCATATGTATAATTTAAGAAACAAAACAAAGGAGCAGAGGAGGAAAAAGAGAGAGAGGCAAACCAAGAAACAGAGTCTTAACTATAGAGAATAAACTGATGGTTACCAGAGTGGAGGTGGATGAGGGGACGGACTAAACAGGTGATGGGGATCAAGGAGTGCACTTGTTGTGATGAGCACCGGGTATCATATGGAAGTGTTGAATCACTGTATTGTGTACCTGGAACTAATATTGCACTTTGTGTTAACTGGAAATTAAATAAAAACATACTAAGACCTTTAGTAAAAGCTTTACTGAGAAGTGGTGGGGAGAGATACAACATCCATGGATCAGAAGTATCAGTATTACAGACAGGTCAGTTGTGATATGTAGAGATTCGATGCAATGCCAAACAAAACCCCAACAGGACTTTTTTTTTTTTTTTTTTTGATAGACCAGTTCTCAAATTTATAGGGAAATGCAAAGGGCCTGGAATAGCAAAGGCGATCTTGGAAAAGAAGTTGGAAGACTTACACTGCTATATATCAAAGCTTATTATAAAGTTATAGTGATTAAAACAGTGGGCACAAAGCCAGATTGATCAGTGGAATAGAACAGTCTGAAAGAAGACCTACATATATAAGATCAGCTGATTTACAACAAAAGTGTATTGGGATTTCAATTGAATGTAGAGGTTAATTAAGGGAGAGTTGATACTATTCAACATATTGAAGAACAAGACTTTTTTTTTAAGTTTTTATTTAAATTCCATTTAGTTAACATACAGTGTAATATTAGTTTCACGTGTACAATACAGTGATTCAGCACTTCCATACAACTTATTTAACCCATCCCCCCACCCACCTCCCCTCTGGTAACCGTCAGTTTTTTCTCTATAGGTAAGAGTCTGTTTCTTGGGGCACCTGGGTGGCTGAGTCGGTTGGGCGTCCGACTCTTGGTTTTGGTTCAGGTCATGATCTTAGGGTTGTGAGATTGAGAACCTGTGTCAGGCTCTACACTCAGCAGGGAGTCTGCTTGGGATTCTCTCTCTCCCTCTCCCTCTCCCTCTGTGTCGCACCCCCCCCCCCGCACTCATGCTCGCTTGCTCGCTTGCACTCTCTCTCAAAATACATACATACATACACACATCTTTTTTTTTTTTTTTTTTTTTTTAAAGATTTTATTTATTTATTTGACAGAGAGAGAGAGGGAACACAAGCAGGGGGAGTGGGAGAGGGAGAAGCAGGCTTCCCGCTGAGCAGGGAGCCCGATGCGGGGCTCGATCCCAGGACCCTGGGATCTTGACCTGAGCCGAAGGCAGCCGCTTAACCGACTGAGCCACTCAGGCGCCCCCTTTTTTTTTTTTTTAAGTCTGTTTTGCTGTGCAGGAACTTTTTATTTTGATCATGTCCCAACAGTTTGTTTTTGCTTTTGTTTCCCTTGCCTCGGGAGACATACCTAGAAAGAAGTTGCTTTTGCCTATGTCAAAGAAGTTAACTGCCTGTGTTTTCTTCTAGGATTTTAATGGTTTCGTGTCTCACATTTAGGTCTTTCATCCATTTTGAATTTATTTTTGTGTGTGGTGTAAGAAAGCGGTCCAGTTTCATTCTTTTGCATGTAACTGTCCAGTTTTCCCAACACCATTTGTTGGAGAGACTATCTTTTTCCTGTTGCATATTCTTTCCTGCTTTGTCAAAGATTAATTGACAGTATAGTTGTGGGTTTGAAGAGCAAGATTGATTTATCTATATATTTGTGTTTTTTAATCACACTTAGAGTTTTCAAGTATTTTTATCAATGGGATTTAAAAAAGCTTTTGTCTTCAAGTCTATTAATTTTATACCAGCACACTTTATAAAACTTAAACTGATGGTAGTTTTTCAGTTGATTTCTTTGGATTTCATAGTTAGATCATACATAAATAAGTATAATTTCTTTTAAATAATAATTGTATTTTATATTTTATTATCTTACCTAATTGCATTGGCTATAAATTCTCATGTAATCTTAATAATAGTGTTAATGGGTGTCCTTGTTTTTTTTTTTGCGAGTTGGGGGGGAGGGACAGAGGGAGAGGGAGATAATCTTAAGCAGGCTCCACGCCCAGTGCAGAGCTATGTGCTGGACTTAGACTCATGACCCTGAGATCATGACCTGAGCCAAAATTAAGAGTTGGTTGCTTAACCGACTGACCCACCCAGGCCCCCCCGGGGTGTCCTTGTCTTAATTGACTTTAGAAGGAATATTTCTAGTGTTTTACCTTAATTTAATCTATGTCTTTTTTTATAAGTTGATATATCATTCTCCTATCCAAAAACATGTTGTAGCATGCACTAGTTTAAGATTTGCTTATACTCGTGTGTTTTTTATAATTTATAAAATTGTTATAGAATTCACCCTTTAAAAATATACAATTCAGTGGTTTTTAGTAAATTCAGTGTTGTGCAACCATCACCACTAATTTTCAGACATTTTATCACCCCCAAAAGAAACCCTGTGTCCATTAGCAATCATTGTCACCAACTCCCACCCCTCACAACCACTAATCTACTTTCTATCTGTACGTATTTGCCTATTCTTGACATTTAATACGTGGTCTTTCGTGTCTGGCTTCTTTCACTTAGCATATTCTTTCCGAGGATCATCCATGTTGTAGCATGTATTTGTATTTCATTCCTATTGTATTTTTTAAAAAAGACTTTGAGAGCAAGAGAGCACACGCACACAAGTGAGCATGAGCTGGGGGAGGTGCAGAGGGACAAGCTAACTCTGCTGTGCATGGAACCTGGAGCCTGAGGTGGGGTGCTGTGGGGCTCTCTTCCACGGCTCAATCCCAGGACCCTGAGATTATGACCTGAGCTGAAGTCAGATGCTTAACTGACTGAGCCATCCAGGCACTCCATTCCTATTGTATTTTTTTTTTTAAGATATTTTATTTATTTATATGCCAGAGAGAGCACAAGCAGGGGGAGCAGTAGGCAGAGGGAGAAGCAGGCTACCTGCTGAGCAAGGAGCCCCATGCAGGACTCGATCCCAGGACCCTGGGATCATGACCTGAGCCAAAGGCAGACGCGTAACCCACTGAGCCACCCAGGCATCCCCCTGTTGTATTTTTTAACTGTTAAGAAAATACCTTTCTGGGGCACCTGGCTGGCTCAGTATGTACAGCATGTGACTTTTGATCTCGGGATTGTGAGTTTGAGCGCCATGTTGGGTGCAGAGATTACTTAAAAATAAAATCTTTAAAAAAATACCTTTATATTATAATGTAACTGAGTAGTTTTTTTTTTTAATTTTTTAAAGATTTTATTTATTCTGCAAGAGAGCAGGAGCAGGGGGAGGGGCAGAGGGAGAAGGAGAAGCAGACTGCCCGCTGAGCAGGGAGCCTGACGGGACGTGGGGACGGGAGGCCCGATCCCAGGACCCAGAGATCAGGACCCGAGCAGAAGGCAGACACCTGACTAACTGAGCCACCCAGGTGCCCCCTGGGTAGTTTGTTTTAAATAAAAAGTAGATGTTCCAGAGTATGGGAAATGAAAAGGGGACAAAAAACGAGACATCCTAACTCACTGTTAAATTATATTCCTGCCCAAACCTGGAGAGAATACTACCAAAAACAGGGGCGCCTGGGTGGCTCAGTCATTAAGTGTCTGCCTTCATCTCAGGTCATGATCCCAGTGTCCTGGGATCGAGCCCCACATCGGGCTCCCTGCTCCGCGGGAAGTCTGCTTCTCCCTCTCCCACTCCCCCTGCTTGTGTTCCCTCTCTCTGGCAAATAAATAACATCTTGAAAAAAAAAAAAACTCTAGTGCTTGGTGTTGATAGCACATCAGTGCAACTAGGTTCAGAGGGTACTTTGGCAACTCTTAGTCTGAGCATGAATAAGGGCTTTGGAAAAATAAGGCATTAAGAAGACTTGTCATTTTAGGACCAAATTTTAATAGATTCTGAAAGTTCAGACTCTTAGACTTTAACCAAAACTGTGAAGTTATTGACTGGTTCAGAATGGTTTTATGGAAAAAACTAATCTGTAATAAAAACTTGGCATTGAAATTTTGAACAAGTGTACAGAAGTTCCAAGTAGGACAGGGCAAGGAAGGACGGGGCTCTGACATTTACAGCAGCAAGCATTTTTTCTTCCTCTTATTGTCACAGAGGGTGGGCAGGGTTGTTTGAAAACAAAATATACTGTTCTTCAGGAATGGAATTTGAAATAAAGCTATTAGATTAATAATGTTAATTATGTACATCTTTTTCCTTTTCTTCTTTTTAAGATTTTATTTATTTGAGAGAGAGAGAGAGCGCACTCGCACAAGAGCAGGGTGAGAGGCAGAGGGAGAGGGGGAGAGAGAATCCCAAGCAGACTCCGAGCTGAGCTTGGAGCCCGAGGCGGGGCTGGCTTGATGTCATGACCCTGAGATCATGACCTGAGCTGAAACCAAGAGTCAGATGCTTGACTGACTGAGCCACCTAGGCACCCCTCTTTCCTTAGTTTTTGAGTAATTGATCTGTCAAGTGTTGAGAAGAGTTGTAGCTTGTCACTACTATTGATTTCTTTTTATTTCTCTCATAGTTTTTTTGTTTTTATATATTTCCATGTTTTATTTGACACAAGTTCATAATGATTTCAGATTCAAGATAGACTAGAGAACACACATATTTACTTTTTTTTTTCCTTTGAAAATCATATTGAGGAAGAAGTAGAGAAATCCAGAGAAACAAAAAAACCTGAGAGGTATGCCACTTGCAAACCAGAATATGACGAATTTCTGGTTGAATAAAGCAGTTGGGAATCAATTAATGGCAAAACCCTAGGGAGCTTAGTGAACCTGTAGCCTTATTCAAAAAGTCAGAAGGACCATCCAGAAATTTCATTCTGCATTCCTGATCTCAGAAGCAGGGATGTCCTAGGAGAAAGAGCAAGCTGTGGCCACAGCCAGTTAATTAAAGGCATGAAAAGCTAAGTCATTTACCTGTTGGTATAGATGTCTTCTCATGTGGTTTTCCTCCTGAGGTAATGCCAGAAATTCAGTGCTCTGATTTACAAATTGTCCATAGGAAATTCCAAAGTGGGTACTGTGGGGAGAAACGGGCAGTGCTTTAGGTAGCTTGTAGCCAACCTGAGGGCTATTGGACTTCCAGTAGCAGAAAGATGGGATGCTTGTCCATCATTGAAGGAAAGCCTGGCTGTTTACATGGTTCTTTTCTCTCCCTTGGCCTCATTCTTCTAGACTCTAGAGCTCTCAGTGTGGTCATAATTTAGGTTTATTTTTAGGCAAACAGAGATTCTCACTTGAGCTGAGGAAATACAATCCAGCTATCAGAATGTAACTTTGGTCTTGACCTTCATCTACAGATATTGACAACCTAGAAAAATCATGCTTTTGAGGAAAATCAGCAGTTCAAAAGAGGCACCAAATCTAACCGATTTAATAATGAGACAGCAGAGGAGACAGTTTAATTTAGAATACACAGTTAACTTCAAATCTTCAGAGATATTTGGGAAGATACTATATCTACCCAAAAAAGGAGAAAAGATTGCTGTGGAAAAGAAACTAAGTTTATTTTGATATTAAAATATGACCTTTTAGATAAAAATTCAGTAGATGAAGTGAAGATCAAATTAGCTAGCTTAGAAAAAAGAGTTTAGGGGTTTTGAGAATGTAGAAAGAAAATATGAAAGAAAATTTGAAGAAAAATTAAACATGGAGGGTAGATTTAGGAGTCCTTACATCATATAGTAGAAATTCTAATATGAATGAACAGAGAAAATGGAAGGAAATATAGAAACAACAGAAGAAAATTCCTTGAGTTCAAGAAGGGCTCAGGTCTTTTTTTTTTTCTTTTTAAGTGATCTCTCTGCCCAATATGGGGCTCAAACTCATGACCCTGAGATCAAGTCGCATGTTCTTAAGACTGAGCCAGCTCGACGCCCCCTAGAAGGGCTTAAGTCTTTTTTTTTTTTTTTTTAAAGATTTTATTTATTTATCAGAGAGCGCACAAGCAGAGGGCATAGCAGCAGAGGGAGAAGCAGGCTCCCCACTGAGCAAGGAGCCTGATGCGGAACTTGATCCCAGGACTCTAGGATCGTGACCTGAGCCGAAGGCAGACGCTTAACCTACTGAGCCACCCAGGCCTCCCAGGGCTCAAGTCTTTTAATTGGAAAGGCCCCATTGGGTTCTGGATGTAAGACAACCAGAGTTTTTTAGAGAGGTAGCAGTGAAAATAAAGAGGAGTTGACGAATTTAAGAGTGGCTAGCTTAGAGGCAAATTTAATTTAAGGGCTGAATTGGTAAAAGAAGTGAAATATAATTCCATACTTGAAAATTAGGTATCTGAAGAAATAATGGCCAACATCGAACAACGTGGGGAAAAAATTGGAAAGAAATGTAGCTTAAGAGGGAAGATGTTAATTAGGATTTAAATGTAAATTTTCACCAGTTCCACTTTTGCTCAAAGAAAAATCTCAGTAGAGAATGTGACGTGATCTCGGGGTTGCAGGTTCGAGCCCTGTTTTGGGGGTAGAGTTTACTTAAGAAAAAGGAAAAATAATTCTCTTAGAGACAGATCTGCTTTTTGCCTTTCTTGCAGCTTGAGCAATTCCATTTACTGTGTATAGCACAATTTAATTCTCTGAGTTTGACTTAGGGAGAGGAACTAGGATTGAGTCATAAAATTAAAAAGCAGTGAGTTTTTGGGAGGCCAAAAGCAGAAAAGTAATTCTTGTATGCATAATAGCTGCAAAAAGCAAAGTAAATATGTAAGTACCTTGTTAACTTGCTCAAGAAGGGGGATCATTACAGTGTCTAGGCATCAAGAGATCCAAGATGGAAATATTCGCTATCCCTAATTTAAGATAGATAAATGCCCTTGCTATACCTATTAACTTGGTATGGTATTTTTATTGCTTTATTTTAAAGAATGGAAGAAAGTTTTTGTGAATTTTTTGAGTTTCTCTCAACCCATTATTTCCCTTAAAACTGTATGTTTTTCTCTTGTGAATTCTTCCACACCATGTTTAGGATCATGATTTTTGCAACTGGGAAGGGACTATTTTACTAACCTTGAGGTGAGAGTGGGGTCCCAGAAGTATTTTTGAGGACATTTGGTAATCAGACAAAACGTTAGTATGTGTTCACCTAAATTGTTAGAGTATTGGTTCTCTGAACCATTCTGCTTATTTGTCTCCAGATTCAACTCTGGACTTGGTTGCAGCAAAGGCAGGGGCAATTTCAGTTATGTTATTAGTGCACATTCCCCACTCTAAGTTTTTCGCAATCCTGAGAACTCTTCTAAGTAGCTTCTGTTCTAAGAACATTGGTTTCATTCTGATGTCAGAGAGAATTACTTCTAACCCCACAGGGGTTACAAAGTTGAAGGATAGTCATCTCCGCTTGGAAGTACAAAACATGTTTTTTCCGGATTAGAATTTTGTAATGACAAAATAGAATGAAAAATAATCAGTCAAAACTGTTTAATAATTACTGCTCACCTATGTCAAAAATAAGGTGAGTGGATACCAACCATTTGGGCCAGAATATCTGTTAGAAAATAAACGGATAGGATGTAAAATGATGGGAATAATGGCAAATAAGTCTGTTATGATAGCTGGGGTTAACATTTTAGAGCAGCTTGCATATTGGGGAACTGCAAGCGGGAGTGCTGTGATCAAAGCGGTGCTTCACAGGATCAGTGTGCAGCAGATGCAGATTGCAGGAATGCCTGCTCAGGACTTGGCCCCAGCCCTCACATGTTAACAGGATTCCTTGTCATTTGTTGTGGGAGTGGCAGAAAGGCCAGTGGAGAGGCTATTTTCATCCCCTGGTGCTGGGTTGGGGGTGGGGGGAGGAGGGGATGGGGAAATAGGAAGCTGAGAGTAAGCGGTGACACTGGGAATAAAAAGAGAGGGACAGATTCCTGAGAAGTTGTGGAGAAGAAACGGAGAAGGTCTGACAACCTGACTGAATTTAAGCAGGAAGAAGGAAAAGGCCATAGTGGTCATGTCAGGAGAAAGCAGGGTTCTATCCTGATGAAAATATTCCACAGGCAGTCTGGTGGAAGTGTTAGGTGCTACCCTGAGTATGTGGATTTGGGGACTCATCTTTGTGTAAATGGTAGTTGAAACTGTGGAATAAAAAGCAGAAGAGAAGAGGGCTGAGTGTACCTTCTGGAGCAAGGCTGCAGTAAGGAGTTGGGGAGGCAGAGTAACCAGCAGTTGGGAAGGTGGGAAGAGAAATGAGGGAAGGAGAGAATTTTGGAATCCAGGGGAGTGATTATCTGTCAAACTCTAATAGAAAAGCCAAGGAGGATGAATACCCAGCAAAAGAGTTAGTGTGTAGGTTGAGAATTCTTAGAGCTGATGGGATTGGGTTTATGTAGGGAAACTGGAGAGGGGGCCTTAATACCTTAACGGATCCTTATTGCCCTCTTAATTGGCTTAATTTCAGGTACTGGTATGGCATTATGTTTAGAAGATTAATTTACTGGGCGCCTGGGTGGCTCAGTTGGTTAAGCAACTGCCTTCGGCTCAGTCATGATCCTGGAGTCCCGGGATCGAGTCCTGCATCGGGCTCCCTGCTCGGCAGGGAGTCTGCTTCTCCCTCTGACCCTCCTCCCTCTCATGCTCTCTGTCTCTCATTCTCTCTCAAATAAATAAATAAAATCTTTAAAAAAAAAAAAGATTAATTTACTATATCATTTTGTAATTACATTTTTAAAGTGGGGAGAAGAGAAAGCATTATGGTTAGAGGTGATTTTATTTTATTTATTTATTATTTATTTTTTAAGATTTTTATTTATTTGACAGAGAGAGACACAGTGAGAGAGGTAACAGAAGCAGGGGGAGTGGGAGAGGGAGAAGCAGGCTTCCCGCGGAGCAGGGAGCCTGACGTGGGGCTCGATTCCAGGACCCTGGGATCATGACCTGAGCCCAAGGCAGCCGCTTGACAACTGAGCCACCCAGGCGCCCCTATTTTTTATTTTTTAAAGATTTATTTGCGAGAGAGAACATGAGTGGGGGGAGGGGCAGAGGGAGAAGGAGAAGCAGACTCCCCGGTGAGCAGGGAGCCCCCACGAAGGGCTTGATCCCAGGACCCTGAGATCATGACCCAAACCGAAGGCAGACCTTTAACCGACTGAACCACCCAGGTGCCCCACCAGAGGTGATTTTAATGGGGAGAGAGCAGTTGACAACTTATTCAGAGCATGTATAGTTTCCATTTTTCATAGTTGAAAAATTTTTTGTTGTTCCTTTTAATTTGAAGCAGTTTGAATAAATAAAACATGTCCTTCCTTGAAAATGAATAGAATATGTCTCAGAGATGACATGTTGAAAATCCATTTATTACATTCATGTTATTTTGAGTTTTTCATGGATATTTAAGAACTATTTATATGTAAGTTTAACATCTGAAAATAAGATATGTATAAATAAATATTTATTGCAAACAAGTACAATCAGAGTAAAAGGATAAAAGTGCGGCAGAAATTCAGAGGAAGGAGAGATTATTTTCAGCTTTTTCTTTTTTGGTGGGGAAGGAGACTTGGGGAAAAGGTCTAAGCAGAGTTGATAAGGGAAAGGTGTTCCAGGTAGAAGAAACCCTGAGCTCAGTGTAGAGCTGGGGTCTTATTAGGGACATGGGACATTTTTGTTTGGCTGAAGTGTGTGCATGCAGTGGTGGGGGAAGGTGCTTGAAGGGAAGGTAGGGGAGAGAATGATGGAAAGATAGTTTGGGGCCAGAATTTAGATGGCAGGAGTGTGAACTTTATTTGGAAGCAGCAGGGAGCCGTTAAACATTTTTCAACTTTAGAAAAATGACACCATCTAGCTGATGCTTTAGAAAAATGACTCTTGGGGCACCTGGCTGGCTCAGTTGGAGCATGGGACTTTTAATCTGGGGGTTGTGAATTTGAGCCCCATGTTGGGTGTAGAGATTACTAAAATAATATACTTCAAAAAAATTGCACTTTCTGTTATTTGAAATTTTAGTAAGAAGCATTCAGTACTTATATCATCAGCAAAAAATGATAAATGTAAAAGAAAAATGCATCTGAATAGTACTATTTAGGCTGGATTAGAAAGTGAGAAAGTAGATAAGGAAACCAATGAGGGAGGCGGTTTATGCCGTATTTATAACATGAGTAAACCACAATCCCTGATTAGTGATTAGTATTAAATAGTGTATTATTTAATTGGTTAAGTTTTTGGTCTGTTTTTTAAAGATTTACTTATTTTAGAGAGAGAGTGAGAGCGCATGTGCGTGAGCAGGGGAAGGTCCAGAGGGAGAGAGAATCCTCAAGCTAACTCCCCACTGAGTGCACAGGAGCCCGATGCAGGGCTTGATCCCACAACCCCAAGATCATGACCTGAGTAGAAACCAAAGAGTCGGCTGCTCAACCGACTGAGCCACCTAGGCGCCCCAGGTTTTTTTGATTTTTGTAAGTTTGGGCTTAAGTAGAAAAGGGAGCATTAAGGTCATTGGGTTGTCTTGTAAAAACCTAAGGCAGATAAGGTTCTATAGCTGGACTTCAGAAAGGTCTAGAACCTGTTGTTATACCTCCCCTCCCTACTCCCTCTACTTTATTTCTCCGGGCATTCTCTGGATTCTTTTTATTTTTTATTTGTAAACCTTATCTCGCTAGTCTAACCTGAAGTTGGAAAATGTCCTTCCTCATCTCCTGTGTTACAGCCAGTGGTGGTAGTGGTGGGGAGAAGACTGACCCTTGTTCATGGTTTCAGATTCTCAGGGATAGGACTTTGATTTTGTTATGCTCACAGATGAACTTGTTTTTACTTTTTTATACCTAGTGCCAGTGAGCTGTGCCCTGGAGAGCATAAATACACTGTGGGAATTTACTTCTCTAGATTGGAGGGTCAGTTAAGAGGGGTCAATGTAAGTTAGGCAGAATTCCCAAAGGGTGTTTACTATAGTTATACATTTTGAATTTTTACAGTTGTTTAAAGTATTGGTTGAAAGATAGACTACGTTAAATTTAGAGAAGTGTTGGGGAAATTGTGCAGAAAATTCCCCCCAGTAAGCTGTAGAGTGTGTTTAAATTGAACTTTAATAAAACTGGTTACCATTCTGGGAATATGGGGTATACGGACTGAGAGGAGACAAGAGTGCTAGGGTGCTGGAAATGTTCTAGATCCTGATCTGGGTAGTTTAGTGATTATACAGGTTTATGCTTGTGTCAAAATTCATCAAGATTCATCAAGATATGGGGCGCCTGGGTGGCTCAGTCAGTTAAGTGTCCGACTCTTGATTTCAGCTCAGGTCATGATCTCTGGGTTGTAAGATCGAGCCCTGCTTTGGGCTCTGCGCTCAGCGGGGGAGTCTGTTTGAGATTCTCTCTCTGTTCACCCCCCACTCCGCATTGTCTCTTTCTCTAAAATAAATAAATCTTTAAAAAAAATCCATCAGGATGTGTATACTTGACGTGTGAAAGCAGTATCTCAATTAAAAAGCTAGGTACAGGGGCTCCTGGGTGGCTCAGTCAGTTAAGTGACTGCCTTCAGCTCAGGTCGTTATCTCCGAGTCCTGGGATCAAGCTCCACATCGGGCTCCCTGTTCAGTGGGGAGTCTGCTTCTCCCTCTCTCCCTCTGCCTGCCACTCCCCCTGCTCCCCCCCCAAAATAAATAAAATCTTAAAAAAAAAAAAAATGGCACAGCTGACTTGTTTGGTTTATCTGCCTTTCCTGTCATCTAGATGCCCATATATCATCGGACATCAGTTAAGTTCTCTTTCATTTTAGATAGATAAATTTTTGATAGGTGTTCATCTCTCACATAATTTTGAGTGTTTCAGAAATATAAATATAATGAGATTTTTAATACATGATATTAAAAAAGTAATGCTTGGTTTACTTTTTTCTGATTTAGGAGCTGTGACTGATGAGAATTAAAGGCCATGGATGAAGATGGACTTCAATTACAACCACAAGAGCCACACTCATTTTTTGATGCAACAGGTATAACTTGGGTCGTTCTGCTTCCCAACTACCAAATTTGGAGTTGGCTATCAAGTGGATGAATTGCTAGACTCTCACATTGATACTCACACTTAGGTATCTTTTTATCCCGTCACGCCTACATTTGTTAAAATGAGCACATTATTATTCCTGTCCTTAAAAATGTGTTTCCCTCACAACCAGTATTCATGTTCTTCTCCATAACAGCAGCGGTATTAAAACACCAGTGCTCTCTTCAGTTATTTGCATCTTGCCCAGTTACGGTGCTAAGTCTGGTTACTTCTCCCTTTGAAAATGTTCCTTGCTTACATCTCTTCATTCTGCTTCCTCCTGCATAGACATTCTCTTTCATCTCATTCTTAGTCTGCAGTAACTTTTAAATTCTTTTCCTTACCCTTAGTCTCTTTTGTCCAGCCCACCAATTAGAATACATCAAAAAATAACGTGTAGATTGTGTCATTTGTCTGTTTTCAATTACCCAGCAGGTAAAGTATAAGCCTCAGGCCCTCCACCTTCTGACCCCATCCTACTTTTATAACGCTGTCTCTCACAAGGTGACAAAAGGAGCCCTCTGCTTCAGGAAGACGGAGTCTTACCTCACTCTCCAAACTACAAGGACTATTAAATTCATGAAGTTCTAAAAATAGAAAAGAAATGTATTCACAATTTCAGATTACCTGTGATTCCAATTATGTAGCATTGTAAAGTGATTATGCTAGGTTTTATAATGTAAAATGGTTTTTTATAACACTAGCTAGCTACCCTTATAAATAAAGCGTTGACTAGTTTTCCATTGGACTTGAAATGATCATATTGCAGTGTATTAAAGAAATAGTGATTAACTTTATCAGGAAATTAAATATTAATGATTTTAAATTTTAACTTTTCCTTCAATCTCTTAATCCAGTGGGGGTATATGTATTTTACTTAACTTGGAATAGTCTTTTAATTTACATTTGGTAACTTCAGTTTGATAATGATAAATGCAAAGGTATAATTCTCTCTTCATTAGAACATGAAGTATAATTGATGTGCTTGAAAAAGAGACTAAGCTCTTTGGAGAAAAACACACACTATTTAGTAGCTTAATCTTGCCACAAGTGAGCCTGGGTCATGGACTAAGTGGTGGATTGAAGGGCTGTTGCATTTTAGCCCTGATTGTTAACACTTATGGTGTTTGTTCATCTTTGAGCAAGTCACTTAATCTGTCAGGGCCTCCGTTTTCATGTCCTAATAATAATGAAACCTCTCATTACAGTTTTTTCAGAACACTTCCCATACATTCCCATTTGATCATCACAACAGTCCTGTGAGGTATGCATGGCAGATACTACTGTCCTCATTTTACTGATGAGGAAACTGAAACTCAGAGGTTAAATGACTTGCCCAGGGTCACAAAACGAATAAGTGTCCAAACCGTACTCTCTGATTTAGATTTTATAACCAGTCTTCTTGCCACCAAATGCTTTCAACTTCATGTCTGCAAAATGGAGATTACAATGATCTGTTGCTGATGTTAATATTGAGAATATGGAAAATAAATGAGTATAAAGCATTTTGTAGAAGTCCTATAGAAATTAAAGCAAACATACTCTTTATTATTTCTAGATGTAATTAAAATGGATATTAACTGGCTGTAAGATTTCCTACATTTTTTAATGATATTTTTGGCCCTTGTTGGTCATTCGTGTTTGTTAAGCAAAGCCATATGTCTTTGAGGACCTGGCCAGTGACACACAGTCATTGATTTAGGCAGCTGCTTGGACTCAGCCTGGTTTGAGTCACATCCAGAAGCACTCATCAACAGACTAGCATTTTAGGTTAAGACTTTTATAAAACTTTGCTTTTCTCTAGACCAGGATCCAAGATACTGGATTTGTTTTCTTTTATCCTATGTTTTTGGCAAGGATATTTGATTTTGATTCCCATTTGTGGCATTCATTCAGATTAATATTTATGGAGCACCATAATCTGTGCAAACTGTGTGATCTTGGTGAAGTCATTTAATCTCAACGGGGCATCAACTGATTCAGCCTTCTACCTTTGTTCCTTAATTGCAGAGTGGACTAGAGTAAGGTTTCTTATATTCTGAGGAGCTGCCTGGGGGATAGGGGTATGGGGGGACAGGAGGAGGCTGGCTGGAGACAGAATACCCTGGTGAAGTTGGGGCAGGCCCCATTCCAGCTAACCTTGGCCTCCACCACTCCAGAGCAGCTGCACTTTATGCATCTCATTTATCCACAGAGACTCCCTAGCCAGTTGTCTTTTCTCCATAACTGTGGCCTTCTAGCCCTCTTTTCATTTATGCCCCGATCCTTTTATATCCTAGATTCAGAGGATAATTTCTAAATTTCTGTAGTCATAAATGGAGGATATTGTTGACATATTGTTCTAGAACAAAGGGGGAGAAAGGGGTAAAGATGGAAGGGGTAAAAATAGAAGAGATACATGGGAGAGGTGGAAAGAAGAAAAAATAAGAGTTGAGGAGAAAGAGATGGAACAAGAAGGAGAGAGGAATGAAAACACATATATTGAAGGAAAATGGTGTATTTGTCACCTGAACTTGCATTACTTACTTTTATAACTATCCCTTAAGTACCTTTGCATATGGGATTAACATTAGTGAGCCTAGAATTTTACTTTCATGAGTGTGTGTGTGTGTGTGTGTGAGAGAGAGAGAGAGAGAGAGAGAGACTGGCTCAATTGCCTTGTTTTTCTGTATTTCCGTATCGCTTGATTCGAGATGAGAATAAAAGTTCTTGTATTAAAAATTTCTGTTTCTGGTATGATTCAAAAATAGATCCCCTCTTTAATCTGTGTTAGTGTTTGAGAAAACTGAGGAGCTAGTCTGTTTTACTGGTAGGAATTAAATAACATTTACATTATTTGAGGTAGTCATGCACACCTACCTGAAATTTGTGATTTTAATTTTTTTTTTTTTTTTAAGGAGCTGATGCTACACACATGGACGGTGATCAAATTGTTGTGGAAGTACAAGAAACTGTTTTTGTTTCAGATGTTGTGGATTCAGACATAACTGTGCATAACTTTGTTCCTGATGACCCAGACTCAGTTGTAATCCAGGATGTTATTGAGGATGTTGTTATAGAAGATGTTCAGTGCCCCGATATCATGGAAGAAGCAGATGTATCTGAAACGGTCATCATTCCTGAGCAAGTTCTGGACTCAGATGTAACTGAAGAAGTTTCTTTAGCACATTGCACAGTCCCAGATGATGTTTTAGCTTCTGACATTACTTCAGCCTCAATGTCTATGCCAGAACACGTCTTGACGAGTGAATCCATACATGTATCTGATGTTGGACATGTTGAACACGTGGTTCATGACAGTGTAGTAGAAGCAGAAATCGTCACCGACCCTCTGACAACGGACGTCGTTTCAGAAGAAGTATTGGTAGCAGATTGTGCCTCTGAAGCAGTCATAGATGCCAATGGGATCCCCGTGGACCAGCAAGATGATGACAAAAGCAACTGTGAGGACTACCTTATGATTTCCTGTAAGTCTTGGGGTACCATGATTGTCAGAGGTATTTTTGAAGGCTGTCTTTCCTAACTTACATCAGGGGTGAAATTTTCTTGACTTCTATAAAACTAAAGTAAATCTCGTAGACCTGCCTGCATTATTGTTTCAGTTTGGAGCCTGTAAGATAACTCAAAATTAAGAAAAGTGAAATGGTGCAGAGTAAAGAGTCATTTCTCTATAAGGACACAATAGAAAGATGAGATTTCTTCAGTCTAGAAAGACAAAGACGGAAAGGAGTAGAACTGAACTTTCTGAAATCATGAAGGATGTGATTAGGCTGTTACGAGCCTTTATTAGAATTAGGAATCCTCTTGAAACTAAAAAGGAGTTCAACTTGGAAAAAATGTATAACCAAACTACTTATATTCTTGTGTATGGATGTACGGTGCTACTTCTGTACTACTTATGTACTTACTCTGCTTACATGTAAAATGCTGTTTATATAACAGATAGCATGGAGAAGAGCTCTGGCAGAGTATTGAAACTTTAAATGATTCCAAAACATGATTTTCAAGTATGATGGACTCATAGTAGGTTATTGAAGAAAAGTAAGGTGTTTTGGAACACACTTGAACATTTTTAACTTAACGTCTGGAAGGATAGCTGTATCTTCTTACAACATATTTCTTGGTACCACTTTCAGAGATAAAATCCTCAATTGGATAGACCACAGTTCTGACCCAGTATGGGGATTCTTGTACCTTTAGGAACTAAACTTCAAACAAAGACTCACAGACTATTTGCTTATATAAATTCACAAGACTATTTGCTTTGCTTGAAAACCTGTTATAATAGAGGAATTTCACATAGCATATATTGGAGTCCACCAGCATTTTAGGAAATATCTTTTAAAAGTTCCAGATTTTGGAAATCCGAGAATTCTTTGTGTGAAGAGGAAGAAAACGCCTTCATTCAACACATGTGTTTGGGCTCCCTACTCTGTGTTAGACATTGTTGTAAGTAGTGCAGATATGGATAGGTGATAAATAAAAAATACATAAAACCATTGTCTTTAGAGAGCTTACGGTCTACTGCAGGAGAGAAAGAGAGGTTGCACTGTGATGCAGAGGCGGGACCAAGTTGCTGTGGAGACAAGATGGAGTTGCTGACCTTTGAACTCAAGGATGAGTTCTAGTTTTACCAGGTGAAGAAGGGCATGAGTTGGGAGGGAGACATCCAGGCAAATTGTATAGTATGTAAAAAAAAAAAAAAAAAGTCTGGCCTTTGCTGGGAATGATGGGAACTTTAGGATGTACTTGTATATCTTTGTGTACTTCCTGGTGAATTCATTAGAACAAATTTCTTGAAATAGAATTGCTAGGTCAGAGGGTGTACACATTTATAAGTCTGGTGATATTGCCTCAATATTTTGCCTAATAATAACTCCCCCACCAGGTTTATGAGAAGGTCCGTTTCCCTACACAGCTGACCAACGAGGGTATTATTTTCCTTTTTAGTTTTTGCCAGTCTCACAGGGGAAAATATGATAGCCATTTGAAGTTTGAATTTATTTTAGGAAGATAATTTTGGTAGTGATACAGAATAAGAGTAGATGAGGGAGAGACTAGTGGTAGAGGTTAGTTGAAATGGTTCATTTATGAGATAAAGAAGATCCTAAGTACCTTCATAGGAATGGGGACAGAAAGAGGGAACTAGATTCAAGAGAGTTTAGGAAGTAAAATGAATGAGATTTGGTGACAGATAGAATAGGGGTGGGGATCTGAGGGAGAAAGAGAATTCATGGAGGACCCTAAGGTTTCTACCTTGGGGGATTGGGTGCTTGTCATGCTGTTACCTGAGAGGTGGAGATCTCGTGCAAAGAACATGATTTAAGACCTGTTAGAAGTTTGAGTTGCTTGCTGGGGACAATCTGATGGATGTTTTTTCTAGGCAGGTGATAATATGAATTCGGTGCTTTTGAGAGAGTTTGTGGCTAGAGGAAGAAATTTGGGACAAGAAAATATAGATAGTATTTTACGTGGAAATGGGTGGTTGTTCCTCAGAGAGTACTTGTAGAATAATGAGTATGGATCCTTTAGATATTTAAGAAGTACATGGAGGAGGGCGCCTGGGTGGCTCAGTTGGTTAAGCGACTGCCTTCGGCTCAGGTCGTGATCCTGGAGTCCCTGGATCGAGTCTGGCATCGGGCTCCCTGCTCGGCAGGGAGTCTGCTTCTCCCTCTGACCCTAACCCCTCTCATGTGCTCTCTCTCATTCTCTCTCTCTCAAATAAAGAAATAAAATCTTTAAAAAAAAAAAAAAAGTACATGGAGGAGAAGAGCCCATGAAAATCAGGAAGTTTTGGGAGGCGGAGGAGAAAAATCTTTAGAGAGTATTTTTAATACTGTTAAAGATGAAAATAATTTCTAGAAGTGTCATCACTGAAAAGAGAGAATGGAGCTGTTCCATCGAGCAATTAGGAGGTCATTGTATCTTAATTAAAATAGATTCAATAAAGCAAGGGCCAATGAAGAGGAGATAGAAGAGATGAACCATAATGGATTGAGAAGTTGGTGGAAGTGAAGTAGGTGAAGCAATTTTTATAAATGGCCATTTTGGTCAGGGAAGGGACAAAAGAGGCAGGAGTATAGCTTTGATGTTTGGCTGGATTGTGAAAATGTGTTGAGCATACTTATATAGTCTTATAGGTGCAGGACACAAACCATTGGATAGAGAGACTAAAGATAAGGGAAGGGTTACCACATGGAGCAGTTCCAGAGAAGGGGGAGGGAATGAGGTCCAGGGCAGCAGTGGAGGGCTGTTGGGTGAGGCCTAGAGAGGAAGAGTAAGTACCTTCTCTGAGACAGAGGCAGTAAAAGGAGCTTTAGAATATTGGGAGCAGGCGCCTGGCTGGCTTAGTTGGTAAAGCATGTAACTCTTAATCTCAGGGTTGTGAGTTCGAGCTCCACAGTGGGTGTAGAGATTACTTAAAAATAAAATCTTTAAAAATAAATAAATAAATAAAGGGACACCTGGGTGGCTCAGTCAGTTGGGCGTCTGCCTTCTGCTCAGGTCATGATCCCAGGGTCCTGGGACTGAGTCCTGCGTCGGACTCTTCGCTCAGCGGGGAGCCTGCTTCTCCCTCTGCCTGCCACTCTCCCTGCTTCTGCTCCCTCTCTCTCTCTGACAAATAAAATATTTAAAAATAATAAATGAAAATTAAAAAAAAAGTGTTGAGAACTATTTTCTTTGTGCAGCAAATTCCTCTGCCAATATAGGATGTACAGAGGTTGTGGGTGGAAAGCTGAAGAATAGAGGTGAAGAGTTGAAAAACCTTAGTCTTAAAGGGAGGGACCAGGGCAGGAAGCTTAAGAATTTACAGGATAGATTATTTAGCTGCATTGAGGGGCCAGTTGAGATTGGGAGTCTTCAGTTTGTATGTCAGATGTGCCATTCAGTATGAAAATACCATTTTGAAATACCACTGCCAGATATTCTGTTGCAAGACCAGGCAACCCAGAGGCAAGGCTGGAGAAAGTAAGGAGTTGGGTTCATCGTGCTTTATGAGGGCAGGAGGATCTGGTGAAATATTTAGGCGAAAGCACTCTTGGTTCTCCTTGACTTCTCTTTTCACTTGTTTGCTAAGGAGTAAAATGCATAGCATTGGTTTGACCTTTAGCTGCATACTATCTCTTGCCTTTATTATTATTTTAGGAAGTTCAGCCCTCCAAGAATGTCATAAAAAAAACCAAAACAGTAAAAGTTGATTTAGTAACGGTTGACATGGTATACTAGATTTTTTTTTTTTTAAGATTTTATTTATTGAGAGAGAGAGTGCACGCACGAGCAGGGGGAGGGGCAGAGGGAGAAGCAGACTCCCTGCTGAGCAGGGGACACAGGGCTCATCCCAGGACCCTGGGATCACGACCTGAGCCACCCAGAGACCACCCCCCCCCAGTATACTAAATTTTTACACTGTATTAGAGTCCAGACTGGTGAAATTTTCATTAAAAATCTTATAGTCATCATTCTTTTAGGGCCTGGGTTTCTGCTAATTTATATAGATTTTAATGTTCCTAAAGTAGTAAATAAGGATGGACACAAACTGCTATTGTTGTATATTTTTGTATATTTTATATATGTATGTAAGTATGTATTTTAATAATACAGTGGTAGTTTATTCCTTTTTTTTTTTTTTTTTAAGATTTATTCATTTTAGAGAAAGAGAGTGTGTGAGTGGTGGGGGGTGGGCAGAGGGAGAGAGAGAATCCTGAAGCAGACTCCCCTCTGAGCATGGAGCCTGATGGGGGCTCGATCCCAGGACCCTGAGATCATGACCTGAGCCAAAATCAAGAGTTGGCCGCTTAACCGACTGAGTCACCCAGGTGCCCCTCTTCCTTTCTTTTAAAATAGAATGTCACATCCAAGCTCAAAGAATACGAAGAACACACACACACAAGTTACCTAATACCCCTTTTTTACTATAATGAGATGGTTTGATTGCTTTTATTTATTTATTTTTAATTTTTTAAAGCTTTATTTATTTTTGAGAGAGAGAGAGAGAGGGAGAAAAAGAGAAAGCGTGAGTGGAGGGGCAGAGGGAGAGAGAATCCCAAGCAGACTCCATGCCAAGCATGGAGCCCGACATGGGGCTTGATCTCATGACCTTGAGATAATGACCTGAGCTGAAACCAAGAGTCCGATTCTTAGCCGGCTACACCATCCAGGTGCCCCTGATTGCTTTTAAGTTGGGTTTAGGGATGGTGACTTTTTGGGGGGGGTATGGTGACTTTTGGTAGTATCTATTGTTCTTTTGCAGGTATTTCTTCATTCATTTTTCCTCCATTCCACACCATCATCCCTTTTCCTTTCAAAGTATAGTCATGTTAAAAAATTTAATTTACTACTGGCTTTGGAATCAAACCAGTTGAATGCTTTGGAATTAATTAGCATTTCTCTTGTTTCTGCCTCCCAGTGCTGCATTTCAGCTTAAAACCTAAATTGATTTCAGAAGTTTAGGATTGACAAAGGCTTTGTGGTAAGCATATAGAGGAACTATGGTCTGATTTTCTCCATGATAGAGAATGCAGAGATGCCATTATTAGCAGTCCACTTTAATGCTTTTCGTAACATGATGAGAGATGGTAGTATTATCTCTGAATTCCTATGATACTTATTCACCTCACTGGTCAGAGAATATGAACAGACACCTAAATACTCTTCAAAAATTTCAGTAAGTCATTGGATCTAAGAGCCTAATAAACAGCTTTTGTAAAGTCTTTAGTGTCTATCTTGGCAGATTTTTTCCCTCTGAAGGTCTCATTTAAAATGACGAAGTAGCAATCCTCATTCTTTATAGTGTCCTGATAGTGTATATAGACACAAATGTTCTTTGTCACAGTAGAGCTGCCTTTGAGGCCAGGATGACCTCTTTATCTCATCTTTGCAGTCTAGACGTTATGATTGCTTCTGAATTTGATGGTCTGTTTCTTGAAAATAGGAACTATCCACTGCTTCTTAGCCATTGAGTATCTTCTTCATCAAACCCTATGCCTATTAGGTGTGAAATAAATATTTGTTGACTATGTGAAGACTATAGCTGCAAGTCTGTGGGCATCGTGCCACATCGAAGGTATTAATAATACATTTCTTCCCTACCAAAAGCTATTGGTTCTCACTTGGTTCTGGTTAGGCTAGATATGGTGGTACTGCTTTATGGCACTGAAGAGTTTTCTGGGTCTCTGAGAAGTGGAATGTTTGAGTCATCCATGTGTTAACCAAGTTGTTTTTTAGTTCTCCTTTAATCCGAGACAGCTGCCAGACATCCCTAATTTCTTTGCAGTGGTCTTCAGCCTCCTGGAGTTTGACTTTGCAGCTGCATAGTCAAGATGCTATTTTGTCAAACATCAGTTTGTACAATAGGGAAAGTTGGAGAAGATCTGGTGATGATGAGTCAGGCACTGCCTTACAACAGCTGCATGAAGCAAAATATTCTCTGGGTGCCTCTGATATTAACATGATCAACAAGAAGTCACTCTTTAGATCTTGTTGACATATCCCATGTCTTTTAATTAGAACAGTTAGATAGAAGATGAGCAGGAGCTAGGTATTCCATTCTAATCCTAGATTCAACTTAAGTGTTGAAATAAACTTTTTTTTGGTAACAGCTTTAACACATGTAACAGCATGTAACATATGCCATACCGTTTGCCCATTTGAAGTGTGCAATTCAATGATTTTTAGTGTATTCACTAACTTGGGCAACCATTGTCAGACTTTAGATAATTTTAGTTAGCCCAGGGAGAAACTTCATACCTTGTGGCTATCACTCCCATCAACCCTCTCTGTCCCGTCCAAGTCTAAGCCACCCCTAATCTACTTTCTGCCTGGATAGATTTGCCTGTTAGGGGTATTTCCTATAAACGGAATCCTGTAATACATGGTCTTTATGACTGGCTCTTTTCACTTAGCAGAATGTTTTCAAAGTTCATCCATGTTGTAGCAGGTGTCGGTGCTTCATTCCTTTTTATTACTGAAGACTATTCCATTTTCTGGGTGTACATTTTAGTCCATTCGTAAGTTGTTTCTACTTTTTGGCTGTTGTATCTATGATATTAACATTTGTATTCAAGTTTTTGTGGACATACATTTCATATGTGGAATTGCTGGGTCATATGGTTTAACCTTTTAAGGAACTGCCAGACTGTTTTCCAAAATGGCTGCACCATTTTACATTCCTACCAGTGGTGTATGAGGGTTCCAGTGTCTCCACACCCTTTGTAGCACTTGTTAATACTGTCTTTTTTTTTTTTTTTTATCATAGCCATCCTAGTGGATGTGAAGCAATATCCTGTTGTGGTTTTTGATTTACATTTCCCAGATAGTTAATAATGTCAAGCAGTTTTTCATGTGCTTATTGGCCATTTGGAGAATTGTCTATTCAGATGCCTTGCTCATTTTTAAATGGAGTTATTTGCCTTTTTATTATTGAATTGAAAGAATTCTTTGTATATTCTAGTTATGTCTCTTATAAGAGAAATGATTTATAAATATTTTGTCCCATTCTGTCAGTAGTCTCCTTCCTTGATAGTGTCCTTTGATGTACAAAAGTTTTAAATCTTGATGAAGTCCAATTTATATATTTTTCTGTTGCTGTGCTTTTGGTGTCGTATTTAAGAAACTGTTGCCTCATCCAAGGTTATGAAGATTGACACCTGTGTTCCTCTTAAGAATTTTAAAATAGCTTTGGTTCTTGCATTTAGGCCTTTGATCCATTTTGAGTTTATTTTTGTGTATGATGTGAGGTAGATAAGGAGCTAACTTCATTCTTTGGCATGTGGATATTCAGTTGTCCCAGCATCATTTGTTGAAAAAACAATTCTTTCTCCATTGAATGTTCTTGGCACTCTTGTTGAAAATAATTGCCTGTAAATGTGAGGGGTTTATTTTTTGGACTCCTAACTCTGCTCCATTTATCATCTATCCTTATACTAGTTCCATGCTGTCAGAGTGCATAGTGAATTTGCAAAATTTACTACCCTAAATATTAAAGTTTAAATTTTTAAGTCTAGGCAAAAATGCATAATTCAGTTTTAAAAGGTGTAACACAGTAAGTGATGGGGCGACATTGTATGTTCTTATGGAAAACACGGGTACGTCAGGTATGTTTGCCTATCTTACAGTAACATCAGAGGAAACAACTAATAGGCCTCTGGAGCATGGGATCCTTCCTGTCAAAAACTGAACACTTAGCCATAGAGTCTCTTTTCTAATGTAAACCTACATGATGCTTCATTTCTAATATACATTTTAATAAAATATGTGCTCTCAGTTACTTTAAGCAGTTTTAAAATAGATAAATTAAGAAAAATTATAGCAAATAATTTAAACTTAGAACCCTTTAAACTAGTTTGGTTAAATGAAATTATGTCATAATTTTTAACATGTTGATTATAAAATTGGAAATTTTACTTTGTGCAGACCATAAGTTTATTTATTTATTTATTTATTTATTTTTAAAAGATTTTATTTATTTATTTGACAGAGAGAGGCACAGCGAGAGAGGGAACACAAGCAGGGGGAGTGCGAGAGGGAGAAGCAGGCTTCCCACGGAGCAGGGAGCCCGATGTGGGGCTCGATCCCAGGACCCTGGGATCATGACCCGAGCTGAAGGCAGACGCTTAATGACTGAGCCACCCAGGTGCCCCCAGACCATAAGTTTAATAAAAGTATTTTATTACAGTGAGTGTGGAATAATAATATAGCTGTCTTCTCTCCATTTAGTTGTTTTTATATACTAAGGCTAAAGACGTTTTCACTAAGATAAAGTTGATTTCAAAATACTATTTTCTACAGCATGCAACTGCTTGTATAAAAGCTGAATGTTAATAAATTATTAGATTGGTTAGTTCTTAACTAAAGCTTATTAAGCTCTTTTGGTCTGGTGGCATTTATATAATTTAAGTCCATTTGAATTAGTATTTCAAGAAGAGCTTGGTGCTAATGTGTGGAAAATGCTTTCAGACTCATCAGACCTATTTTCTAAATGACCTTTGAGTCAATTTGCATTTCCATCAGGAGATGGAATTAAGTTTGTTTAGTGAGGTTTGTTGTTAATAAAGCTCACTTTTCAGGGGGAAAATGTTTATCACTATATTTGTGGTTTGACTGTTACCAAGTCAAAATGGACAACTTTAAGAAAAAATTTTTTGACTTAAGCATTTTTATCCCAGGAAAGATTGTAGATTTGTAACAAGTTGGTAACAATAAAAATAGGTACTAGTAAACCTTCAATAAATAGTATCTGTGTGCCAGAACTTATTATACATTATTTTCTTTACACAACCTTATAATGTTGGTGTTATCACTCTTTACATATTGGGTAACAGAATCAGTTTAAGTAACTTGACCAAAGTTACACATCCAGCTAGCATTAGGTTGAGGATGTGAAATCAAGTGTGTTTTATTCCAAAGTATCTACCCTCCACTCTCATATTGCCTTTCTTCGTGTGTGTGTATATTTATATACATATGTGTATAAAGCTCATACTACAAAGCAGTAGAGTTTGACCTAAATACTGCTTATTGGTGGATGGAGGAGGCAACTAGAATTCAGTGATTCTTAAAATTTATAATATTATTTAAAAAATTTTTTTTAATTTACAATATTATTGAATACCCAGTTTCAGCAGTGTTAGGAAATAATTTAAGGGGCTTAAACATTTTCTTAGTTAACTCATAGCAGAAGCCACCCAGCCTCCAAACCCTATTCCATTGTTTTTCTACCTAAAAAATAGATTTTTTTTCAAATTTATGTTTAAATGAGAAAAAGAAATCATACATAAACTATTATTTTTACTTTTGCGGATGTTTACTTTCCTTGTGTCTTCATTCATTCAAAAACATTTCTTGACCAGCCACGATAAGCTAGGAACCTTGGTAGCTGTTAGAGATAAACAGTGCAAGTCTCTGGCTTTTTAGAGTCCACAGCCCTGGAGGGAAGACAAACAGAAACAGATCATTACAGTTGATTGTGAAAAGATACATAACTGAAAATACAAAGTATTTTGGAAGCACTAAGGGAGGAAATGGGGGGGGTGGTTTGGTATACTTCTATGAGCTACATGCTATGAAAGCACTATAAACCAGAGTTCTGTGGAAGCTTGATTGAAGACCTGAGTCTCTGTATTTCATCTCTACTCTTAACCATTTCCTTCTCTCTCATATTGTTTTGAAGCAAATTCCACACATCATTTCATTTGTAGGTATTTCAGTATATATATCCGAAGGACAAGGATTTTTTAAAAAAATGAAACAATATCATGGTCACATATTTAAAAAAATAATTTGGAGTGAACTCAGTTTGAAGGATGAGTGGGTGGGTAAGGCAGGAGGAATGGCAGAGAGGAGGGAGGAGGGCCTATTTAAAGGCAAGGAGATGTGAAAGATCTTGGAGTGTTCAGAGACTTACTCTTTGGAGTGCAAATAATATCTTTGGTGAAGAAAATGGAGGAAATGGTGAGAAATAAGATTGACAAAATAGGCAGGGCCCAAATCATAAAGGCCCTTGAATGCACTAAGAAGCGCATTTTACCTTGTCGATGTGGGGAGCTGTTAAAGGGTTGTAAGCAGATAATAATAACACGGTTAGGCTGGTAGTTTGGAAAGATCATCCTCATGGCAATGTTGAGAGCATACTAGGTAAGAGTAAACTCAGAAACAAAAAGTGTGCTATGGGAGATTATAGTAGTTCAGGTAAGAAGCAGATGATGATAGTTTGAAATAAGGTTCTATCGGTAGAGTTTGGCAGAAACTGCTTCATGACATATTTAGGAAGTAGAATTTGGATTAAATTTAGGCTTGAGGAAGAGGGAGAGTTCAAAGCTCCCTTCCTGGTTTCTGGCTTGTGGAGCTGGGCAGGTGGCGAAACCATTACCAGAGGAGGAGCATGTTTGGATACGCTGAAGATCTGTCCATAGAGTTGCTACCTGCAGCTGTCCACGTGGTGCCCCTGGCCTTCTCATTGAGGTGTTCTGACCAGTTGGTCTGATGTTAGCTCCTAAATTGAGCACAACTTTTGGTCGTAGTAGATATCTAATAAAAAATGGTTCCGGGGGAGGAGGACGCCTGGGTGGCTCAGTCCGTTAAGTGTCTGACTCAGTTTTGGCCCAGGGCATGATCTCACAGTTGTAAGATTGAGCCACGTGTTGGGGCTTAAGATTCTCCCTTTCCCTCTCCCTCTGTACCTCCCCCCCCAAAAAAAGTGGTTCTGGGAATGAATGAAGAAATAAGTCCAAACTTCTATGTTTAATGCATAAACTCTGAGGGTTAATACAATCTTATGATTTATTTATTGATTCTCAGGGCTATTAGCACAGGAGACATGGTAAAATATTTGTTTATTCCTTTGTTCTGTGGGCAGATTGTTGGATGTTTCTATATCTTACCATTATTTTTATATATGCACTCTATCAGTTTTGTTTCTTAACCATTTGGTAAACCACAGAATGAAATTTTAGAGTTTTAAAAATACATATCCTCATGGGAATGTTTCTGAAATGTGAGAAAAGTCTTAGAGAAGACATATTGAATAAGCTTTAAGCTTGTTCTGATAAAATTTACAAAGATGTCTGTTAATCCATCTAAAATTATTGTCTTTACTGTGGGTACTCTGAAACTTATTTGGAAGCACTCAGGTAAGGCACATTTATTGTTGTCCTCCCCTCTCCCCACCAAAAATAAGATTGGGTAAAAAATCTGTATCTTGAAAGCCTTAGAAGCAATTGGAGCTTCAGATTAGCCTTGTGACTCATATTTACTGTTTATCTGCTTGTGACCTAGACAGAAGTGTCCAACAGCTTGCCCTTTGAACAGATCTGTGATTACTTTGTGGGATAATGGGGGTTGGGCAGGGGAGAGAGGAGGAGAGAGGGAAAGAAAGAACATGCGAAGATCTGATCTTCGAGAAATTCTTAAGTGTATCAGTGCCTGCAGTTTAGAGTCAGCCAGCTTTCCATTTGGATGCCAGCCCAGCTGCTCATTAGCTGTATGATTTTGAGCAAATTACTGACTTCTCTTTGGCCTTTGTTTTTTTATTTGTAAGATGGCAGTCCTACTACCTGACCTGTGGGCTGGTTGGGAGAATTAGAGATCATATGGAGCAGGCACCCAGCACAGAGCCTGCCTGTCAGTAATGGCTGATCATTGTTGTCCACACAGAATCTCTCTGTTGGTGGCATCAACTGGGCAAGCAGGACTAACTCTGGACTGGCTTCACTTAAGACCTTCCTGTTGTCTGATCAGGGAATCCTTGGCTAAAGGCAGGCACAAGGTGGGATTATAGTAGTCATTCCTTTCTTTTTCCCCTGAATTTATAGTATTAAGAAATCAGTTCTTGGTTAACTAGGTTTAGTTAGCTATATTTTAGACCAATTCAGTGCAATTTGGCAAATATTTTTCATAAGTTCTCTCTGACGTCATGTTAGAGATCACTATAACTTAGGACAGACACTTGAATGGCTCTGATCCTTTAATTCCCCTTCTATAGAATAGGCTAATTTCATTAAATCTTTGAATGTCTTCAGGAAAGTTTCAAGAAGTAAAGGAGATCAGATTATCACTAATTCTCTGAAATCTTTTATAGACTATATAATAAAAATAAGATGGAATTTTAACCACAGAAAGAGGGTTCCTAAGGAGGAAGCTAAGAAAGGGAGGCCCAAAAGTGAATTTATAAGTTTATTTATCTACTAGAACATCTGCTTACTCAGCAGAATGCTTCCTGCAAGTTAACTTAGTCTTAGGTGCTCTGGTTTCACATCTGTAAAGTGGAGATAAAACACCTAAGTCATGGAGCTGTTGTCATTGATTTCATGATAAAATAGAGGGACACCACTGACCACAGTGTCTAGGACATAACAGTTGCTCATGAGCTCAGGTATCCTTTTAAGGGGAACTGCCCATCTGTGGTTTGTTTTTTTTTTGTTAAGATTTTATTTACTTGTCAGAGAGAGAGCACACAAGCAGGGGCAGCAGCAGGCAGAGGGAGAAGCAGACTCCCCGCCAAGCAGGGAGCCCGATGCGGGGCTCGATCCCAGGACCCTGGGACCATGACCTGAGCTGAAGGCAGATGCTTAACCCACTGAGCCACCCAGGTGTCCCTAGGTATTTTTACTGTTAAGTAGTCACCTGCCCACACAGGAAATCTAATAAGACACTGAATAATACCAAGTTTTTACTCTGTAGTTTTTTTCTTTTGATTGGATTTTGGGTTTAGAAGTTTAAAAATTGAAGTGATTTAAGTAGTAAGACTATTGGACTTAACAGAGAGTAAGTTAGAACAGGCTCTTGGTTCAGAGAACCAGATTCTTTCTTCGATAGCAATACTGACTGTAGGGTCTTCTGAAAAGGCCTGATTTCCCTCCTTGATGTTAATCCTAACATTCACACCTAGGGATCTTGTTAAAACTTTAGAAAAGATTTGTGTATTCAGACTGTCCCTTGAAATAAATTATTTAGGATGTAAAATCATCTTTATTTTTCTTTCAAAATTAACCTGTTTTAAGATCTGTCAGGTAGTTAGCTTCTGGTTCTGGAAGGCTGGGATTTAGTGACTTAATCCATGTCCTTCTTGTGGGTACTGGTCACAGTTTATAGACTTGAAGCTTAATTAAACTTTGTCTTTGAAACTGATTCCATCCTTGTAGCATGGGTTTTCCTTCTTAATTGTGCTTTCTGAGAAATCTATCCTTAAGTTTGACTTACTTCTCTGTCCACTTAGGTTTTTCTTTGAGTCCTCCTTTTCCCAGTGACTCCCCTCCTGAAGCTTTTTTCTTTTTTTAAAGATTTTATTTATTTGCGAGAGAGAGAGAGAGTGCACATGCGCGAATGAGCATGGGGGAACAGCAGGCAGAGGGAGAAGCAGACTCCCCGCTGAGCAGGGAGCCCAATGTGGGACTGGATCCCAGGACACAGATCATGACCTGAGCCAAAGGCAGACACTTAACCAACTGAGCCACCCAGGCGCCCTCTTCTTGAAGCTTTTTATGTTTCTGCTCCACTCTGAAGTAGTTGCTTTCTAGGCTTAATGCAATACAGGCATTTTTCTGAAATTTTCCTTCTCTCATTTCCTGAGATTAATCCACTGTGTTATGGATTCCCATGCCACCCTCTTTCTTGATTTACTCCCTTATTGTACTGGACCACATATTGAAATAACTTCCTAAGGAGTATAGATTGTGTACTAAAAATATTTTTATTCTACCCTTAAATGTGATTGATAATTTGGTTAGGTACAGAATTCTAGGTTAAAGAGAATTTTCCCTGAGAACTTGTGATGCCATGTTTCACTGTCACCTAGTATCTAGTGTTACAGTTTAGGAGCCTGATGTCATCTTGACTCTCATTCCTTTGTAGGTGTTTCATTTTATTCTGAAAGGTTTAAAGATCTTTTTATCCCTCCTGGTCTGAAATATCATACAGTTGTGCTTAGTTAGGTGTAGGTCTTTTTCTTGCATTGTGTTTTCATGCATGATGAGCTTTTTGAATCTAAAGAATCTTCAACTCTCTGAAATATTTTTATTTATTAATACAATATATTAATTGCAAGAAGAATCTCTGAAAGAAACAGAGTAAGTATATCCCAACAATTGTCTGAACCTCTGTGTTCCAATATGGTAGTCATTAGCCACATGTGGCTAATTAAAGTTAAGTTTGATTAAATGAAAATTAAATAAAATTAGGTATATAGTGTCTAAGTTGCACCAACCACATTTCAAGTGCTGAATAACCACATGTAGCTAGTGCAGATATAATTATAGAACATTTCCAATGTGATCTTTTTTAAAAGTCAAAGAGGAGATGCAGAAGTTCAAAGAATATATTACAAGACAATAGAGGCAGATAGAAAGTAAACTTAACAAAATTCAGAAAGAAGCGGAAGAGAAAAATAAAAATATGATCAAGATAAAAGCCACCATAGAAGCAACTATAAGAATAAATCTGCCTGAGTAAATAAGCATGGGCAGAGGATCCAGCTTTAGGAAATCACAAAAATGGTTAAAAAAAAGGTACAAAAATGAATATGGAAGAGATGGCTAGACACAGGAGACAGATAGAGGAGGCAAACACGTAAGGAGAATTCTCAAAGAAGGGAACAAACAATGAACTACAAAAATATTTATAGTGGAAGAAATTTTCCTAAAATAAAGATTGGAATCTTCCAGTGAATTTTCCTGAAATAAAGATCAAATCTTTCTTGTTTCAAGAAATTGACATAATGATAAAACCAGCAAGTCATAATCATATCATATCTTTCATAGTAGGATGACAGTAGATACTGGCTTTAAAATTGATTCATGGTGCACCTGCGTGGCTCAGTTTGTTAAGGGTCCGACTCTTAGATTCAGCTCAGGTCATGGTCTCGGGGTCGTGAGTTCAAGCCCCGCATCAGGCGCTGCGCTGTGCATGGAGCCTGCTTGAGATTCTCTCTGTCCCTCTCCCTCTGCCCCCTCCCCCCTCACTCTTGTGCATGCATTCTCACTCTCCTTAAAAAAATTGATTCATGTATTATAAGCAAAGTATGACTAAATGTTTTTGTAATATATTTTTTCATCTTTAGGGGGTTAAGAACTAGTAACATAATGTCTAAACATTTACTTGAAGATCAGCATTCATATATTTAAGAAATGAATGTTAAATCTTTTCTGTATATCAGTGTACTGTAGACACTTGGGATACATCATTGAACAAAACAGATGCCAGTGCTTTTCCCCTCCCTTATGTTCTAGTAGAGGTACACAGACATAAATAAGTGATGTAGTATAAGTGATAATCTTCTTGGGAAGAAAACAGGGGTATAAGGAAGATTTTGGGTTGCAGATGTGGTCAGCGTTTGCTGAGATGACATTTGAGCAGAGGCTTAATTTTGAGATATCTGATAGACATCAAAGACGTACAAATCTGAGTTCGGGAAATAGGACTAGAATGGAGATGCAAAATTGGGAGTTATTGGCATATAGATGAAATTTAAGCTATAAAACAGAATGACATTGCCAAAGGAGTGATTGTAAATAAACCAAGACCAAACACTAAGCCCTGAGGTTTGCAACATTAAGAGGCTAAGAGGCGGCTCCTGCAAAAGACTGAGGAGGCATGGCCGGTGAGGGAGGAGGAAACCAAGAGCTTATATCCTGGAAGCCAAGTGAGGAAAGTGAATCAGAGTCAAATGGATGCTGAGAACGGGTGACCTTGATGAACAGTTTTGGTGAAGTCATGGGCCAGGTTGAAGTGAGTTTAGAGGATACAGGATGACAAGAATTGGAGAAATGGGATCAAAAGTTTTTGTTTTAAAGGGGGAAGAAGAATAGTTTATGTGCTGATGAAGGTGATCCAGTAGAGGGGGCAGATGCTAGAGCAATAAAGAAGGGGGCAGGCTTTAGCTAGGAATAGAGGTGATTTGTCTTGCTTACAGGCTGGATTTAGTTGCTGGTAGGTGAGTAGATCTGATAATCAGTCAGTGAGTCTTCCGATTGTTTCACTTGTTCTCAGTAAAATAAGAAAGAAGATCAACTGAGAGTGAGGATGGGGAGGTGAAATTAGAGATTTGAGGAGAGAGGATACTAGAAAAAGAGAGGGAAAGTAGCAGAAAAGGTTTGCTTCAGGTTCAGGGTCATGGATTTAAAGTGAAACCATCAGTGTGTGTACATGTGTCTGTGCTTGTGTGCGTGTTTGCCATCAGATTTAGCGGCATAGGCCCTGGTGTAGAGGCAGAGAGGAAAATTGAAATCAGGCAAGTTTGTGGTTCTCTCAAGCCAGTATGATGGAATGAAAGGAGGGGGAGGGCAAGGGATTGGAGAGCAAGGGAATGAGATTGACTGTGGAATTCAAGTTGTTTGAGTTCAAGTAAATTATGATGTAGTGATTTTTGTTTAAAAATGGCATATTACAATATCCAGTTTTCATTAAAATATCTGTTCACTCTTCCTTTTATTTATAAATATGCATAGGGAAATATCTGAATAATGATCTGTAAATTGATAGTTCTAGGTGGTAGAATTTTGATCACATTTTAATTTTTTAAAACTTTAAAAATACTTTTTTTGGGGGGACCTGGGTGGCTCATTCGGTTAAGCAGCTACCTTCGGCTCAGGGCATGATCTCAGGGTCCTGAGATTGAGCCTCCATGTTGGGGGCTGCTCCACCTGCTTGTGCTCTCTTGCTCACGCTCTCTCAAATAAATAAAAATCTTAAAAAAATACTTTTCTTAAACAGTAAACTATATAATTTCTACAACAAATTATATACAAGTACAAGAAGCATAAGGGAATAGAAATAAAAATGTATTGTTTTAAGTTCAGGGCACACGGGGTAGTCTAGGGCCTGATGGGGGAGACAAGATTGAAGGCAGAAGGCACTTTGGTCGGAGGTCGGTTACTAGACTGTGCAGTTTGTATTTTATTTGGTAGGAAATGGGGTACCATTCTGAGCCGGAGAGTAAGGCAACTGGATCTTTGTTTTAGGAAAGCTGACTGAGGGCTACGTCTAGGGGTATTTGGTAGGAAACGTAGGAAGAGAGAGATCAAATGGTAAAGATCTTTTCTTTCTATGATGTTAATTTGTACAAAATGCAATTCCACCGCAATCCAATATCATATATTTTTCTGTCTTGGTAAAAATTATAAAAATTTGTCTAGAAACTTAATTGAGAATAACAAAACAATATTACCTATGTCATAAGGTTTTTGTGAGGAGTGAATGGTTACATTTTAAGGGCTTGGTATGTGGTCAGTAAATGTTACCATTATCCATCATGACCACCATCCTTCCTTGTTATATAGATTCTCCATCAGCTTAGTTTTACTGATCTTTTAATTAGATCAACATTCGTTTAACAGTTTACTTGGGGGCACCTGGGTGGCTCAGTTAAGCATCCAACTCTTGATTTCAGCTCAGGTCTTGATGTCAGGGTCGTGAGTTCAAGCCCTGCGTTGGGCTCCATGCTGTGTGTGGAGCCTACGTAAAGAAAAAAACGGGTGCCTGGGTGGCTCAGTCATTTAAGCGACTGACTCTTGATTTTGGCTCAGGTCCTGCTCTCAGGGTTGTGAGATGGAGCCCTGTGTTGGGCCCTGCGTTGGGCTCCGCGCTGGGCATGGAGCCTGCTTAAGATTCTCTCTTTCCCTCTCCCTTTGCCCCTCCCCCTGCAGGAGCTTGCACGCTCTCCCTCTCTCTCTTAAAAAAAAACCCAAAACCAAAACCAATTTACTTGAAGTGGTGTATTTCCCACCCACACCCCAGTAATTTTTCTTTTCCAGAAACTACTGGTTTTTTTGAGATCTTAACTATATTTTTAGACACCGTGGTATCTATAACATTGCAAATAAGTATCCCTCAATTTTCAGTCTTTAGGAGAGTTTACTGAAGCTCCCTTCAAGCAGTATAAAGTATTGCCTATATTTTGCTATAGTTTTGCTGTTACTAATGAGATCATCGATAAGTCAAATGTTTCTCAGTTTTGAAGTTTAAAATACTGGAGGAGGGGTGCCTGGGTGGCTCATTGGGTAAAGCGTCTGCCTTCAGCTCAGGTCATGATCCCAGGGATCGAGCCCCACGCCGGGCTCTCTGCTCAGTGGGAAGCCTGCTTCTCCCTCTCCTTCTCCCCCTGCTTGTACTCTCTCTCTCACTGTCAAATAAATAAAATCTTTAAAAAAAAAAGTTAAAAAAATAAAATATTGGATGAGTTGTAAAGATTATTATTATGTAAGGCTTGAGGAAACTGTGATGCCAATTTTACTTTAACACAAATAGAAAAAACTGGGAAGAAAATTTCCTAACATAATGATGGAATCTCTGGTTGGTGGGACTATTGGTGATTTTTTTTTTTTAATTCTAAGTTTTATACAGTAAACATACATTTCTTAAAAAATCAGAAGATGAAAATAAAGGCCTGGGTTCTAAAGACAGGCACCTCTTCTCTCTCCCATCCCTCACTCATTAGTTCACTGACTTTGGGCAAGGCACATACCATCTTAGAGCCTTTATTTCTTTATCTGGAAAAGGTAAGGATCAAATAAAATTAAAGTACATAGAAATGATAAGGAAATAGCAAAATGCCATGCAAATGGTAGTTATTATTAGAAGTAGTCTTAATTTCCAGAAATTATGCTCTTCTGTTTTGGAGAGGCCTTGTTCCAGAGCTCTAGCTCTTCATCACTACATTAGAAGAAGGCACTTAGGCGGAAATCATACATATGATGACTCAGTTTTATCCAAGGCTTCTTTGTTTTTAGAAATTCATTTTTATGGTAGCTTTAAAATCACAGAGAAATTTTGAGTCCTTAACAGGACCATCAAAATGGGTTTTTTTAAAAAAATCACTTCTGTAATTTTTCATATTCAGAGTAATTTCATAAGTTGAGTTAGTGGGGCAAATTCTCAAGGTGAAAACTTGAAGGTGAATTCTACTTTTGTCTAATAATAGAATAGCTTTGCTTGGCTCAGGTGAGCCTGTATATTTGAAATGTGTTTTCCCCACACACTTATGAAAGCAAACAGAAAGGTCTTTTCCTCCAAATTATAGATAAATACATGCCATTTTGCGAGCTCCAAAATGAAGATTTTTCAGTCATCAAAGGCTTTATCTTATGAGTACCAACAAGCTAAAATATGCCAAAACAGCTAGCCTGACCTTGTTCTTTGTAAACACGAGGACATTTGATTTTCCAGTAGCTGTTAGAATCAGTTTTGCCATACCTTGCCAAAAAAGGGCAAGCTTCATCAACAAGATCTAACTGCTCAGAGATGAGTGTTCTGAAGACGTAGCAGGTTTAGTCAGGTCTCTCCAGCTAGTTTGGGGGGGGATCTTCATCCTTGTTATCACTACCTCACTTTGAAATTGCAGAGCTACCTTTAAGAAAATAGCCTTGGCTCAGTCAGCTTGGTATGTCATAAAAATATTTAGCTTTGAAAAGGGGTAAGTACACATCAGGCCAGAAATAAGGACCTAATGCCAATTCTTTCCCCTTACAAATCATTTTTATAAAAAGCATAGTCAAGATCCTTGAATTTAGGTAGTTATGTGCAGAGTTCAGGGAACCTCTCTTTGTTTTCTCAGACCACAGAGTTTAACCAGTTGGTCTCTTTGAACCTGCATATCATGAGGCTTGTCCTGGATCAGCTCATTTTCTCCAGCTTCTTAAGCTCTTCACCTAGTTTGCCATTTTCTCCCTGGTAACCAAAGCCCTTGCCTCTGGTTTCATATCCACGGTTGAAGCCACCAGCCACGAACTTCTCCAGCTCCCAGCATTACAGCCTTCCCCCTTAACACGATGTAGCTCTCTTTGCATCCATGTTTACCACTTCAAGTCTCAGAAGGATCGCATATTGCTCCCACTGTCTAAGGAGAATTTCTTCATCTTTGCCTCTAATTTCATCTTCCCCCTTTCCTCTGAGATCTTGATCCAGAAGTTTTCCCGTGTCCTCTGGCTTCAGCTTCTTCCCGTCTGTTGTATTTGCTCCCACAGACTGAATATGCTTGAGTGTTCTTATCAGTTAAACAGAAAAGTCCTTGACCCTGTTCCCCGTTCTAGTTACTGCCCCTTTGTTCTCCATTTTAAAATTAGACTTCTTGAAGAAACGCACACCTTCCATTGAATCCTCACCCCACTTTAATCTGACCTCATATAGCCTTTACTACACTGCTTTTCCCCAGGAGCGTCAGTGACTTCCAGGTCATTCCTCCGTTACTAGGGTGTGTGCTGCATTATTGCTGTGGACCTTACCAGGCTTCTTGGAATTTATAACTGCCTCGCTTCCTTCACGATCCTCCACCAGCCTCTCCAGCTTTCCCTTCTTGGGTTCCTTTGTGAACTCTTCTTGTCCCTCCCTTAAACTGTGATGTTCCCCAAGATATCCATAGCACACTCTTTCCTCACACTGCAGGTCCTCACTGTGTGATCTCAGGGCTAGTTAGCACAGAGCTGTTGGCTCCCAAATCTGTCAGCCTTCAGCTTTCAGACTCAAATATCCAGCAACTGTCTTTACATCTCATTCATTGAGTCATTGGCTCATCAATATTCTGAGCATCTATCATCACCAGACTCTTGTCTTAAAAGACTAATAAAATGACAAGTTCTGCTCTATCAGTGGGAAAGATGGGGGAAAGTCCCTGATAGTGACAATACAATAAATCGTATACTCGGAGAGAAACAAGCAAAGGGTGCTGTGAATATAAAAGAACGGGGACAGGCACTGGTCTGAGAGCTTTTAGGGATGTTACCTCTCAGACCTTAAATTAATTACCCATGCAGGAAGAGAGAGCCTTTTACTCATTTCTCTGATTAACATTTCTTCCCCCAGTCACTCGGTCACCTAAATCAGAAACCCCATAGTTATCCCTGGCTCCTTTGTCATGTTCAGTTTTGACTCTTAAGTCCTGATGTTAGCGAACATGGTGATCTGTCATTCTCACTGCTCTGGAATCTCTAAATCGCTCCATGTATCTGGCTTCACCCCTACAGATTCTAATTCTGTAGTGCTGCTGGGCTGGGGCCTGTGTTCTTTAGTTCCCTAAGAGAGATGACACCTGACCAGATTGAGAAATCTCTGACCTACCATTGTCAAGTCTGAACCCCTCTGCCTGGTTGCACAAGGCCCTCCATGACCCCTGCTTTGGCCTAGCAGTCAGCCACATTTCCCACCGTGCTCTGCGTGTCTACTGGTCTAGGTAAAATCATCCTATTTTGTATGAATCCTGTTAGGGATGATATTTGTACAAAGGACTTTGCAAAACAGTAACATTTAAGTATCTGCTAGTGTTATTTGTAGTGTATTTTCTGCCTTTTCAGTGGATGATGCTGGCAAAATAGAACACGATGGTTCCTCTGGAATGACCATGGACGCAGAGTCGGAAATCGATCCTTGTAAGGTGGATGGCACTTGCCCTGAAGTCATCAAGGTGTACATTTTTAAAGCTGACCCTGGAGAGGATGACTTAGGTAAGAGGAAAGCTTCGGCATAGTATGCATCCTGATAAGACACTTCAGCCTGATTTCTTTTGGGTGGTTTAGATTGCGGACCTTTGAAATCTTTTCTGAAGATAACTTTTAAACAAGGATTTCCATGTAGCAGTAGAAAAGTATATGACATGTGTTAAGTCAGATGGGTGGAAATGAAGTTTTCAGATAAATTCTCGGAGCTGTCATCTTCCCTGATAGGTGGCACCGTAGACATTGTGGAGAGTGAGCCTGAGAATGACCATGGAGTTGAATTACTTGATCAGAATAGCAGTATTCGTGTGCCAAGGGAAAAGATGGTTTATATGACTGTCAACGACTCTCAGCAAGAAGATGAAGATTTAAGTAAGTAGGTGGCCTTTTTGTGGGAGAAAGTTTTGTGTTTCTGTAGCTCTCTTTTTAACTATGGTCAGTATTTGAAGGAAAACAAGTAGCATTATTGTAGAGATTATTATGCTGCCGTGTTCCAAGGGCAGTCTCGGTAACTCGTTATGGATGCGTAGAATGTTGCTTTAAAAACAAGTTAAGGGGCGCCTGGGTGGCTCAGTTGGTTAAGCGACTGCCTTCGGCTCAGGTCATGATCCTGGAGTCCGGGGATCGAGTCCCGCATCGGGCTCCCTGCTCAGCAGGGAGTCTGCTTCTCCCTCTGACCCTCCCCCATCTCATGTGCTCTCTCTCTCTCTCTCTCAAATAAATAAATAAAATCTTTAAAAAAAAAAGAACAAGTTAAGATGAAAGCCAAGAAATGAATGATTCGTTAAACAAATATTCGTTGCCTGCTTAGGACTCTGTGAAAGCTATGTTCTAGGTGTGTAACACTTGAACCTTCCTTCTACTTGTCTGCTAACTGAATTCAAATAAAAACGTCTTTCCTGTGATCTCTGTAAACCTGGTCACAAAATTTGATATAATTTCCTACTTAGATGTCGCGGAAATTGCCGATGAAGTTTATATGGAGGTGATCGTAGGGGAGGAGGATGCAGCGGCGGCAGCGGCTGCCGCCGCGGCGCATGATCAGCAGATCGACGACAATGAAATCAAAACCTTCATGCCAATCGCATGGGCAGCAGCTTACGGTAAGTCACGTGGCGGCTCTTCGAACGGAGTTGGCTCGCGCACGTGAATTCGTGACTGGAAACGGTGTCTGTGGCCTTAGGTTTCCGAAATAGGAAACACCACTACCCTGTAAGGGTTACTTGATTTAAACAAGAGGAGAGGAAGATGATAAAGTCTACCTTTTGTCTTTATTTATAACAGGAATTTCCTTCATGTGTATATTACGTAGAAGGAAGTACCGCAAGAAGTATGCAGGCTTTCAAGCTGAAACTTTTCATCTTGATTGTATCTGGCCCATGACTTTACAATTTGGGGAGACAACATGGGAGTTCAAGGGGCAAAATGCTGACATGTGTTTTTTAGATTTGGAAGCGAGGCATTTCCTACCGTCTCACTATAATAAATGTGGACCTAAAACCCATTACCTAGAATGGGGACTTTCTGTCATTCATGAGTATCATGGCTTACTTTTCGTTGTTATAGTTAATAAAGAGTCCCTAATTTTTTATAATTTATAATACTGTATAATTTTGTTTTTTAATACGCATTGTTAGGTAATAATTCTGATGGAATTGAAACCCGGAATGGCACTGCAAGTGCCCTCTTGCACATAGATGAGTCTGCTGGGCTCGGCAGACTGGCTAAACAAAAACCAAAGAAAAGGAGAAGACCTGATTCCAGGCAGTACCAAACAGGTGAGGGCACATGAGTCCCACAGCGCAGCGTGCTTGGCAAGCTCTCAGATGGAACTCTAGTATGTATCCACGGAGGTGTTGTGATGGCATTTTAGCTGCTAGACCACATGTAAGCTTTTGTGTATGGAATTTGAAAATATAATTTTAAGAATTCAGTGATATTCATGAATGATTTCCTGGGATAAAAAGAAACAGGGAATGGATCAAACGTGGATGGGGAAAAAAATTTCAAAACTCAGGTGGTTTTTAGGTGGAAATGAAAAGAAATCCCTCAAACACGTTACAAGCATTAACTGTTTTAAAAACTAAATTAATGCAAAGAATTGGATTATGTTACCTTAAGGCAGGCATAATTTCCAGAGCAGCAGGACAAGTACTTCAGTTTACGTGACCCTGTTCCTGTCTATTCGTGGATGGCGATTTGCATATTAAAATTTTTGTAGGTGGATTTAAGCTTTACTGTAAAGTGACACAAAATTAGGTTTTTCAGAATAACCAAAGCAGGAATTGTGATTACAAAACTTTGTTTTTGTGAAGAATTTTCTACCGATTTCTAAACTGATAGAGCTTTGATCACTAGTTGGCAGAAGTTACGTATTTATTGATTGATTTTTTAAACTGGAGGGACTGAGGTTGGTACAATCAGACTGAATGAAGTTTTCAGACCAGGGTTCTCTTTATGACAGGGTTGCTCTATCTCTTATACTGAAAAATGGTAAAAGGAATGTCACGTAGCAAATAGCTTAACCTAGGAATACTTGCCTAATAATGTTCAGAACACACACTTTAAATGCTTGCAGAAACCAAAATGGAACTTGGTTTGATCACTCATGCGCCTTTCTTTTCCTTTCCTAGCAATAATTATTGGCCCTGATGGACATCCCTTGACTGTCTATCCTTGCATGATTTGTGGGAAAAAATTTAAGTCGAGAGGTTTTTTGAAAAGGCACATGAAAAACCATCCTGAACACCTTACCAAGAAGAAGTACCGCTGTACTGACTGTGATTACACTACCAATAAGAAGATAAGTTTACACAACCACCTGGAGAGCCACAAGCTGACCAGCAAGGCAGAGAAGGCCATCGAGTGCGACGAGTGTGGGAAGCATTTCTCTCATGCTGGGGCTTTGTTTACTCACAAAATGGTGCATAAGGAAAAAGGAGCCAACAAAATGCACAAGTGTAAATTCTGTGAATACGAGACAGCTGAACAAGGGTTATTGAATCGCCACCTTTTGGCGGTCCACAGCAAGAACTTTCCTCACATTTGTGTGGAGTGCGGGAAAGGTTTTCGTCACCCGTCGGAGCTCAAAAAGCACATGCGAATCCATACCGGGGAGAAGCCGTACCAGTGCCAGTACTGCGAATATAGGTCTGCAGACTCTTCTAACTTGAAAACACATGTAAAAACTAAGCATAGTAAAGAGATGCCATTCAAGTGTGACATCTGTCTTCTGACTTTCTCAGATACCAAAGAGGTGCAGCAACATGCTCTTATCCACCAAGAAAGCAAAACACACCAGTGTTTGCACTGCGACCACAAGAGCTCGAACTCAAGCGATTTGAAACGACACATAATTTCGGTTCACACGAAGGACTACCCCCATAAGTGTGACATGTGTGAGAAAGGCTTTCACAGGCCTTCCGAACTCAAGAAACACGTGGCTGCCCACAAGGGTAAAAAAATGCACCAGTGTCGACACTGTGACTTTAAGATCGCGGATCCATTTGTTCTGAGTCGCCATATCCTCTCCGTTCACACAAAAGATCTTCCGTTTAGGTGTAAGAGATGTAGAAAGGGATTTAGGCAACAGAATGAGCTTAAAAAGCATATGAAGACCCACAGTGGCAGGAAGGTGTATCAGTGTGAGTACTGTGAGTATAGCACTACAGATGCGTCCGGCTTTAAACGGCACGTCATCTCCATTCATACGAAAGACTACCCTCACCGGTGCGAGTACTGCAAGAAAGGCTTCCGGAGACCTTCCGAAAAGAACCAGCACATAATGCGACACCATAAAGAAGTGGGCCTGCCCTGACGATACCGCTACAGACATTTGTGGAGATGGTGGCCTTGAAGCGGAAATTTCATTTTAAAGCCAACCCGTCTCATTCACATAACAATACTGTATATTGATTTATGCTGTGTACAAATAGAATTATTGCTTCTAGTTGAGTTGGTTTTTTTTTTTACATTTTGTTTAATAGTGTGTTCTGAATTCTATTCAGTTTGTTTAATAAATGGGGGAAAGCAGCAACAAGTAAGTTGCTTTTAATAAAGTAATCCCTGATTCTATACTGAATTTTTCTATCTTAGAAGTTTTATATTTATTTAAATATTTACCTTGCTTACCTTGATGGTACTCTTCTAAGACCATTTAACTTAAAGTTAAGGTAACTTTAGATTGATAACTCTGAAAAGATTCATGTTGACTCATTTTTTTTTGTTCCCATAAATTTCTCACAATAAAATTGTCAGAGACATCTACTAACATAAATGGGAGATTTTACAGTCAGGTCTAATTATCCTAACGTGGAAGTCATTTACTTGTCTTGCTTACTATTTTCAGACCACATGACAATGAAAGTTTCCATTTGAGCTTTTGCGTCCCTGGCATCGCTGAGGAAAGAACAGTGGCTGGGTTCGTGTTTACTTTTCATTTTGTTTAGCAGACAAACTATACTTCTTTGGGGGCTTTCTTTGACGTATTTACATCTTTTGTCAGCATAGCAAACTTTTAGAGAACTTCCTTGACAAATTTTGCTTGATGCTGTTGTATTTTGATTATTCCGTCTGTGCTGCTTTGTCTTGGAATGGTTGTGTGCTACAAATGAGATTATCGAGGACTGCATTTTGGAATCTCCTAGAGGTAATTCGTGGCTCGTAGGATCTTTTGCGACTTTATATATGTAAATGTACCCTGAATTATATATATGCACATATATAGAGAACATGTATCTGTGTGTATTGCTTATTTTACATATTTATACACACAACCCCAGTAGTAGTTAAGATCTATAATGAAAAGTATTAAATTTACAATAACATGAAAGATGCAGGGATGCATGAGAGAGCATTTTGTAAATCATGCTCTTCAGAGAGACTACTCAGGTGAAGAATTAGAAGGAAAATAAGGACACTAGTATTTTTAAAGAGTAAAGGTATTTTCTTTTAAATATCTTTGGTAATTGAAAAAATAGACGTTAAGATGTTTCTAGATAGAATGTTTTCATACAACTTCAGCTCCATGCCTTTATATTTTTCTGAAAAGCTAATGAGTATCCGGACATAACTCCCTCAGTTCTCTCTGAGAAGCCCATGAGGGAACTCTGCGTCACCCAGTGAGGGGGATTAAGGAAACCACAGCTCCATGTCCCAGAGATTGGGTGCTAATTATGACTTACACTGGGCGGGTCCAGCCTGCTCTTTTATTTCTTAGTTACAGTTACCAAACATTAAAAAACTGAACACTCAACTTGGCTTTGGTTAGAAGATAAAGGTGTGTTTAAGTGCATGAGGAAAATCTGAGGCCTTATTTGGAACATCACCAAGTCTTTCACAGTTTTGTCTGTCTTTGAGAGCCGACATTTTTTAAACAAACAGTTCTGAATCAGAGTCAGAAATGCATAAAATGAACTCGGTTAATTAGAATTTGGTTATGTTAAGAGGGATCTTGGAAAATGGAAAACAGTTTTTGGGGTCCTTTAAATTGGCTGTCAGCATATGAGTATCTGGCACGTCGTAGGAGATTTAGGAATTTTCTTCCCACTGGATAGCTGCCTTGCCACTTCATTATGGTGCTCCATCCCCTTTGTGCTGTTAGGTTTTGGCCTTTCATCTTTCTCTTTGCCATTGATATTTGTATTCAAGAATTATATTTATAGGGTTAGAAATCTAAATATTTGGTGGTTGGCAAGCCTCTGAAATGCTAGATTGATTTCGTCCAGTTGTAAATCAAGTGCTTTAGGCTGGTATGAACTCCAACCTGAATGCTAGTTAAAGCCAAGGCATGGGCCTATCCCAGTGGGAGCTCCTGTGCCCTCTTGGCTCTCATACGTGCTTTTTTTTTTTTAAAGTAACTTACAATTGTGTGATTCATTGCCCCGCAGTACTATCCTTGAAAGCTCTGTCTGTTTTTTTGTGAGAACCTTTAAAAATCTCCATTTTTTTCCCCAGAAATCATGTAAAAGAAGACACTTAAATGAAAGTGGAAATTTATTAACCTTAAAACATGCTGTAAAATTAGTACAGAAAATATAAATAATTGGTCATTTAACTATATTTTTTTAAATAAACTGAAAGATAAAGAACACAACACTCTACACACTTTATATTTCTCTTACATAGTCTGGAATCATACACAGTTATTTTCTTTTTAAAGCACAATATTGAAACCTTTAAAAGGTATTTAAGGGTTTGGTCAAGTGAATATGATAAAATGTATTTGTCTGTATAAAGAGAAAATGAAATTGTAGTCACTGTTATGTACTGACATTAGTTACAACCTAGTTTTAATTCTTAAAACAATTTTGATTAGCAAAGCTAAAAAAAATGGATGTTTCAGTTAAATGTTTTAAAGAGGTACAGATTTTTACAAGGACATAATATAAGTTATTGTTCTGTAGAAATATCCTATTAAATATTGTATGTCCCTCCCTCTGTACACTTTGTAAAAAAAAAAAAGTAAAATACATAAAAAGAAAATCATATAGGGATGTGTGACATTATTGTAATTGTGTACTTGAGAATAACGTGCAAAAATAAAAATCAGAATATTTTCCTGTTAATGGATGTTTAGTCTATTTGATACCAGTACTAAGTTAATGCTTTTTCTTAAGGAAAAAAATGTACAGTTTTTGTAAACCTAATAAACATCAAAAGCAGTGGATTATTTTCATTTCCCCATTTCTTAATTCCTTTTATGCAGCAGTGGATTGCAAAATGCTTGATTGCTTTGAATTTTGTGACTTGATGCAAATACTCCTCATAGTTCAGCCCCGCGAATTTGCTAGTAATATATCAGGGAACTTAAGATATGATTGGTGAGTCCTTTGATGAGCATGTCCTTGAAGTTCGTTTTTTTTTCCCTTCATCTTCACAAGGGATTTGTTTCATTAGCCTCTCCAGTTGCCCTGAGACGAATTTGCCCGGCATAAATGGTTTATGAGAGCACTTAAAGTTCATTTCAGTATCCCTGCACAGCACACTTAATCACTGGGTGTTGTCCCCGCCTCCACAGCAGAAGCCCTGCCCTAGAGTGACACCTTTGTGCCCGGCTTTCATTCGTAGACGCTAACATGTTAGAGAGTGGCCACCGTTAGAAAAATCATAAGTTAGGTGAAAGTGACCAGGAGTCAAAAGAGAGTAACAGATCGATTTGAGCCATCTTTGAGGTTTAAAGATGAGATCCTTCAGATCTTCAACTGTGTAGGAACAAGTGTTTGCCTAATAGTTGAAACAGTAAATAATCAAAATTTGGGGCCAGTGGTCAAGAGAACACGGTGAGTGTCACTGTCCAGAGCCACGAACCGCATAAAACCGTAGCGTGTGAAACACTTTGTCGTACCAGAATGCCTGGTAGACAGCATCTTAGCTGTCAGAGACCAGGCAGTCAGGTAATGTACCGCTCTGTTCTCTGGGAATCTCCGCATTAACAATTTTGTTGCCCACCAGTTCTAGGATTCATGAAGGAAAAGCGGGACGGGTCAAAATCTTAAAAGAGGTGATATTTTAGAGCAGTGGTTTTCAAAGTGTGGTCTGACAACAGTGGCAGCATCATAACCACCTGGAACTTTGTTAAAGATAAAAATTTGTGCTTGCACGTCACACCCACCGAATCGGGAAACGGCACGAGACCTGGTGATCTGTGTCTTGACCTGTCCTCCAGGTGATTCTGATGCATGCTCAAGTTTGGGAAACCCTTTCAGAGCACCTGAGGAACCGAAAAGATCACTGGTGCAACATTTTGTGTAGTAGACAAGAAAATCTTTCTCTCTCTATTTCTCTCTCTCTCTCTCACACAACCCCAGCAATAAGCAGTGAGGGTGAAATGGGACTTCGTTGACACCTTTGGTTTACCTTTTTCAAAGTGTGAGCCCTCCAGACAGTAAGTGTATCCTTTTTAGTACACCTGGAAGTAGCCTGTATTTCATAAATCTAGTATGGCCTCCCCTAAGGGATACTCCTCAAAGGTTAATAGAATTCAGAGGAAGATTCAGCAAGTAAAAGAGAAAAGCTGAAAAGAGTGTTTAATTGGCCCATCATTACTTACTAATGCATATCTGAAAAACCATTTTGCCACATTCTGCAGCTGTTTAGATCAAGTCAAAATTTAAGTTTGCCCTTTTGGATTTTGTTTTATCTTTCGTGTATATATTGTTTGCCTTTTTCATAAAATAATTCTTGGATTTGTTATATATCGTTTCCATTATTTTGGACATCTTTGCTATTGTAAATAAATTCCTATTTTGTTTTAAGTTATCCTAGTGGAGTGTTGGCTATAGAAAAGGCATACACATACAAACACACATAAACACACACACACGGAAATGAAGAGGTTTAAGTCACAAAGTTAATAAAGCCCCAACAAAGTATAAACTGGAAGTGATGTGACCCCTTCCGTTCAGCATTTCTAGCATCAGTGAAAATATCACTGTAGCATCTGCACCTGACTCTGACTTTAAAATCATTTTCGTGACTTCTGAGGGAAATTTTTAGTTTGCCAAGTTTGAGGTCAACGTCAAGAACTACTTTCTTTTACTTGGTTTTTCCTGTTCCTTTGGGCTCGTGTTGCTTGTATCGCTGGTATTGGTGAACACAAAGGATTTGGCGTTGTGACCTGCTGCTACGGTAAAGCCACTAGGATACTTGGCTACAGAAAACCTGCTAAGGAACTTTAGGTGGCATTTCTTCTTTCATGATGCGAATTACCACAGAAAGATGCCAAACGCATTGATGAAAATAGAATACGTTATTTTGCCTTCCAGGAGAGGCAAGTTTCTGCTTTTCCTTAATGGCTGTGTTTGGCTTTAAATTCAGAAGCCATTTCTTTTTGCCTGAGCTGCTTTGAGATAAGGAGAGGTATTGCAGAGCCATCTGTTGGGGTTTTGGAGGTTCTAATTACACCCATTCTCCTCTTTGGGTTCTAACCACATGGGAGATAGACACAAACGACCAGTTGAATGTGAGACTTCTAGTAAAGTTGAATTGGGAGGCCCAGAGGCCAAATCTCTTTCCCCCCAGTCGAGGCCTTGACTCATGCAGCCAGTCACTCAAAGTCACCCTGAGCTATTGAGACCGCTTGGTCTCCCACCAGAGAAATGGAGCAAGTGGGAGAGAATGGCTGCAGTATGCTCGCCAGCCCTCCCAGGCTGGGAACTCAGGGAAGGCGGAGAAGACTTCCCTCCTGCCATCTTCGTAAAATAATAAGGCTTGGTCCAATCCCGGGCAGCCCCCTGACATTAGCCCACTAGCAAAACGTGAGGTTTTTACCTTTACCCCTAAATATTTGCTGTTTTCCCCCAAATAACTTCTGTTTGTCCCCTCTTGAGGTGGTGGTTGTGACAGACTTTTAAATGTTTAGTTCTTGGAGTGCCAGGGTGGTGCAGTCGGTTAAAGCGTCTGACTTTTGGTTTCGGCTCAGGTCGTGATCTCCGGGTCATGATATCGAGCCCTGCATCAGGCTCTGTGTTAAGTGCAGAGTCTGCTTAAGACTCTCCCTCTCCCTCTGCGCCTCCCCCCCCCCCGCTCTCTCTCTCAAATAAATCTTTAAAAAACAATAAAAAATAAAGGTTTAGTTCCTGTTTCTTCTAGTACAGTACGCTTTAGTTTTTCTTCAGAAAAATAACTTTTCAAGGGCAAATTTACTTATATTTAAAGCTGATAACTTTGCAAGTCATTTTTATTACATATTTTTGTAACAAAATGTAGAAAAATGATCACCCACAATGTTACTTGCTTTATTCAAGGAGTTCATCTTTGTTCATCTTCCGGTCTTAGTCCGTACATGTAAATCTTTTATCTGTGTTGTTACCAAAGAATCGATTCTATGTTCAGGAATTTTCATTTCAAGCATCAACTGTTTCCATATCTATTGGTTGTCTTTAAAATTTTTTTAATGCACATTCTGTTTGGAGAGAATATGGAAAATTCAGAATGGTACTGAGAAGAAAGTAAAATGCTTTCTTTTTTCAATCCCATTACCTAGAACATACTATCTTTTTTCTTTTTTAAAAAGTTTTTATTTAAATTCCAGTTAGTTAACATACAGTGTAATATTAGTTTCAGGTGTACAATACAGTAATTCCACACTTCCATACCTCACCTGGTGCTCATCACAACAAGGTGCCCTCCTTAATCCCCATCACCTGTTTCCCCCATCCCCCACCCACCTCCCCTCTGGTAGCCAGCAGTGTGCTCTCTAGAGTTAAGACTGTGTTTCTTGGGGCGCCTGGGTGGCTCAGTCGGTTAAGCGTCTGCCTTCGGCTCAGGTCATGGTCCCAGGGTCCTGGGATCGAGCCCCGCATCGGGCTTCCTGCTCAGCGGGAAGCCTGCTTCTCCCTCTCCCACTCCCCCTGCTGGTGTTCCCTCTCTCGCTGTGTCTCTCTCTGTCAAATAAATAAATAAAATCTTTAAAAAAAAAAAAAAAGACTGTGTTTCTTGGTTTGTCTCCCTTTTTTCCCCCTTTGCTCATTGGCTTGTTTCTTAAATTCCACATATGAGTGAAAAGATATGGTATTTGTCTTTCTCTGACTGGCTTCTTTCACTCAGCGTAATACTCTCTAGCTCCATCCCTGTCATTGCAAATGGCAAGATTTCATCCTTTTATGGCTGAATATTCCATTTTATACACACACACACACACACACACACCACATCTTCATCCATCCATCAATTGATGGACACTTGGGTTACTTCCATACCTTGGCTATTGTAGATAATGCTGCTATAAACATAGGGGTGCGTGTATCCCTTTGAATTAGTGTTTTTGTGTTCTTTGAGTAAATACCTAGTGGTGCAATTGCTGGATAGTAGGGTAGTTCTATTTTTAACTTTCTGAGGAACCTCCATACTCTTCCAGAGTGGCTGCACCAGTTTGCATTCCCACCAACAGTGTAAGAGGGTTCTCCTTCCTCCACATCCTCACCAACACCTTTGGTTTCTTGTGTTGTGGATTTTAGCCATTCTGACAGGTGTGAGGTGATAGCTCATTGTAGTATTGATTTATATTTCCCTGATGATAATTGATAGCATCTTCTCATGTGTCTGTTGGCCATCAGGATGTCTTCTTTGGAAAAATGTTCATGTCTTCTGCCCATTTTTAAATTGGATTATTTGTTTTTTGTGTGAGTTTGATAAGTCTTTATATATTTTGGATACTAACCCTTTATCAGATATGTGATTTGCAAATATCTTCTCCCATTCTGTAGGCTGCCTTTTAGCTTTGTTGATTGTTTCCTTCGCTGTGCAGAAGCTTTTTATTTTGATGAAGTCCCAAGAGTTCATTTTTGCTTTGTTTCCCTTTCCTCAGGAGACATATCTAGATGAACATACTGTCTTTTTTAAGAAAATCTTTACTGAGTTTTAATTTCATTAGATTTTTTAGTTGCAAAATACATGTTATTGTAACAAGTGTTGTACAATACAAAATAAGTATAAAGACAAGCTTGAGCTCACCTTCACTTCCTGCAAGCCATTTCCTTGTGGTCATCATAGTTAACAGGCTGTGTGTTTTCCCTCCATCCTCATACAAACCTGTACAAAGATAGATAATGGAAAGAGAGTATGAGGAAGCTGGGAAAACAGGGGAGGCAGAGATTTCACATTTTTTGACCAAAGTCTGATTAGGTATCTTTGCAAGTCATTTAATATATCATGTCCATCTCTCTGGGACAGGAGACCGAGCTCTGTTTTATTCTCTCTAATAGCCGAATAACTTTCCAGAGAATGACCCCACCGTAATATGGTCAACCATTCCCCTTTTAATGGACATTTAGGTTGTTTCCGGTTTTCTGCCACTACAAAAATGCTGAAATAATTGTCCTTGTGCCTATAATCCTTACATACTTGTGCTTCGATTTCTGTAGGATGGATTCCCCTACGATGTGATTGCTAAGTGAGAGGATGTGTGCTATTTTTTAAATGTCACTCGGTATTAGCAAAGTATTTTTTGTTAGAATGTAAATTCTAGGAGCGCAGGGATTTTTGTCTGTTTTGTTCATTGCAGTTCACCTAGAACAATATGGTGTGTAGCGGATACTAAAGAAATATTTGTTGGATGTTCAGGTTTTCAGGGTGGTAGCCACTCCCCTCAGTCTTATAAACAGTGGCTGTTTGGGCCCATACCACAGATAAAATTATATATATTTCTGTCTGTATGCCATCATTGTTCCAGTCTGCCTTGACCTGCCTGCTGATGGAATTAAGTAATACTTTCACACAGCTAATAGCCCTTTGAGTTTGCTCTTATGAATCACCTGTTCAAATGCTGTGCCCCATTTCCTATTTAGTCCTTTGACCATCTGGCCTAGTAGCTTTTTAATATACTTGCTGCAGTTTTTCAGTCTATGGTTTATCTTGTTATTGTTTATGTTATCTTTAGATACATAAAAATCTGTAATATTTGTGTAATCAGATGTTTATTTTCCCCCTTTGTGATTCCTAGGGTTTCTTGTCCTACTTACAAAGGCCTTTTCTACCCCAAGGTTCTACAAGTACACACGTAGATTTTCTTGTGATGTTTTCATTTTGTTTGGATTTGTATACAGTTCAAGTTATTTTGGTATATGTTATTTGGCTAAAGGGCCTAGTTTCCCTTTTCTCCTGGATAGATAGCCAGTTATTATAGTAAGTCATCCTTGACCCCGATGAACTGAAATTACACTTTAAGTACTAAGTTCCTAACTTAACCTTGGATTCATTTATGAAGTGCTTTCTGTTCTAGTGATCTATTTGCTATTCTTGTGCCAAAGCCATATTGTTTTACTCACAGTACTCTGTGCTGAACTTTAATATCAAAAGGCAAGTCCTTTTCTTTTTCACTGTTTTCTCGACATTTATTCTTCCATATGAACAGTAAAGAGAAAAGCTATTGGTTTTTATATATATTTTTATGTACCCAGCTAATTTACCACATTATCTTCCCAATTCCAATTGTGCTTTAGTCATCTCTTGAATTTCTGTGTGTGTAGTCGTCACAAAAAGATGTCAATTATTTCCTTTTTGCATCTTATCTATGCTAGAACTTCTAAAACAATGCCGAAGAATATAGATTACAACAGGCATTTCTGTGTTACTTCTTTGGATGGCCATACTTCCATATTTAACCACTTAGTATAATTGGTTTTGGAAAGTAGCATTTACCAAGGTTAGATAGTTTCTTTCCATTATTATTTGACTTAGAGATTTTATTAGGAAAGGCTAATATCACATACCTTTTAGCCAACTATGGATATAATTACTTGATTTTTCTCTTTTTATTTGTTAATGTCATGAAGTATACTGAATTACATTGATAGATTTTTAAAAGTTAAGCTGTACTCGAATTTCTAGGATAAAAGTACCCTGCTTAGGCAATTTTTATTGTTCTTTATACTGTTGATTAAATTGGCTAGTACTTTATTTAGAATTTTTGTATCTGTGTTCATATTGTGGTGTTTTCTTGTTTTGTACTATTGTCATCAGGTTTGAATGTTTTTTTTTTTTAAGATTTTATTTATTTATTTGACAGAGAGAGACAAAGTGAGAGAAGGAACACAAGCAGGGGGAGTGGGAGAAGGAGAAGCAGGCTTCCCGCTGAGTAGGGAGCCCGATGCGGAGCTCGATCCCAGGACCCTGAGATCATGACCTGAGCCGAAGGCAGACGCTTAACGACTGAGCCACCCAGGCGCCCCATCAGGTTTGAATGTTAATGTAACACTAGCTGCATAAGATAAACTTGGAAACTTTTCTATGGTCAGGAATGGTTTAAAAACTGGAGGCAGGGGCGCCTGGGTGGCTCAGTCGTTAAGCTGCCTTCGGCTCAGGTCATGATCCCAGGGTCCTGGGATCGAGCCCCGCGTCGGGCTCCCTGCTCAGCGGGGAGCCTGCTTCCCCCTCTCCCACTCCCCCCTGCTTGTGTTCCCTCTCTCGCTGTCTCTCTCTCTGTCAAACAAATAAATAAAATCGTTAATAAATAAATAAATAAAAACTGGAGGCATTATCTGATTTTTAAGGGTTAGGTAGAACTCAGTTGTGAAAGCATTTGGGTCTGATGCCTCCCTTTTTTTTAAATGTTCATCATTTTTAAAAAAGATTTTATTTATTTATTTATTTGAGAGAGAGAGAGAGTGAGCAGGCGGAGGAGCAGAGGAGGATGGAGAGGGAGAGAGAATCTCAAGTAGACTCCCCACTGAGCACGGAGCCTGACATGGGGCTCTCAACCTCAGGACCCTGAGATCAGCACCTGAGCCAAAATCAAGAGTTGGACGCTCAACCGACTGAGCCACCCAGGTGCCCTGGGTCTGATGCCTCTTTATAAATGGTAAGTCTTTACTTTCTGATCTCTTCTACATTAATTAATTAATCCATCAGCTTTTCTTCTTAAATAAATTTTCGTGTCTATATTTCCCTTGGAATTTGTCCATTTTCTCGATTGGTACATCTCATATGTTAATGTGCACACACATCACCTGGGGGACGCCATGAAAATGCTCATCCTGGTTGTGTAGGTCTGGGGCCAGAGATTCTGCATTTCTTACAAGCTCCCTGGAGATGCTGATGCTGCTGGTTCATGGACCGTGTGGCTCAAGCCCTGTAAGGATTTAGTGGTTCTAGATTTTGGTTGAACATGAGAATCATGTGGCCCAGCCTTTGTCTTCCTCGTGCCCAGACCAATTAAATTAGAACCTCTGGGAATGGGGCTCAGGCATCAGTAATTTTGCAAGCTTGTCAAGTGATTATAATGTGTAGCTAAGATTGAGAGCTAGTCATGGTGAGCGCTGTGAATTGTGTAAGACTGATGAATCACAGACCTGTACCTCTGAAACAAATAATACATTATATGTTAAAAAAAAAAAAAAAGAAGATAGCAGGAGGGGAAGAATGAAGGGGGAGAATCAGAGGGGGAGACGAACCATGAGAGACGATGGACTCTGAAAAACAAACTGAGGGTTCTAGAGGGGAGGGGGTGGGGGGATGGGTTAGCCTGGTGATGGGTATTAAAGAGGGCATGTTCTGCATGGAGCACTGGGTGTTATCCGCAATGAATCATGGAACACTACATCAAAAACTAATGATGTAATGTATGGTGACTAACATAACATAATAAAATTAAATTAAAAAAAGATTGAGAGCTAGTCTTCTAGATTTTCAATTTATTTCCCTAAAAATATACACAGTATTCTTTTTTTTTTAATATTTTATTTATTTATTTATTTGATAGAGTGACAGAGAGAGAGAGCAGTGGGGAGGGCTAGAGGGAGAAGCAGGCTCCCTGCTGAGCAGGGAACCCGACGTGGGGCTCGATCCCAGGACCCTGGGATCATGACCTGAGCCAAAGGCAGACGCTTAACTGACTGAGCCACCCAGGCCCCCAATGTACACAGTATTCTTATGATTATTTTATTCTATTGCACTAAGGGTTTTATCTCCTTTTGCATCCCGAATGTTGTATATTTTGTTTTCTCTATTTTTTAAAAGATTTTATTTTTAAGTAATCTTTACACCCAGCGTGGGGCTTGAGCCCACAACCTCGAGATCAAGAGTCACACGCTCCATTGACTGAGCCAGCCAGGCGACCCTTCTCTGTTTTTCTTTTTTTTAAGATTTTATTTATTTATTTGTCAGAGAGAGAGAGCATAAACAGGGGGTAGCGGCAGGCAGAGCGGCAGGCAGATGGAGAAGCAGGCTCTCCACTGAGCAAGGAGCCGGATGCGGGACTGGATCCCAGGACCCTGGGATCATGACCTGAGCCGAAGACAGATGCTTAACCGACTGAGCCACCCAGGCGTCCATCTGTTTTTCTTTAAGCAGGCTTTCAGAGGTTTAGCTATTTATAGATATTATCAAAGAAATGGCTCTTAATTTTGTTTATTCCTTATATGTTTTGGTTTTCTATTTAATTTCCTCTTGCATTATTACTAGTTTTCTTTTCCTATTTTCTTCTGGTTTATTTTGTTATCTAGTTGAAATGTCTTATGTTTCATATTTCATTTATTTTCATTTCTTATTAAATGAACTCCTTGAAAGCTATGCACTTTATTTGGTATATGACTTTAGCTGTGCCCCATTGCATATTAATTGTTCTTTTTCATAATTTTCTAGATAGTTCTACATGTCAGTTTTGATTTCTTCTTTACAATGGTGTTTAACTTCTAAATAGTGGAAGTTTTTATTAATTTCTCTAGTGATCTCTAGTTTTATTGGTTTGGGTTCCCCCATTTTGGGGGAATGTTTAAAGTTCTCTTTTTGGGAGAGGCACAATAAGGTTTTTTGGAAATATAACACAGACATATTGGTGTAGTGTTTACTTTTCCATATCTGGTATAAATTTATAAATAAAATTTATAATAAATTTATAAATAAAATTGAGCTTGTTGATTATATTTTTAAATCCTCTATGTCCTTGCTTATTTTTGACTACTTAATTTTTGAAAAAATATGAAAATCTTCCCCCATAGGGGTATTTTATGCAGTTTCCTTGTATTTCAAGTTTTGCTTTATATATTTGGTGTCTATATAGATTTTTGTTACATAGATGTGTGACTTCTTCATGATTGTGCCTTTTACAGGACATCATTTCTGTCCTCTTTAACACATTGGATCTTGAATTCTGCTTTGTCTGATATGTTTTCTATTTCAACAATCTTTTCTTATCTCTTATATTACAAATCTCAGTCATGTTATCATAATCTATTTAGATGTAAGTGTGCACTGCAGGATTTATTGTTATTGCTGTTTCTTAGTCATTTTATCTTTCCCCATTTGACATCTGTGTGCTGAAGAAATTGTGGTTTGATTGATGTATACCTCATGTTTGTTCCCTCATGTCTGCTGTGTGAGTGTATATTCTTCCTGAGGCCTCGACTACCCCAAAATATCTCCTTTGCTTTGACAAACGATATCTTTGTGGGGAGGTCACAACTTCAGGTCACAGTCCCTTTTCTTTGACAGTTCATAGATGTTTCACTGTTTTCCAATGTCAGTGTCTGAGAAGTCTGATGCTAGTGTGGTGTTTTGGTTTTTGGGGGTTTTGTTTGTTTGGTTTTGTATATGTTGCCTGTTTGTTGCCTGAAGGTTATATGATTTTTTTTCTTTATCTTTGGAATTCAGAAAGCTCACCAGGATCTATCCTGTATGTGTGTATGTTCTAATCATGTCTGGGATTTGTTTGTTGAGCCCTTTCTTCCTGATGAGTCATTCAGCTGAAGGAAATTTTCTCATGTTTGTATTTATTACTTCCCTGATCGGGATTTTGCTTCTTTGGGCATTCCTATAATTCACATATAAGATCTCCTGGATTTGTCTCATCATCATAAAATGGCACCGATGAGAAAAATCCCTTTATTCCCACACCCCAGTGTGTGATCGCTATTGTATCGAAAAATTGAAATGCTTGAAACCAATGTCTCTTGAAGAAAGAAGCCAGAGAATGGTAATATTTGTAAATGTGTAGCTTGTCCTGATGGGGTAAGAGTGTTCTGGAGATATTTTTCTTTAGTAGAAGGAGCTTTAGCCAGAAGTTTCCTGTCAAAGAATAACAGCATTCTGGGCACCCCTTTTGCCTCAACTTTAAAGAAGCGTGTGAAAAAGTCTTAACTTAATGCTTAGTATATAGGTAGTGCTGGGTCAGAGTTGCCCCCATCTTCCTCTGCCAGAATGCTGTAAGTCTTGTTGAGCTGGCACGAATTCGAGCACTATGATAGCGCCATTGTCCCCGGTGATTTTATCTCACCTTATTCAAATTGCACATGCCATGCCAAGCTCTGTTTCAAACCCGACAGATTGACACTCCCACCAGCAAAATCGGAAAATACGGTTTGGGTGAAGATGGGCAGCACTGTGTGAGAATTCTCCTTGCTCTGCACTCTCACCAAAGCATGATACTTTCAGACTTTTTAGTTTTGCCAATTTTGTGCATGTTAAACTAGTTCATTGAGGCTTTAATTAGCATATCCCAACAATGAATAATATTGAGTATCTTCTCACATGATTATTAATGATTTGTGTTTCCTCTTTCGTGACATGCCTATATAGGGGTTTTTTGGCCCATTTTCTGTTGGCTTGTTTGCCTTTTCCTTGTTGATTCATAAACATCCTTTATATATTCTTGGTATTAGTCCTTGATATTTAACAATCCTTGCATATATTTTCTCTGGGATCTGTGGCTTGCCGTAAGACTTTCTCTTGTGTTTCTTGATGAACGGTTCTTCAGTTTATTTTTATTTTTATTTTTTTAAAGATTTTCATTTCTTTATTTAACAGAGAGATAGAGAGAGCATAAGTAGGCAGAGCGGCAGACAGAGGGAGAGGGAGAAGCAGGCTCTCCGCCGAGCAGGGATCCCGATGGGGGGCTCGATCCCAGGAGCCTGGGATCCAGGCGCCCCCGGTTCTTCATTTTAAAGTAGTAAACTTGAGGGGCGCCTGGCTGGCTCAGTCGGTGGGGCGTGTGACTCTTGATCTCAGGGTTGAGTTTGAGCCCCATGTTGGGTGTAGAGATTACTTAAAAATAAGATCTTTTAGGGGCACCGGGGTGGCTCAGTCATTAAGCGTCTGCCTTCGGCTCAGGTCATGGTCTCAGGGTCCTGGGATCGAGTCCCGCATCGGGCTCCCTGCTCAGTGCAGAGCTTGCTTCTCTCTCTCCCTCTGCCTTCCGTTCCCCTTGCTCATGCTCTGCGTGTGTGTGTGTTAAATGAATAAATAAAATTGTTAAAAAATTTTTAAAAAAGAAAACTTCAAGTCGTACTATATATACTTTGTTATAAGAGGGTTCACAGGGGCGCTGGGGTGGCTCAGTCGGTTAAGCGGCTGACACTGGATTTCAGCTCAGGTCATGATCTCAGGGTCGTGGGATCCAGCCCCGTGTCCGGCTCCACACTCAGCAAGGAGTCTGCTTGTCTCTGTCCCTCTGCTCTTCCCCCCACTTGCACTCTCTTGCTCTCTCTATCTCTAAAATAAATAAATAAAAAAAACTTTTTTAAAAAAGAGGGTTCACAGGGGCGCCTGGGTGGCTCAGTCGTTAAACGCCTGCCTTCGGCTCAAGTCATGGTCCCAGGGTCCTGGGATCGAGCCCCGCATCGGGCTCCCTGCTCTGCGAGAAGCCTGCTTCTCCCTCTCACACTCCCCTTGCTTGTGTTCCCTCTCTCGCTGTCTCTCTCTGTCAAATAAATAAAATCTTAAAAAAAATTTTTTTTTAAATAAAATCTTTTAAAAAATAAAGTAGTAAAATTGAAATATTTTCATTATGCTTAGTGCTTTATGTGTCTTAGGAAAGGCTTCCCTTCCCTACAATAAAGAAGATATTCTCTAATATCATCTTCTAAAAGCTCTATAGTTTGACTTTCCTTACTGAAGTCTTTAATCCACAGTTGGTTTTAGGAAATATATGAGTTAGGCATCCAATTTAGGTTTTTTCAATTTCAAACTGGTACAGTTTGAATTCCATCAAAAAACCAATACTCTCTCCACTGATTTGCGGAGCCAGCTCTGTAATATGTATAATATTCCTACAGATGTGGGCCTGTTTCTCTGTTTTGTTCCGTTTGTCATTTGTCTTTTTCTGTAAATATACCACACTGTTTGACTGTTTTTTTAAAAAACATCTTTTGGAGATATAATTCACATACTATAAGATCTACCCATTTAAAGTATACAATTCAATACGTTCAGTATCATCAAAGAGTTGTGCAACCATAACCAAGATCTAAGTTTAGAATATTTCATCACTTCAAAAGCAATCCCATACTTATTAGCAGTCACTCCATAGTCCCTGCCCTCCTCCCAGCCTCTGGCAACCAGTAATCTCCTTTCATTCTCCCTGAGTTTGCTATTCTTGTCATTTCAAAGAAATGGAATTTTACAATATGTCTACTATCCATATATCCTCTTTGTTTTAGTGTCAGTTAATGCATTTTGCCCATTTTTAATGGAGTTGTTTTTTTTCTGTCGAGTTCCGAGTTTCTTTATATATTCTGGATACAAGGCCTTTGTTGGGCATGTGACTTTCAAGTATTTTCTTCTGGTCTGTAGCTTATCTTTTTATTTGATGTATTAACATCATCTTTTGCAGATCAGAAGTTTTAAATTTTTTACAAAGTGCAATATTTCATTTTTTTTCTTTTTATAGATTATGCTTTTGACATCATACCCAAGAATTCTGTCTAACCCGAGGTCAAGAAGATTTTTCTCCTATTTTATGTATAGTTTTACAGTTTAGATTTAGATTTATGATACATTTTGAGTTAATTTTTGTACAAGGTGTGATGTTTAAGTTGAGGTGCTTCTTTTTTTTTTTTGGCATATGGATATCCATTTGTTCCAACACCATTGGTTGAAAACACTATCTTTTCTTCATTGAATTGATTTTGTACTTTTGTCAAAAATCAATTTGCCATATTTATATAGTTCTCTTTCTGGACTGTCAACTTCTCTTCCATTGATCTATGTGTCTATCCCTCTCCAATACCACATTGTCTTGATTACTGTAGCTTTATAGTAAGTCCTACAATTGGGTAGTCTTAGTCCTCCAACTTTATTTCAAAATTGTTCTGACTATTCCGGTTCCTTTGTATTTCCTTATAAATTTTAGAAAAGCTCGTCTCTATCTTCAAAAATTTCCCCCTGGATTTTGAGTGGAGTTTGCATTAGATCTGTAGATCTATGTGATAAGAATTGCCATCTTAGTTTTATTAAGTCTTCTGATCCAAGAACATGGCATGTCTCTCCACTTATTTAAAATTTCTTTTATTAGCATTTTGTAATTTTTAGCACCCATATCCTATACATGTTTTGTTAGATTTATACCTAAGTACTTAATTTGGGAGTTATTGTGGTGATATTGTGTTTTTAATTTCTGCTCCCGGTAATTGTTCATTATTATCATATAGAAATACAATTGACTTTTGTATCTTGACACTTGAAACTTGCTACCTTTATAAATTTGCTTATTAGTTCTAGGAGCTTTTGTTGTTGAGTCATTGGGAGTTTCTACATAGACAATCATGTCATCTGTGACATGTTTTTACTTGTTACATTCCCATCCTGTGAAATTTCTTTTTCTGGCCTTATTGGAAATCCTTGCCTTTTTCTGCTCTTTGGGGTAAAGCATTCAGTCTTTCAGTAATAAGTATTATTTTAGATGTGGAGTTTTTTGTAGAAGCCCTTTCTTTTTTATATATTGTTGGATTCAATTTACCAAATTTTTGTTTAGAATTTTCTTTTGAACTACAGTACTCCTTCATATGCATAAAGAAACTCCTGGAGTATTTACAGTTAACATAAATCTTGTGGTGCTTCTATTGCCTTGGCTTTGTAACCCCAGGTTCTAGCTTTGGGTCCTGGGGGCACACACATTTCCAAAAAATCTGACTTGTTTTCATCAACGCTGGATCACTACTCTTTTCTGAAATTTGGGGAAAGCCCATGTTATTGACAAAGGGAAACAACTAGGAAATCATAGCAGTGAAAGGCGCAGGAAGCAGTCCTCTGGTGCAGGGCCCTGATATTAGGCATATGAATGTGTAAGTTATTCAGGGCCATCAGCAACCCTGATGTTCTTCTTTGACAGGAAGGAAATAATTTTCCCTTGGGTGGGAAGGGAGGTATTATCAGGTGAAAATGTCTTTCTTACTGGGTAGAATGTGTGGCATTATTGAGCTCCTCCCTCTACCCGCACCCCAGGTTGAGTGGTCCTGGCCTTTAGTCCTTAACACCCACCAGGGGAATTACCCGCTGAAGCTGCTTTTAATGGAGCTGCTCTGGTCACATGCATGGCCGAGGATTGCAGACTCCAGGATTTGCCTCAAGCACCTATCAGTTACTCCCCACTGCTCCCCATCATCTCTGATTCCTCAGCTTCTACTTAACTTTGTGCATACTTCCCCCCGAGCTCTTGCCTCAGACACCTTGGGATGCCACAGCCCACTGCAAACCCATTGGCTCAATTGATCCTGTTCTTGATATTTAGACTTTCTAGTTACACAAGCCAATTAATGTCCTCTTTTATGCATAAATTCTTCGGAATTGGACTTTTAATCTCTCAAAACATAAAGAGCCCTGATGAATACAGAAATATTTTATAAAGTGTATTGAATGCCAGACTAAGCAGTTTGAATCAATATTCAATAGGGAGAGGGAGCCCTTGAAAATGTTTGAGTCAGCAAGTGGCATCCTTTTGTTTATTCGGTCAGTCAAACATTTATTGAGTGCTACCATGTACACTGTGCCGGATCATGAGTATCCATTGGTAAACAACATGATCCCTGCCCTGAGGAGCTCACCGTTCATTTCATTCAGCAAATAATGTTTGAGTGCTGATTATGTATAGCACACTGTGGTTAGTGCTTGTTGACATAAAGCACTTAGTTCAAGGTGGTAGCAAAAATGGTGTTGCTGGAAGGTCGAAACGGTTTGTCCCAGCGTACGGATGGGCTGGATCCAGAGGAGGATGCCATTCGAGGGCTACTGCAAGAGATAGGAAGGACCTGAGCTACAGCAGGGATGATAGGAAGGGAAAGCAGGGGCAGCCTTGAAACCAGTGAGTGGGAAAAGACAATTGAAGACAGGCTGATTGGTCGCATGTGGGAGCAGAGAAAAAGAGAAGTAGAAAGTGGGTTTTGAGGATGACTCAAATGGCGACGCATGAATATTGGCAGAGATATGGGGAGGAGAGCTGGTTTGAGGGATGATGAGAATTTTTGTATCTTTGTTCATGATGGATGCTGGTTTGTGGTTTTCATATCTTGTGATGATTTCTTTCCTTTTTCTTTTCCCTAATCAGTCTGGTTAGAGGCTTATCAGATTTATTAAAATTCTCCAAGGGGCAGCGTGTGGTTTCATTTATTTTCTTGGGTTTTTTTGTTGTTTGTTTGTTTCATTGATTTCTGCTCTGATCTTTGTATCACCTTTCTTCTGATTAATTTGGGTTTAATTTTCTCTTCTTTTTCTAGTTTCTTAAGGTGGAAGCTGAAGTCATTGATTTGAGTCCTTCTTCTTTTCTAATTTTGTCCTAAAGTAGTACTTCCTTCAGTACTACTCTAGTGTCATCTTACAAATTTTGAAATGCGGTTTTCTTTTCCATTTAGTTCAGTTTACTTTCTAATTTCCTTTTTGACCCTGAGTTATATAGAAGTGTGTTATTTAGTTACCAAATATTTGAAAAGAGCGTGTACTTTGCTCTTGTTGGGGGAGTGTTCTGTAAGTGTCAATTAATTAGGTCCACGTGGTTGGTAGTTTTGTTCAAATTTTTCCTATCCTTCCTGATTTTCTGCCTACTTGTATAAATTTTTGAGAGGAATATTGAAATCTCTGACCACAGTTGTGGATTTGTCTTTCTCCATGCAGTTCTTTTAGTTTTTGTTTCATGTATTTTGGAGTTCTGTTACTAGATACATAAATGTTTAGGACCTTTATGCCATTTTAATTAACTCACCCCTTTATCATTATGAAATGCTCTTCTTTATTGCTCATAATAGTCTTTGCTGTGAAATGGGCTTTGTCTGAAATTAATATAGCCATTCCAGGTTTCTTATTAGTATTAGAATGGTATATCTTTTTCATCCTTTTATTTTTAACCAAGTATCTTTATATTTAAGGTCACTTTCTTATAGGCAACATATAGTTAGGTCTTCCTTATTGGTAATCTAAATTGACAATCTCTTCCTTTTTAATGGGGTGGTTAGACCACTTACATTTAATGTGAACACTGATGTGATTAGGTTTAAGTCTATCATCTTTTGCTAGTTTTCTGTTCATCCTATCTGTTGTTTGTTCCCTCCCAGCCTTATTGAGGTATAACTGACAAATAAAAATTGTACATATTTAAGGTGTAAAATGTAATGTTTTGATCTACATGTACATTGTGAAATGATTACCACAATCAGGCTAATTAACATATCCATTGCCTCGCATAGATACCTGTTTTGTGTGTGTGGTGAAAACACTTAAGATCTACTATTTTAGCAAATTTCAAGTATTCAATACAGTATTATTAACTCTAGTCACTATGTTGTACATTAAATCTTCAGAACTTATTCATCCTACATAACTGAAACTTTGTACCCTTTGACCAAAATCTTCCTATTTCCTCCACCTCTTAGTCCCTGACAACCACCACTCTACTCTCTGCTTTTATGAGTTCAACTTTTTTAGATTACACATATAAGTGAGATCATGCAGTATTTTTTTTCCCGTGTCTGGCTTATTTTGCTTAGCATAATGTCCTCCAGGTTCATCCATGTTGTTGCAAATGGTAGGATTTCCTTTTTTTTTTTTAAAGGCTGAATAATATTCTAGTGTGTGTGTGTGTGTGTGTGCGCGCGCACGTGTGTGCTACACTTTCTTTAGCCATTAATTCATTACAGGCACTTAGGTTGTTTCCATATCTTGACTATTGTGACTAATGGCTGAAGTGAACATGGGAATGCAGGTATCTCTTTGAGATCCAGTTTTCCCAACATCGTTTATAAAGAGACTATCCTTTCCCCATTGTGTGATGACTTCTTTCAGCTTTCGTAAGTTTGAAAAAGTCTTTATTTCCCTTCATTATGAAAGATTTTCACTTGGCATAGAATTCTGGGTGGACTTTTATTTTTTTAATACACTAAAGATGTTTCTTCACTGTCTTCTTGCTTGCATCTTTCCAAAGAGAAATATGCTGTGTAACATATTTTTTGATTATCTTGATGCTTTTAAGGTTTTCTCTTTATCCCTGGTTTTGAGCAATATGATTATGATGTACCTTGTAATGGTTTTCTTCATGGTTTGTGTGTGTGTGTGTGTGCGCCTGGATGTCACTGAGCTTCTTTGATCTGTGAATTTATAGTTTTCATCATATTTGGAAATTTTTTGGCTATTATTAATCTGTTATTAATCTTATCCAGTGTAATTTCATCTCAGACATTGTAGTTTTCATCTCTTGAAGCTTGATTTGGGTGTTTTAAACATATATATATCTTCCATGTCTTAACTTTCTGAGGGTATGAAATACTGTTATAACTCTTCTAATGTTCTTGTTTACTAATTCTCACATATGTGTCATTTTAGGTTGGTTTGGTTGATTTATTCCCTCCCCCCACCTCATTTTAGGTTGTATTTTCCTGCCTCTTTGCATGCCTAGTAATTTTTTAACTGGACACCAGACATTGTGAATTTTACCTTGTTGAGTGCTGGATAATTTTGTGTTCCTATAAACATTCTTGAGTTTTATTCTGTGACACAGTTAAGTCACTTGGAAACAATTTGATCCTTTCAGATCTTGCTTTAAAGATTTGTCAGACAGGACCAGAACATTGTTTAGTCTAGGGTTAATTATCTCCACGACTGACCCAAGATTCTTCTGAGTACTCTGCCAAATTCCCTGTGAATTTTGAAGTTGTCCAGTCTGGTTGGTGGGAACAGGCAGTATTGTTGGCCTTGTGTAAGCTTGAGTACTGTTCCCTCTTCATTTAGTTTTTTCCCTGGCCTTGGGCAGTTTGCTAACATGCTTGTGCTGATTAGCAATCTGCTGACTACTCAGGGGGGCCTCTGTCGATAGTTGGAGTTCTCTCAGTGTCTTTGCAGTTTTTTCCTCTCTGGCACTAATTCCAGCAGATTCTCGCCATTTTGGTCTCCCTAGATTTTTGGCTCTGTCTCTTCAACTTGGGGAGGTTGCCACGCTATGCCTGAATTCTTTCCTGCACTGTGAGCTCAAGACTCAAGGTAGTAATGTGGGGCAGTCCTAGGAATCACTTTGTTTGTTTCTCAGTTCTCCCCATCACTGTCATTTGTTGCTTAAAGATGGTGTCTTGTAACCTAGTTTTTCCTTTCTTTTTTTTTTTTTTCCTATCTTCTGGTTGGTTCATGTGGGGAGGTAAATTTAATCCTCTTACTCCATCTTGGCCAGAATCCTTCTAATAATTTTTGATGGAATGTTTGACATTATGTATGAAAATTATAGAGATAACTTGATTCACTGTAAAGTGTTATTTTTCTTATAATAGTTTTTTTTGTTTTGTTTTTTAGCTTCAGGCTAGAAGCTGAAAGGGACGCAATTCTCCTTAATATAACCAGGGATTAAACTGATTTGAATCTGGGAGTAAGTCTTTTTGAGGGCTTATTCATTTCTGATTCATTCTTATTCCTAATATATGGTCTGTCAGAGATTTCAGTTAAAAACATGAAGTGTTTATCAGTGTCCCTTTTCCTTAGTGGACCCTAAACTCTTTAATTTCCCCCCTATCCCTTTGAGACTATTGGAAGCACTGCTCAGTTCCACAGTTTATGAGTCATCGCTTTTGCTAAGCTTCTCCGCCTTTCAGCTGCTTTTTTAGAATCAGTTAATGCCTCAAAGGGAAAAGAAGTCAGCAGTGAATGTTGGTCTCATCTTTGTATGTTTCTCATCTCTGTTTTATGTTGGCTCTCAAGTCCTCATTGCATTGGGTCTGACACCTTCAAACAGATTTTGAAAAATGCCTTACCTGGCGTTTCTGGTTGTACTTTGTGAAAGAGTTTGTATACAAGTTAATTTACTATTTCCCCAAATAGAAAATATACATTCCATCTTTCATGGGTTCCTTTTTTCACTTCATCAAGGTGTTTGAAATTTGCATTCTATTCTACAAACATAATTTCTAGTTTAGTGTTAATTCTAAATTTATATTTAATGTTCCTCACCTGTCATTGTACCACTGCAGTGCCATTTTTGAGCTCTTTATTTTAATTCAGCATTTGGATGGTTGGGTTTATTCACAAATTTTTTTCCTCTGGGATCCTCCTTCCCCTGTTTCAACTGGCTTGATTTCTCTCCAAGTCTATTTGTGCAGCTGCTATCCTTGAATTATTTCTATTTGTTTTCCTGGTTATATTTACCGTTTCTTTAATATTATATCTTTCTCTTTCTAGGCTTACGCAGTCACGTGCTGGAACACATCCTCTAAATTCCTGAAAAGGGTTTGGGAAGGTAAACTTTGAGTCCTTGCATGTCTGAATATGTCTATTCTGTTCTCACTCTTGATAGTTGAAGATACATTATTTCCTTTCTTATGGTATTTAGAGGCCATGATGAGAATCTGACAATAATGTTATTCTAGTTCTTTTGAAGGCAATATGTTTTTACTGTTTGGGAATTTAAAGGACTTTTTTTCTTTATTCTCGGTGTTCTGATATTGCATCATAATAGATCCAGATAAATATTTTTAAAATTATCCTCCTTGGCATTGGATTGACTTTTTAAGTATGAAAGCTAGTGTCTCTTTTTCACATCTGGGTAATTTTCTTCTCATTTCTTCTATTATATTCTCCCCTCTATTCCCTTTAGCAACCCTGGAATTTTCATTAGATCAGTGCTGATACTTCTAAATTTGTCCTTGTTCTCTTAACTTTTCTTTCACATTTTCACCTCTTTTGTTCCCCTTTTGCACTGTGTTCTGAGAAAATCACTCAGAAAAACTTGTTCTTCAGCTAGAACGTTTTCTGATATTCAATTTTTTTGTTCCAATCTTTAATTGGTTTATTTCCTTTTTAAAAAAAAGATTTTATTTATTTTTTTGACAGAGAGAGACACAGTGAGAGAGGGAACACAAGCAGGGAGAGTGGGAGAGGGAGAACAGGCTTCCTGCGGAGTGGGGAGACCCATGCGGGGCTCCATCCCAGGACGCTGGGATCACGACCTGAGCCGAAGGCAGATGCTTAACAACTAAGCCATCCAGGCGCCCCTAATTGGTTTATTTCTTAACAGGCAATTCTTGTTTTATGAATGTGATAGCCTCTTTAATCTTTCTCTGATATTAATAATTAATTCTAAGTCTAATAATTTTAATTTATCAGGACTTCATGTGATCCATTTATTGCAAGGCATCTATCCAAAGAAATCTAGGTCAGCAGCCAACATTCATGATGAGTAATTTACAGCTTTACTTGGTCTCTTGGGAAAAACCAAAGAGAAAATGCATTTTTAATGCCTACCTAACATATTAAATATCCCTTCTCCCTACTGCTACTTCTCTAATAAACTTTACACTGCCGGTAAGAGATCTCTGAAAATCTCTCCCACTATCACTTTCCAACCTTCTCAAATCCCCTCAAATATCTAGTCCATATAGCTTATTTCTTGCCCTCTTAACTCTTCTTCCAACTTGGAATCTCTGTGTTCTTTACTTTGTTTTTTTTTTTAATCTCTTTGTGTATTACCTGTGGATTCTCCACAACAAAGGAAAACCCCAGAACTGTGCCATGAAAAGGACTCTTTCTCCCTTAGAAACCGAACAGAGGGAGGGAAGACGGTCAATGTTCCTACTGTAAAATTGTTGTCCCTGTTACACTTTTCCTGAGGAAGATTTGAAAGTTTCTGTAAAGAGAGTCCCCGTGTTTGATAGTGGCTCCCAAAGAATACTTCTCCAGTTCAATCTCCATCCTTCTCCTGTTGACATGAGTTTAATTACTTTGTTGGCATTGTGGAGGCCAGGCCAGGCTGAGCCTGGCTGAGTTCATCTTGATTTCTTCTCACATACCTTAGAGCCAGAGAGTGGCACACTCCACAGTTTCTGCTCTATGTAATGTGGAAATGAGAAAATGTTCACCAAGTAGCTATCTTTATGTCGGCAGGCTGCTTGCTGGATGGCAGGCTTCCTTAACAACTTGAAACAAACCCAGGCCATATAGAACATCGCCATGTTTGGACGTAACATTTTAGGTTTCATTTCTGTACATTTGTCTGGGTTTCCAAAATGCTAGGGTATGAGTGGCTAAAAAACTCACTGCCAGCCGTCATGAGTCCTCCTATTCAACTGAAAGCAAATTAGTATGTATAGTCTCCCAATGGAACTTTTGGGAGGGAGGGGGCCCTATTCAGGTTTCAGACCCTGCTTTATCTAAACCAGTGGGATCTTGCTTATCTTGGGTCCAATTTTGTATTTTGGATCACTTCTCTCCCCTAGATCTACACCAGAATCTTCAGTCTGAGCTGGATTATTTATTCTTGCTTTTGGAGAACAGGTATGAATGACCTTTTTCTTATCCTCAGATTAGCTTCACCAACAATGATAATTCTGAAGATTGTGCTGAAGTCTAAGATGGCTTAATAAATCTTGACTATAAATTAGGAATACAGGCTTTTAATCTGGATCAGAGGTCTCAACTCTAGCTGCACATTAGACCCACCTGGTATTGTTTGAGAAAGTTCCTCTGCACAGGACTCAGCCCCAGCCAGTAGAATGTGAATCTCTGAGGGGAGAGTCAAGACATTGGTATTTTTAGAAAGCTCCCTAGGTGACTTAATGTGTAGCCAAGGTTGAGAAGCTCCGCTCCTGGGGCTTCTGGCCCTTCCAGACTTGCTGTCTTCTCTCCCAGGAGATGCCTGCTGTAACAGTCTGGAGAAGCAGGCAGTGCCCTGTTCCCCAGCTCACCAACATGTGCTAATAAATTGGGCCTATGAATTGCCACCATTGTCCATTCTGCTCTTCTCTCCAGGGCTGTGAGGTGGCTCTCAAAAACAAAGGAAAAACCATTTTGGTGACCTGGAGTCCATGAACAGCCCTAACATGGGAGTCACTTGATGGCTGCTCTGTTCTGTGGGTTCCACGCGTGTCCCATTTCACTGGCATCTCTAGTCACAGATGGAAGTCTTTTGATCTGGTACCTTAAGAAATACTTCTCACAACTTGATCATGTTTCTGGTAGCAAGTATTCGATATCAGTGACTCTAAAGCCTACATTATCACCAGCCTCACAGAGGCTACTAAGTCGCAGGGGGTTGGTGGCACTGGTGGAGCTTGAGAGAGCCCTGAGTGAATGCAAGCCTGTTGGTCACAAGACCTCTGTCCCCATCCAGGAACAACTTTAATTTCTTCAGAGACTAGACATCTGCAGAGGTTATGTTTTAAGTGACATCTGATTTACAACTTCAGACTTACTCAATTTGGTAGACTTACATAATGCTGCATATGTTTGGTTTCTCTCTAATATATGCAGTTCCAACAGCATATTCTCTCCCAAATTTGCCACTTTGACTTCACATCTCACAATGTCCCTTTTTGGGGGGCTATCTGGGGTGAATGTCAGAGCTATTACCGTTTGGGTCTGGACAACTCCTGTTCTTTATTTTTTTTTAAAGACTTGTTTATTTATTTTAGAGAGAGAGAGAGAGAGTACGAGTCGGGGGAGGGGCAGAGGGAGAGAATCTCAAGCAGATTCCCCTCTGACCACCAAGCCTACGGGGCTCTACCTCACAACCCATGAGATCATGAACTGAGTCAGATGCTTAACTGACTGAGCCACCCAGGTGCCCCAACTCTTGTTCTTTAGCATCATTGTTCTGATAGTCTGACATTTATGGTGCAAATGTTTTCTTGTTCAGGTTTAACACAAAAGTTTCAATCTAAAGTCCAGCTGGGGGCTCCCTGCTCAGGGAGGAGCCTGCTTCTCCCTCTCCCTTTCCCTCTGCTTGCTGCTCCCCCTACTTGTGCTCTCTCCCTGTCAAATAAATAAATAAATAAATAAATAAATAAATAAATAAATAAGTCCAGCTGAATATTACACCTTTAAACACAAAGATGGCTCATAGTGCCTCAAAATGCAGCTCAGGCTTAATGACTTTTGCCTTATTGGGAAGGGGACGGGATGGTCAATAACTACCCCATGCATGAGCTTTTCCTCTTTATCTTCTACTTGAGAGAAAGCAAACCTTTGTGAGTAACTTGCGAGGTGAAAGATGTAGCACACCGCACCTCAGCCAAGCAAACCCACAACATTGAATCTTTACTTCATAATCCCAACCATATGGAGTCTAAAGAAGAACTTGGCAGGTTGTCCTTATCCATTTAACCCATCTTGTGCGCCTGTGCCCACTTGTTCCGCTAGGAGAGAGCAACCTCCTTGAACCACTCTCAACATCTTCGCTTCTTCCCCATACCTCTTGATCTTCTTATTACCTCTGTTAACAGCTGTCATCCTGTCTTGGATGCAGGAGGAGAAAGCTTTAGGTCCTGCAGGTGGAAGTGGACAGTGGAAGAGTTCAGTGTGGCGAGGTGACCCTCGGCAGAAATAGTTACAAAGCAATCAGACATTTCTGTGGAGGATAACTTCCTGTTGGTGTATATTTTGAAGCTAATTATGCTGAAAGAGCTCATGACTCCTTCTCAGCCTTTAATTACATTTTTAAAAAACCCTCCTCCTATTATCCGATAATCTTTGACATGTTTCAGACTCCTCCAGGTGGAGTGGAAAGAAGACACACACACAGACACACACACACACAACTATCCCTCCATAAATACCAGAGGCAACTCTGATGGTTCTTGTGTTGGTTGAGCTTGGTGCCTGTCTTTCATGGCAATGGATTCCCTCAAATGTTCCCTGAGTTTTGCGTGTTCGTGTTTGCATTTGAGAATTCCTGTTGTATGGCTGTGATGCTTGTTCTGATTATGGAGTTTGTTTTGAGGATTATAGGGCTGGAGTGGAGTGGAGGATGCTTTGCTGCCTCTGTGTCTGCTGGGGATTGCTGGCTTCCTGGGGGTCGTTTTGGGCAGAGAGGACAAGTTGCTGCTGTCTACTGCTCAGCACAAGCCCCTGGAGAACACAGGATGAGGGAGAGAGAGACACAGAGCAAGCGAGCACTCCACACGTAGTCTTCAAATCAACCACCGAGAAGACTGCTCAGCGCCCATGGCAATGTCCCTTCTGATGCACTCATAAGTCACATAGTATAGATTGAAAAACACTGCTGGATGACCCTTAATATCTATAGTTACCCAGAGATTTTACCCATGTGAAGAAAGGATTAAAAGTTAATTGATGGTATGGCCATTGTTCTGGAAGTACAATACTTTGCTAGACACAAATGGCCACACGTGCCTGCATTTACCAGTGGTGATGCTGGACTGCTCGCCTTGTACTGGTCAGATCCTGGCTTACATGCAAAAAGCTTACATGTCATTACGATATAATTTGTCATCATACATGTCAAAATCTGCAACAAAATTTTAAAAAGACGATCACAGAAATCACTTCAAATTATAGCAGAATTGTCTTATTTTTCTTTGAAAATTGATCATCAATAGGTATATACCATAATTCCCTATTAACCAGATTATTTAATTGGCTGCTTAAATCTCTTTATTCCCAGGGTAGGCTCTGTCAGAAGATGCTATTCTCAAGGGAGTAGGTACCAGCTCATAGTGAAGGCTGCCATCTACTGGATTTACTAATATTCTCTCTAACACCAGGAATTGTCTTTCAGGACTCCTGGATACTAATATTTCCTCCATACCTGAGGCACACCCCCCATCCCCCGCACCTTACTTGTTCCACTCTAACACAGCATAAACACAACACAGAATTCACATGGGATGGTTGTAGCAGCTTCTGATCTGGATCCTAATGATGCTTGTCTCTCCTTGAGTGTGCTGCACTCGTCACTTGCTTCTAATGAATAGAATATGACAAAAGCAGTGGGTTGTTCCTTTTAAGATTGGGTCACAAAAGACTGTGACTTCTGTCTGGGTCACAACTGTCTCTCTGTCTGGTGCCTCTTGCTTGCTCGTTCTGATGAAGCCAGCTGCCATGTTGTGATCTACACCATAGAGAGGTCCACATGGCAAGGAACTGAGGGCAGTCTCTGGCCAACAACCAGTGAGAAACTGAGGCCCTCACTGGAACCAAGATTCTCAGTCCAACCGCTTGTGAGGAATACACTCCGGCCAGCAACACCCTGAGTGAGCTTGGAAGCAGATCCTTCCCCATAGAGCCTTCAGATGAGACTGCAGCCCCAGTTGATGCCTTGATTGCAGCACTGTGGGAGAATCTAGTTCCTGACCCACAGAAACTGTGGGGAAATAAATATTGTTTTGAGCCATTAAGTTTTGGGATAATTTGTTAGGCAGCAGTAGATAAGTCATTCGAGGGCCAAAGCTAGTTTTGGCAGATTTTCAAAAGCTTTAGAAGGTTCCTGTTTAGATTTGGCTTAATTAAGCCTCATAAAGAACTTCTGCTGTGCCTGCCTGGTTAGCCTGTTAGACCGTGCATCTCCAAGGGGGTACTGCTGGAAGCTTCTGGGGCCACTTGGTCTATGGTCCTACAAAAAGGATGTCGCCAAAGGCAGGTCTTTATCATACACCAGGTGAGTGAGCATTCTAAGACAAGTATACTTTCCAGAGTAACAGGCATTATTTTTATTATTAATTTTCATTTGTAAGAATAAAACATTCTCCTGGTGAAAATAAGTACATTTTATATAAAGATAAAGTCCTCTTTGACTGTAACCTGATCTGGGTCCCTCTACTCCCCACCTCTCCACTCTTTGTTATGACTTTGGACTAAATCTTTCCAGAACTTAAAAAATATGTATATAAACATGCATGTGCCTGTTTTTACAAAAATAATACTCTCCTGCAGTATCATTCACTTTTTTCAATCCTCTTTACTTTTTTTTCTTTTACTCAACCATCTCATCCAGTTCTGAACTCCCTGTTAATACATGTGCATCTAGTTCACTCTTAGCTATGAAATGATGAAAACACCACATTTCACTTATCTTGTACTGATGACCTTTAGGTTATACCCAGATTTTCACTCCTATACACAGTGCCTAGGTGAACATCTCCCACCTATCTATTCCAGAGTGTGTTTTCTAGAGCAGATGCTGAATCATATAATATGTACATATTTAGTCTTAGCGACACCACTAAATTGCTTGACAAAATGGCTGTGCCAATTTATACTTCCTGCAGTGATGAAAGTGTCTCTTTGCCCTAAACTTTGCCGAAATGTCATATTTTCCACTCTGGTGGGTGAAAAATGAATTCTTGTTGTTTTAGTTGCATTCCCCTGGTTATTAGTGAGGTTGAAAATCCTTTCATATATTTATTGGCAGTTTTCCCCCTTTTTTTATGGGGCTTCTATGAGAGCAGTTGTGTGGGGGTGGAGGGTGGAGGGGTGAGGAGGATGTGGATTTGAACTTGGATGCCAACTATCCAGGGGAGTTGCATACCAGTGCCGAGAACATCGGCTGCCCATTGCTGATAGCACGGGGAGGGGGCTGTGAGAAACTGAGATCACGTGCAGCCTCTCGCTTTGTGGGGAGGAAGAGCCGCTGGTTTTAGCTGGGACATTAATCTAGAGAGCCACTGGGCTCATCCGGTACATGAACTGCTTGTCTCTTCCGGATATGACTGTGTGAAGGCAAAACAAGGGGCTTATGATATTAGCTTGATTAGCTGCTTCTGATCGATACAAAATTAGTTGCTGCCACACTACGGGGGTGGGGTAGGGGATGGATAGAACACGGGGCTCCCCCAGGCAAAAGGTAATGGAAGACTACCGGATGCCTGAATAGTCAGGACTGACTCTCAGAAATTCAGGTTTGGGACCCCTCGTGCCAGCAAGGCAGGAGGAGTTAGGGTTCTATGATGGAGGAGGGAAACTTCAGAACTGGTGGCAAAAACAAGACTATCGCCAATCCTCAAATTGTCTTCCTTGCCAAATACGTATATTTATAAATTTTAAAGAATTTCTCGTCTCTTTGACTGACTCCTTTCCCAACATAGATGAAGACGGATAAACTTGCTATTTAGACCACGGCTTACAGAATTGTGCTGGAATTAGAAGAGGAACAGATTTGACCCAAAGATCTTTATCTTGCAGCTGGATACAGAAACCGAGGAGACTTCAGTGTGTCTCTCTCTTTGGAAAGTGTGAGCACATTTTATGTTGTAAGGGAGAAAATCACATTATTTTGGACAACAGCATTTTGGGATGTGTATATTTGGGCAGATAGGTTACGTGAATAATGAGTGACCAAAAGGATGGATTGATTTGTGAGGGGAGGGGGGGCGCCACCCCACATTGATCCATCCTTCCTATAACAGCAAGCACGATTACTTCTGGGCAGTTCCCTAGGTGTGTACAATCTTGGTGGAATGATAAATTGAGGATCTGGCAGAACTCCTGCTACAGAAACTAAAGAGGCTCCTGAAGGCTCCATCTGCCAGATTCTTCCTCTCAAGTTTGCAATAGATCCAAAAGTGTCAGCGTGTTGCCTAAAGTATGTGAGGGTGACTCATTCTCCTGGAACTTTTAATCCTTTAATCCTAAACGGGAGTGAAGCAAATCAATTCACTCATTCCAGTGGCTGTGCTGGGAAAGATCGGCAAGCTACTCCAGTTAGAGATTCTCTGGAACTCCCTGGGTCCGTTTTGTTCCACTGGGTGAATATACTTCACATTATTGATCCATTCTCCATCAACATCTGGGGCTATCTCAAATACTGCTACGGTGAACGTTCTTGCCCTTCTCTTTTGGTGCACACATTTGCACATTTCTCTTGGGTCTATACCCGGGAGTTCAGTTGCTGGCTGGTAGTTGTATGAGAGATTAAACAGGTGTCTTCTTTAGGATCTAATGCTAAATGGTCTTTTTGCCTACTTCCAGGACCATGCAAGGACCTCAGAACCTTCCATTTATACCCTCTCCTGACCTATATGCCATTGTAGTTGTGTATGTTAAGCCTCCCCCAAATTATTATTATTGTATCGAACAGTCGATATTAGAACTGCCCACATATTTACCCTTCCCCTTGTACTTCTTCCTTCCTGCAAATCCAGATTTCCATCTGGGATCGTTTTCCTTCGGCTTGAACGACACTCTTTACTGTTTCCTTTAAGGAAATTCTGCTGGGGAGGAATTCCATCAGTCTTTTGTCTGCAAATATTCTTTTTCACCTTCATTTTTGAAGGGTATTTTCCTTGACTGTGTAATTTGAGATGGGCGGTTGTTTACCCTCAACACTTTGAAGATACCATTTCATTTTCTTCTCGCCGGTTCTGTTAAAAAAAAAATTATTTGTCGGTCTTATAATTGCTCCTTTGAAGGTACTTGTCTTTTTTTTTTTTTTTAAAGATTTTATTTATTTGTAAGAGCGAGAAGGAGAGACAGTGAGAGAGCACAAGGGGGGAGGAAAGGGAGAAGCAGACTCCCCACCGAGCAGGGAGCCCCATGCGGGGCTTGATACCAGGACCCTGGGATCATGACCTGAGCCGAAGGCAGACGCTTAACCGACTGAGCCACCCAGGTGCCCCGGTACTTGTCTTTTTTGCATGTCTTCTTTTAAGATTTGTTTGTTTGCCTTTTGTTTTCAGCAGTTTGACCATCATGTGCCTAGGTGTGCTTTTCTTCGTGTTTGTCCCACTTCACACTAACAGCAATTCGTGAATACATGGCTTGTATGTTTCATTAGTTTTGGGAAATTGCCAGTTATTATCTTTTTCAAATAATGCTTCTGTCCCACCTTGCCTCTTCCCTTCTCAGGCTTCTCTGACCCCTTTGCTAGGTCTTTTCCTTATAACGTATATGTCTCTTACCCTGTTTTGTGGATTTTCCTTTTTCCCCTCTAGTTTGTCATGGATACTTTTTCTCCTGGCTTATCTTCCACTTCATCAATTATCTCTTTAGCTGTGTATAATAATGCTGTTAAGCCCATGGATCAAGTTACTGATATCAATTACTGTATTTTTTTGTTCTGGATTCCCATTCGATTCTATTTACCCTTTCTAATTTTATTGCCAAAATTTTAAATCTTCTCTTTTAATTTTTTCAACATATTAACCAATTATTTTATTTTATTTTATTTTATTTTATTTTATTTTATTTGAGAGAGAGAGAGCGAGCGAGAGAGCACATGTGCACGAGCGGGGTGAGGGGGTGGGAAGGGCAGAGGGAGAGGGAGAAGCAGACTCCCCACTGAGCAGGGAGCCTGATGGCGGGGCTCGATCCCAGGACTCCCAGATCACAACCTGAGCTAAAGTCAGACGCTCAACCGACTGAGCCCCCCAGGCGCTCCGTTAACCAATTACTTTTAAATTAGAATCTAAAAACTTCATTATCTGGATTGCTATGGCTCTGCTTCTCTTCTTTGTTATTTCACGTTTATTCCTAAAGCATGTTTTCACTGAGTGGGGATTGTTAGGTTGGCTGTTGGTGTCTTTCAGCTTCACTGAAATTACCTCTTTGTTTTCTTCTGGTCTCCGTTCTTGCAGCAAAGTCCACTGTCGGTCTGTTTCTTCTTTGTAGGAAATAGATCATTCTGCAGTTTCTCTGGCAATGTTGACCTTGGTCACCTGGCTCAGGTAGTGCTTACCAGCTTTCTCCACGGTCAAGTGACTTTTCTTCCTTTCAATACTGTCCTCTTTGGAAGCAAGACTCCAACACAGCCCACAAGTAAGGGGGAGGGAGTTAAGTTTCATCTCTTGCATGGGAGTATGTACGGAAATTATTTGGGATTCTTCTGTACAGGAGATTTGTCTCTTCTCTCCCATTAGTTTTTCTTCAATTGTTTATATCATTATGGACTCATGGATGTTTATTTTATAAACATAACTTTAGGCTATAATTCAATACTACTTTACGTATGTTGTTTCTCTTGCCCAAATTGTCTCAGCTTTGGCCATTATTAGCTCCTTGAGTTTGTCTTCTGTACTCCTCTGAGATACTCCTATCATTTTTGTTTTTTGAGCACTTCCTTACTTTCTGGCACTTCAAGACGCTCCGGGCTCATCGTGTATTTTTCCTGCCCCAGTTCTAGAAACAATCATTTCTCCAAGGAGCCCTGGATCCTTTTATTGGACAATAGCATTAGAAACCAAGAAAGATAACTTTTTATAGTTTTTTTCTTCTTGCGGATATTTTCAATCATGTGTTTTATTTCTTTAAATGCAGTAAGGATTTTTCCCCAATTAATGTCTGACATTTTGCTAAGTTTGATTCTGCAGTCTGTTGTTTTATCTGGTTCCCACTCGTGGTGACTAGTTCTCCTATATTTTTGGTTATTTCTTACTCGATGCTGATTACTTTATACTTGAAAAATTGTTTTGCTGGAGATTCACTGAAGCCCAGGATGAAGTTGCTTTTCTTGACAAAAAGTTCTGCATTTGCTTTTTCTTCTTGGGTTAGTCCCAATCTGGAACCACTTTAAATCAGGTACACAGATTTCCCAGAACTACTCAGGCAGTGTGAACCTGAGCTGCAAGTTCATGGTCACAACTTCACAGGGAAGGATTTTTTTCCCCCTGCTCTAAATATCCCCAAGCCAATGGAGTCCCAGCTTCCCATGGGAAAGGCCTCCTGTTACTTTCTCTACCTTGGGCAGGTCCTGGCATTGATTTATGTCCAAATTTCCCCATTAAACTGCTAAAATCGAAGCACAAGTGTTCCTGATTAGCAAATCCCTTGGGGTAAAAGTGATTCTGTGCTTTGAAACTGTTTCTTTCTATAGGCTCCTGCTTTCTCTTGGATTTTGGCCTGGTATTTCCTTACTTTTTTATTCGCTTTTTAATGCTGTTAAAATTTTAAAAATTTTATCCATAGTTTTAGTTGTTTTCAGTGGGATGCATGATACAAATAATACAGCCAATCTTCCTTGGAAATAGCTTTTTCAGTCTAGCGACTGTCTTTCTTCAGTTCTGGAAAATTCTCAGACATTATCTCCTTAAATATTGCTGCTTCCTGATTCTTTCTCATTTCACTCTCTGGAACTTTCATTAAATATGTATTGGTGCCTCTCACTCTAATCCCCTCGCTTTTAATTACTTTTTCATATTTTAAATCTTGTTGTTTTTTTTTTTACTGTGCTGCCTCTGAGTGATTTCCTCAGCTCTGTCTTCTAAATTGCGAATCCACTTTTTGCCCCCATTCTCGTTGATCTCATCATGTTGGGCATTTGCGGGTTTGTTCTCTGATTCATTCTCCACTCTGCTCTGCCCTGTTCCATACTGCGAGGAACGATGTATCCCGGGATCCCCTCTGGGCAGGTGTGGCGGATGGGAGGTATTGGCAGATGGCTTGAGGTGATAGAGGACCTGAGAAGCCAAGAGGGGATACGTGGGGAGAAGCCAAGAGAGGGAGGGGAGAAACTGCGGTACTTCTCTTGTTCTGTTTCGGTGTTGGGCAGTGTCTCCGGCAGTGGCTGTGTCCCTTCTGTGCCCCCATCTTCCGCCAGATAGCTGCACCTTCCACGGCGGCAGCTCCTGCTATGGTTCTGGTTCCCATCACGCGGCTCTAAATGCTCGGTTCTGTCGCACAGCCGCCTCTGCTCTCCCTTGAGCCACAGGGGTGGTAGCAGCTTCCTGCTGATTTTGATCCCTGGGGGGCCTCACTATCCCCTCTTGGCTTCTCAGGTCCTCTATCACCTGTGTAATGCATTCCTTATATTAAGTTCCCTCTGTTGGAAATATCTAGAGAGGTTTTTCTTTTTCTGCCTGGACTTGGCTAATATGCCATCTAAAAATTGTTTCATTGTTGTTGTTTTTTTTAATTTTCAAGCTTTTCATCTGTCCTTGATTCATAACCACCTGCTTTTGTTTGTTGATTTTAAATACACATTTGAAAAATCCTTTCCAGATTGTTCTATTATTTCTACTTTGTTTTATGTGACTCTTCTTACATGTGGGCTTCCTTTTGTAGTGCTGGCTTTCATTGTGGCCTTTGTAAATTTGTTTCCGAGTTCATCTTTATGGAGGCTGTTTTGTTTTGTTTTGTTTTCTCTCCCACTCACTGTCCCCCAAAGTGGTGTTAAGATTGCTTCAGCCCAGTGTCTTGAGGACAGAAGTCAGTGGCTCGGGGCTTTTGCCCTGTAGGTGTATCACAGTTCCACACCAGGAGCTCACACCGAATGTATAGGGGCTGGCTGGTTGTGCAGCAATCTCTGCTTTCTCGTCCTGTCCTGAGCGAGCGGTTTCCAGCCTGCTCCCAAGCAGATAACGGTGGACTTGGTCCGCCTGCAGCCAGAGCTGGGGGGACGGGAGCTCGGGGCATCCGTTCCCCTACTGCGAATGGCGGGGGGGAGGGGGCGGTGGTTCCTTATTCCTTGGTTGGAGTTGAAATTCCAGGTCCTTCCTGGTCTCCAAGGGCCCACACTTAACGGCTGTGGGTTTCCACTTCATTTTTGGTCCGTGTTTTTTAAAATCATGTCCCTGAATATCTTCCGAAACACTCTATCATTTTTACATTTTTGAAACAGAATGAGGGACGTTTAGCCTCTCTTCACCCTGGGGCAACACAATCCTTAGCCACAATATAGTCCACAGCCTCGCGGCTCAAAATGTGGTCGGTGCAGTGTGTTTTAAATACAGAATCCCAGGCCCACCTGAGCCCTGCTGTATCAGAAAATGCTCTTTAACAAAACCCCCAGGGGATTCCTGTACATATTAAAGTTTGAGCAGCACTCGGCTAAAAGTCAGTTTGCTTCTGTATTACCAGCCTGGACAAACGTAGACCCTTAAAGCTCTTACTGCCCTCAACTCCAGCCCTTCCTTGCTTTCCTATGACTTGCATGTTGATGCATCTTGAATTTCGTTACAGTTTGGTGTTGAAGATGGTAATTTTTATAAGCAATCATAATTTAGTTTTACCCCATATTTTACTGACTTCTTTGCTTTCCATCGCTCCTTCCCTCCCATTACTTGTTTTAGTCCCATTTTTCTCCTTGTTGAAGTTCTCTCCTCTTGGAGCATCTGGTATGATAATACTTTTGAGTCCTTACAATCTGAAAATGTTCTCATTTTGCCTTCATCTTTGACAATATGAATGGATATAGAATTCAAAGTTCAAATATTTTTTCCCTCTATTAAACAACAAAAGGAGGGCGCCTGGGTGGCTCAGTCGTTAGGCGTCTGCCTTCGGCTCAGGTCATGATCCCAGGGTCCTGGGATCGAGTCCCACATCGGGCTCCCTGCTCGGCAGGAAGCCTGCTTCTCCCTCTCCCACTCCCCCTGCTTGTGTTCCTGCTCTCGCTGTCTCTCTCTCTGTCAAATAAATAAATAAAATCTTTAAAAAAAAAAAAAAAAAAAGGAAAAACAACAAAAGAAACCTTTTTATTATGAAAAAACTCGAATCTTACAGAAAAGCAGAGGAAATAATGTAACGAACTCCCAAGTTTCGATCACTTCACGTCAGCGATTATCAGTAGTTTTGCCCCTGTTTTGCTGATGGCACATTCCATGTCAATCATACTCTCATTTTTTTCATGTCTTTTTGTTCTAGTAGCTTTAGGTGGCACCCTGTTCTTCCGTTCTGAAAATTTGTCACAGTGTCTCGATGTGGGTGATGGCTTTGTTTTTTGTTTTTTTAATACTGATATGCACTCAGAGTCTCTCTCAATCTAGGGACTTGTGTTTGGTTCAGTTCTGGGAATTTCTTGCCTATTATCATTTTTTTGAATGTTGCTTTGCTTATCTCCTTTTGGAAATAACTTTAAGAGGAACCTTGTAACTACTGAATCTTTCCTCCCTGTGCGTTTACAGTTCTGTTCCTTTTGTCCCTTTATCTCTTGGTGCTGTGTTCTGGGAAAACTTTTCAATGTAGCCTTTCCCTGCCTCATTTCTCCTTCGGCTGCGCACAGACAGCTATTGACTGACACATTCAACAGCGATGTGGTTTTGTTCCTCGGTTTTTCGTATTTTAGGGTTACAGTGCTTGGTTGTGGACTTCTTTTTTTTTTTTTTAAAGGTTTTATTTATATTTATTCATTTGAGAGAGCGAGAATGAGAGAGAGAGAGAGAGAGAGAGCACATGAGAGGGGGGAGGGTCAGAGGGAGAAGCAGGCTCCCCGCTGAGCAGGGAGCCCGATGCGGGACTCGATCCTGGGACTCCAGGATCACGACCTGAGCCACCCAGGCGCCCCGTGGACTTCTCTTCTATAGGAAGATTCTCCTGGGTGCATGCTGAGTAGAGATGGTTTTCCGGTGGGCTTCATGTGCAGAGGGTCTGGCCATCTGGGAACGTAGTGGCTGCAGCGTGAACCCCGGCCTTCCGGTGGTGAGGGCTTCAGGTGCCACTGACAATCCACTGGCTACTTTAAGCAGCAAAGGAATTTTATTTCTACTTTTTATTGAGGGGCGGAATAAAGTGATTACAGGGCACTGATACACTAATCGAAGTATCTCGATGAAACTTTCCATCTGTATACACTTGTGTAATCACCATCCAGATCAAAACATAGATTATCCCCAGCCTTCCGGAAGTTCTTTGTGTCTCTTTCCAGTTGGTATTCCTCCCCTTCCCCCACTAGAGGTAACCGTTTCCTCTGATTTCCATCACCACTGATTAGTTTTTCCTGTTTTTGCACATTATATAAATGGAATCACACCATGTGTACGTGTCTGACTTCCTTTGCTGAGCATAATGTCTATGAAATTCACCCTTGTTGAGTATATAAGTTGTTTGTCCTTTTATTTTTAATTTTTTAATTTTTTTAATATTTTTTTTATTTGAGAGAGAGCAGAGCTCGTGAGAACACGAGTAGGAGGAGGAGGGGCAGAGGGAGAGGGAGAAGCAGATTCCCCGTTAGCCCAGTGTGGGGCTCGATCCCAGGACCCCGGGATCATGACCTGAGCCGAAGGCAGACGCTTAACCAACCGAGCCACCCAGGCGTCCTGTTTGTCCTTCTATGTTGCAAGTGTAACATTCTATCGGATGAGTAGATCACAACTTATATATGCATTCTCCTACTGACAGACTTTCCAGTTTTTAATTAGGCTGAATAAAGCTTGTACAAGTACCCTTGCACATATGCATTTATTTCCTTTGGGTTCCAAACCCAGGAAAGTGATTGCTGGGTCACAGACTGGGCATGTGTTGAGCTTTAGCTGATACAGACAATTTTTCCCAAGTTGGTTATGCCAATTTACATTCCTGTCAGTATGAGACAGTTGCAGTCGCTCCACATCCTTATCAAACCCTAGTGCTGTGAATCTTTTTATTTTTAGCCATTCTGGTGGGTATGCAGTGGTGTGTCATTGTGGCTTTCATTTGCATTTCTCTGATGAGTAATGTTGTAGGGCACTGTGACACATTACGTTGTTCAGATAAAAGTTGCAAACATGTCTCCCATCCCATGTGATCCTACAGTGTAACTTGGACAACTCTTTCCCTTGAATCTTGTGACCATGGTGGAAGTGGTACAGCGTGACTTCTAAGGCTCGATCATAAAAGGCATCACCCTGTTCTTTTGGGACACCCTCTTGGAGCCCTGCGCTTCTGCAGCAGCGGTTCAACTAACTCGAGGGCATTGCGTGGTGAAAAAGCCCCAACTAGCCTATATAAAGAAACTGCGTGGAGAGGCCCTGAGACTACATGAGAAGAGAGAGATTCCCAGCCAGCCCCTAGCTCGAACCACCATCCGACTGCAACTGCATTAGACACCCCAAGCCAGAACCCCCTCGGCCGAGACATTCTTTTAAGCCAGTGAGTCTCAGCGAGGGGAGGTTTTGCCGCCACAGGGCATTTGGCGATGTCTGAAGACGTTATTTTCCTTTGTCCCAACGTGGAGGGGGGTGTTCTGGCATCTAGTGGGTAGAGCCCAGGAGTGCTGCTAAACATCCTACAAGACACAGAACAGCTCCCCACAACAAAGAATTATCTGGCCCCAAATGCTGACTGTGCCGAGATTGAGAAATTCCACGGTAAGCCACAAGATCTACTAGGTTTTAGGGTGATTTGTTCCATAGCAAAAGGACTAAAGCAAGCACAGAAGCAGAGAAGGAATTTATTAACGAGAATCACATAGTTCCCAGATCTCCGACAGGGGCCAGAGTGTGCAGCTTAAAGGCTACTCAGCCAGGAGTAGTGGTTAAACCATCCCCCCAGCTGTTCAGTGAAGACCACCGGACAAGGACCCCCGCTTGCACCCGCAATGCCGACCGAGGACCAGGTACCAGCACCCCGAGTGCTGGAAGCCACGTACCCTCGCCAGAAAGTGGATTCCACGTGCTTCCAGATTCTTTCCATTGCTCACGTGTGAAGCGGAGTCTCACTTCTGTATGTCTGATGGATGAATCCTAAGTCACGTGTGAACCTATCTGCAAGGGAAGCTGAGAAAGCAAGTTTTCTGGTTTCTACCAGGGAGACGGGACCAACATAGGAAAGGTGTCCCCAAGATACTGGGAAGCCAGAAGGTTGGATATTGTGTTGTAAGCCTGTTGTTGCATGTGACGACCACCCCACAACCGACCGACTGTTTTGTTAACCCATTTGGAGAGTTTGCTAGATATTCTTTTCACTTCCTTTAGATAATGTTCTGATGTTATCAGACCATTTGGGCTAAAAATTTTACTTTATAGATTATAATCCCAAAGAAATAACTTTCAGAAACCAGTTTATTATACAAAGGTACTTATTTGTAACCACTGAAAACTATAAAGAGCTCAAGTGTCTAAAACCACGGGAATGATGGACTCCTTTGTGATATGATAACAAACTTCTTAGATTTCCCAGGATGGAATTAATTCCAAATATTAAGTCATGTGGTCTCCATGCGTTTATTTATGCTCAGTTGGACCATGGGTCCAGTTCATCACGTTCGAAAAATGTCCCTGTGACTCTGTAATTTTATTATGATGGAATATTACCATAAATATAATGACTGTATATTCTCCTGGGCTAATTCATGGAAAGTGAATACAAAATGTTTTATGAAAAAAATTAAGCAAAATAGGAGTCTCAATATATTCATCCCAGCCATGTAAAATTAGTGTTTACATAATGTGACGGATCATAAGAAGGTTGCTTTTGGGTTTGGGTTTGTAAAGTCGTTTAAATATGGAAAAGAAAAAGGACACGCTCCGGTGTTTCTAGGAACCTCCCAGCATCTGAAGCGCTTGCCCAATAGGTGGCACTACTGGATAAGAGCAGAGAGAAATTTCTCCAGGCTGCTTCACGGCAGTATTTCTCAAACTTCGGTGGACATCGGAGGACCTGCTTCAAACAGAGCTTGCTGGGCCCTTCCCTCAGAGGCTCTGATGTAGCAGGTGGCAGGTGGGGCCTGAGAATCGGCATTCCTAACAGTTTCCCAGGTGAAACTCATGCTGCTGCCTTCGTGCCAGGAGCTTCTTGGAGTGCAGGGAGGTGGAATGGGGCCTTGCCCTCTCCTTCCTCCTAACGGTCCCTTGGCCCTCCGCACCGCCACGTTCAGTGTCCACAGATGAGCTGGGGCTGCCACTCAGAGGTGGGGGCGACGCGGCCCTGCTTGAGCCTCTACACCCCATCTTCCATTTGAAGGGAGCAGATGTTCAAGATGAAGGGAATGCTCTTCATCTGTTGTTTTCTGGAGGCACTGAAAGACCTCACTCACGGTAACACTCGCCAACACGGGGAATCACTGGTATCCCCATTCGCTACCGGATGTACCCTTTGTCCATTCTGGGGTGCCTCCTGTCTTGCAGCAGGCACCTGGGGGTCCTTTGTGCTCTCCCTCCCCTCCCTTCTGTGGACGCTGGTGTTTCTATAAACTTAAGCCTTTGGGTTAGCTCACTCCAGGCTCTATGTGTCCTGTGCTGTCACTACTGGTTAAAGAGCTTGCCTCCAACTCATAGAAATTCCAGCAAAATTCAGTACTGTTTTTTTTTTAAAGCTCTGTCTTCAAACTCTCAAACCTCTTTTCTCCTCCCACACCCCCCATGTTCACTCTCCCCTGAGCTTGACCTAGCTTCCTAGTTCACTAAGCAAACAGAAAGAAGTTCCACACGTCCCCAGCCCCATAGCCACCCTCCCCTTGCATCTACTTCCTCTCCAATAAGGCGGGTGACTTGTTTATGCTCCTGGCCAGGAACAGTCCCTCCACCTGTGCACTAGACTCCATCCTTCTCAAGGTCACGGCCATGGCGGTCTTGTCTCTTCACCGCATCGCCGCCTCCCTCCTCCACCTGGGCCTTTCCCAGCAGCATATACATGTGCTGCTCATTCTCGTCTCTTAAACACTAGACTGGCATCCGTGCGCAGTCTGTGGGGTCTGGCCTTCTGTTCTTCCGAGAGCCCACCTAATCAGGTTTTGTCCCCATCTGTCTACCGAAGCCGCCCCGCTCACAAATGACCCCACACTGCTATGTCCAATGTCACTTCTCAGTCCTCTGCAGCAGCATCTCACACGGTGGTCACTTTCTCTTTGAGACACTTTCTTCCTTGCTCCCACGATACCCCACTCACCTCTTGGGTACTCTCTCTTTTTTAAAAGATTTTATTTATTCGACAGAGAGAGACACAGCGAGAGAGGGAACACAAGCAGGGGGAGTGGGAGAGGGAGAAGCAGGCTTCCCGCGGAGCAGGGAGCCCAATGCGGGACTCGATCCCAGGACCACAGGATCATGACCTGAGCCCAAGGCAGCCGCTTAACCGACTGAGCCACCCAGGTGCCCCGGGTCTGCTCTTTTTTGATCACACTTTCTCAGCCCATTTGCTGGCTTCTGCTCAGCTTCCCAACTTCCAAGTGTCCAGTGGCCCACAGTTCAATCCTTGGACCTCTTCTCTGTCTGCTCTCACTGCCTGGGTGATTTCATGCGACGCCCCAGGGCTCTCAACATCGTCTATGTGTTGCTAACGCTCCAGTTTCTATCTCCAGCCTGAGCCTCCCTCCCCAACTCCAGCCCTGTACATCCAACCGCCTGCAGGACGCCTCCACGGAGACAGGTGTTAGGCAGCCCCATTCTCTGTCCCAGAGTCTTTGCTATACGGTGCCCCACGCCGAGCTACTCCTGCAAACTTCCCCACCTCAGCCAATGGCAGCTCCCGGGGTTCAAGCCAAACACCTCAGTGCCTTCCTTGATCCCTTCCTTTCTCTCAACCCAAATGCAGTCTGCCAGTCGGCCAGCTCCATCTTCAAACTACACACAGAATTCGGGGACTTCTCCTTGCCCTTTCTCCTTGGCCCTCACCACTACCAGGCTGATGGGAGCCCCCGCCGTGCTTCCTGGGTTACTGAGACAGCCTCCCAGCTGCTCTCCTTGCTTCTGTTGTCGCCCACCTGCAGTCCTTCTCAACACAGCGGCCGGCAATCTTGTTAGAACCTAAGTCAGATCCCGCCAGCCTTTGTTGAAACCCTGCCCTCCATTCCGCTCAGATCAACGCCGAGCCCCTTAGGAAGACCTCCGAGGCCCCAAAGAGTCTGTCCCCTGGAATTCTGGTCTCTTCTCCATTCCTCTTCCCCTTGTTCACTCCCCTCCTGGCATATTCCCACTTGGCCTTGGCCTTTGCGCCTTCTGCTCACTCTGTTTTTCTCTTTCCTGGCTCACTCACTTTCTGAATGCTTTTTTTTTTTTTTCTCAAGAGCCCCCTTCTCAGTAGACGTTGAGCAAAGCAGATCACTGTCCACTATGTGGGTGCTGGCTGTTGGTTTGCAAACTGGCCCCCGTATAAGGAGGGCGGGGGGGCGGTGACTGAAGAAAGAGGTAGGCCATTCCAGATTTGGGTGGCATGTTTAATAAGCAAGGGAACTTACGAGGCTTGTCTTGGGCGCTGCAGGACGAGAGCTCCACCGCACTCCCCCCCCACCCGGCCAGAATCTTAAAAGTTGATATAGAGGCTTTAACAGGATTCAGCCATGTATCCAGTCCAGATGGGCTTGGAAACACCTTACCCTGTCAAGGCTGTGTCCTTGAAAGTGGCTCCTTGTGTGGGACCAGTAAGCAGAAGGAACATTCCAAGGACGGGGGAGGGAGCCTCTGCCCGGGGCCAGCTTGAGGGTCACCTGGCGGTCATGTCCTCTGGATGACCTCCTCCAACAGGGTGGGCTTCGTTCAATCAATTGAAGGCCTTAAGTGAAAACGACTGAGGTCCTCCCAGGAAAAGGAAAGCTGACTCCAGACTGCCTTTGGCCTCAAAACTGCAACATCAACTCTTCCTGGGACTCCAGCCTGCTGGCCTGCCTTGCGCATTTCAGACCTGCCAGCCCCATAATCACATGAGCCAGTTCCTTAAAATCTCCCCTTCTTTTCTCTCTCCATCCTCTTGGTTCTGGTTCTCTGGAGAACCTAGAGGAACCCTGGTTTTGGTCACCTGGCCAAGTTCACTAGAATTTCAATGTTCATCCCCTGACATTTCATATCCCCTTCCCTGCTTTATTCTTTCTTCTTAGAACAGGTCACTATCTAAACATACCACATATTTTACTCATTTATCTGTTGTCTATAAACGACTGGGATGTAAACTCTGTCAGTGTATCCGTTTGGGGATTCCAGAGGACCAAGGGTGTATATATATCAGGAAAACGAAAAAAAAAAAAAAAAATACGTTTTATCTTATGTCTTCCATGCAGTGCTGAAGACGTATTTGTTAAACAAGTGAGCGACTAAGCGGACCGTCCATGTGCGACCCGCTGGCTGAGCGGCTGGCTCACGGGGAAGCGGCCCCTGCCCTGGCGCCCACGCAAGCCTGGGAACCTCGCAGCAACGGCGGAGCGAGACCACGGCCGGCGGCCTGGCCGCCCCGCACGGTTTGCTGCCCCTACACCAGGCCCCGCACGGTTCGCTGCCCCTACACGGGGCGCCCCCCGCGCCGCCGTGGCTCCAATAGCTCCGCCCAGTCCCAGCCTAGTCCCCTTTGAAAGGCCCATCTTGAAGAGGGAGGCGAGTCTTCCCAGAAAAACAATTGTTAAACCCTGCTTTCCTCTTTTGTGTGTGTGTGTGGGGGGACGCATTTTAGAATCTGCTTTTTATCTCCTTCAAGCTCAACCGAGAGCAGTGAGAGAAGGCCCCGGTGTAGCCGGACTGGCTGCGCCATTGTGGGGGGCGGGGGTCATTCCAACTCGAATCGTAAGGGGCTGCGCTTATCCAGCACGTAGCTGTGCTCACTCACAGGTCTGAGCACATCCTAACGGACTTCATCCCCGTAACAATCCTAAGTGCTGAGAGCTGTTACCGTCTTCCTGGTCCCCGGCTCACAGGCGGGAGGCGAGAAGCCCAGGGCTTGTGGGAGCTCACACAGCCACCGCCGAGAGAGGATCGAACCAAGGCGACCCCTGGGCCGGGACTCTCCAGGAAGAAGGGGTCCTCAGCCTGTTAGTGGCTGAGGAAGTAGGTCTGTAAGGGTCAGGGTGGGCGCAGGTGCTGAGGATCCTTGCGGTTTAGCATAGGACGTGACGAGAAAATCGTACATTTGCCAACCAGGCAATTACCAAGTGTCTGCCAAGAAAGGACTGAGCGTCCGTCACAGCGGTTCACCAGCTCCTGGGCTGCTCTGGACGCTGCCGGGAATCACGGGCACGTGAAACAAGGCCCCTGATCTCAGAGCTTCCAACTCTCGGTAGGAAGACAGAACCGGCACCAGTGACCCACGGAATTAACACGTCAGGAGCAAGGCAGCAGGAATGTTGGACACATCCCGACAAACAAAGCACAGTGTCCGCTTGGCCGGGACATGGCGAGGTCGGAAGCGGACCGGTGCGGCAGGCCGACGACGCAGGATTGGGTCCGGGTGTGCGGATCCGGGCAGGGGACGCGGCGGGCACAGCCCCGGGCCCGGGCCTCCTCTGCTGGAGAGCACAGGGGCGCGCAGAGAGGGTTTCCTAGAGCCAGTGCTGTGGCCTAAAGCCAGAAGAGCAGCTGGGGCCAAACTGAAGTTAACTTCGGAACGTGGCCCTTCCAGTCCAGAGGCAGGAAAATCCTGAAGTTTTGGGGGGCTTATGTAGTCCCCTTTTTTTGAAAGGCATCATGGCATGATAGGCGCTGGACTAAGGGGGCAAAATACCCCTTATGGTAGCCAGAGCTTCAGGACTTATTAATCATGGGATGTTGGGCAGTTCATTTGGCTTCACCAAGCCTCAGTTTCTTCATCTGACAAATGGGGAGGATAAGGTGAACCACCTACCTGCTCACAGGACTTCGTGAGGACCGTATGGGCTAATGCTTGTGAAAATACATCGTAATTCTGAAGTTGGATACAGCTTCTAGGGCAGGGTATTCTCGTTGTAACCAGCATGAATTTGTCCACAAACTTAAGGGTTTGAGCACGGGATGTCTCCTGTTATTTGCAAATTCAGTTAAGATGGATTCAGGACCCCATGTGCCAGATGAATAGGAAATCCCGCATCAAACTGCCTGGCTCCTGATGCCCCTCCCGGTGGTCTGAGAACACTGTGGGCCTCACGCTGTCCAAACGCCGGATCCCAGCTCGCTGGCGCCTCCTCCTGGCACTGCTGCGATGCTACTTGCCACCTCCCGGTGTCGTGAGGAGCACCAGTCCTCCACGGCCAGCGACCGACCAGCACTGTTGGCCTCCCTGCTGTGACATTTCCTGGGCCCAGCGTGGCATGTTGTGCTTCCTCGGTGATTTGCTCACCCCAGGGTGCTCGGCTCACGGCACACGGGCTTCCATAGGTCACAGTGCTTAGTGTCCAGTCCCATCAGCCACACACGTTGGGCCCCTCTGGTACCCTGATGCCCCAGGCTGGCCCAGGTGTCCATGCTTTGTGACGCTCACAGCTGTCCCCCTTTCTCTAGTCTTGGGGATGGCGACGGTGCCAAAGGGCTCCTCCCATGTCCTCAAAGACAAGAGAAGGGCCATAGCTTCTCTCAAGACTTTTAGATTGCCTTCTGCATTCTCCCCCACTGTACCAGGCACTTTGTCTCCTTTGACCCTTAAACACATGAGACTGACTTCTCCATTTTCTGGATACCAGCAGTTCGTTTCCTCCAATAAGACTTAGCCTTTCAAAACACAGTAAACTTATTTATATCCTAGATCCTCCCCCCTTCCCTCTTTTGACAATCCTCTTCCCTAAGGTGGCTAAGGTGACTAGCTGGCTGAGTCCAAAACCCAAGTTTATTCTCTGACAGAACACTGTGCTCTATGTGTGTCATGTGGCTTTTTCCTTCTAACTCTTTTCTTTCCTCCCTCCTTTGATATTTTCACTGACGTTCTGCGTTCTATGGATTTTCTGCAGCCTTTGTTACTCTAACAAAAGCAGACGGCACTGAGAACCTGGTGTGAATTAGCCTCACTTCTTCAAGACCAGTGACGTTTCAGAATTTGGCTCCAAAGGGAAAAGCAATTTTCCACAAGGCTAGAGCTTAGGCTTTAAGCCTTCATATGGTGTACATTTAAAAAATAGCAGCTTTATTGAGATATAATTCACGCAGCTTATAATTTATCCATTCAAAGAACAATAGTTTTGGGGCACCTGGGTGGCTCAGTCAGTTAAGCGTCCAACTCTTCACATCAGCTCAGGTCTCGATCTCAGGGTCATGAGTTCAAGCCCACTTCTTAAAAAGTATACATTTCAGAAGCTTTTTTTTTTTTTTTTTTTTAAAGATTTTATTTATTTATTTGAGAGAGAGAATGAGATAGAGCATGAGGGGGGGAGGGTCAGAGGGAGAAGCAGACTCCCCGCTGAGCAGGGAGCCCGATGCGGGACCCGATCCCGGGACTCCAGGATCATGACCTGAGCCGAAGGCAGTCGCTTAACCAACTGAGCCACCCAGGCGCCCCTTCAGAAGCTTTTAATATATTCTGATATGTGAAAGGTTTAGAACATTTGAATTGCCTCAAAGAAACCGTGTATCCTCTGGTGAGCATCCTCCCCACCCACCCCCCCATCCTTCCCAGCCCTAAGTAACAATTAATCTTTCAGCCTCGATCGAGGTGTCTATTCTGGACATTTCATATAAATGCAATCACGGAATATGCGGCCCTTGGTGACTGGTTTCTTTCACTCACCATCATGTGTTAAAGGTTCATTCACGTTGTGGCGTGCATCAGTACTTCGTTCCTTTTCATGGCTGAATAATATTCCGTGGTACGGATAGAACATGCTCTTCTGTGGGTGGACACCTGCATTGTTTCTACCTTCTGGCTATTCCGAATACTGCTGCTGTGACCATGTGTGTACGAGTTTTTGTGTAGATGATGGTTTTCATCACATGGCATACATTTTAACCCTTTAAATGAAGCGCTCTCTAAAGCAAACTCTGCCCAACCCTCCGTTCCCAGTCAGGCTGTGTGAGAAATCCTTTACTGTCTGCTTCACAGCTCCGGGTCTTCCCTGCTTGACAGCGGATGCTCTTGCTTTCTCTTTGCTGCCAGGCTGTGAGCGAGTATCTCATAATTCTGGATCATTTCTCTGCCTTTTGCAGTCCTTTCCCAGCTCACTTCCTGTTATTTTCTCTGAAAATGGACAAAATTTGTTTTCTCTGAAAGTGGATAACAAAATGTGTCAGAATTATGTCTAAATAACACACTGATAAATATTTAGCTCAATAAATCTTTGTTAAATGAATGCATAAATGGTGTAAAGGAATCAGGGTTCTCTCGGGTCCTTCTTCCATGGACCAAAATGCATGAACATCGTGACAATAATTGCAGGGGCTCTGAGGCCCCTCTTGCCTCTGCCAGGGACAGTTGCGTTCCAGGGAGTTCAGGTTGCCAAGAGAGCAGCTTTCAGACAAGCACAGGAGTGCAGTATCCATTGTTTTGCAAAAGGAAGAAGAATTGTAAAAAATTAAAAAGGCGGTTTGGGACCGGGAATCGGGGACTGGCTGGGATTCTGTAGACTGGCCGGGAGCCATCAGTATGGCTCTGGGAAGTCGACCACCTCTCTGGGTCTCTGTTTTTTGGTTTTTAGTGAAGCAAGATTGGATTAATGGATAAACTATTTTTTGCTTTGCAAAGTTCTTCGAAATTCTGATGAAAGAAATGAACTCTCTCTCCTTAGTAATGCACACCTACACCAAAATCTGTGTATGGTTTTCATGGTGTCTCTGTAACCCATCCCCAACCCCCCTCCCCCCAGTTAAGACCCTAATGTCATGCCCCAGAAGATCACCATGGTCACTTCCCGTTTTAAGTGATGGAAATTTCAGAAATTTTTAATGTCTCATCTAGGAAAAATTTGAAGGGTGTAAAGTCATTCCCAGAGCCCTTCAATCGTATGACTTCAGAAAACTACTCAGAAACCCTGTCCTAAATACAGTGTTTTAAGTTTAAAATGTAAAGGATGTTTCCCTACTGGGAGCCCAATTACAATTGTTCGTTCTTTGAGGAAATTTTTACATGATAAAAAGGAATGTGCAGCATATTTTTATATGGTAATTCTATAATCAACTAGTTTACCTATTGTGCCCAAACAACCAAATGACTTCACTTTTAAGGGGTTCTGTTTCCGAGCGGAGGCAGCTGAGTGGGAGACTGTGGAAGCGGCTGAGTGCTGCGCAATCCCACACACAGGCTTCTCTGTTCCTGCCTCTCCCTTCCGTCGTGGTCCCCAAGGCTCTGAACTCAACCTTAAACCCCTGGGGAGCTCCTTTCCGGGTGCAGGGCTCCAGTAGATTCCATGGTGCTCCCCTCCCTGGGGCCCTAGGTGTGGCCTCACGGGTTTGGCAAACCAGTTGTCTTGGTTAAGCCAATCACGTTTGACCAATGGCACCCCTCGAGCGGCCTTGACCTCAACTCACAATGAATGACACCTTCAGCTTTGGGGACAGAGCTGTCATTTCCCAAGGACAACCTGGAGAATCTGACTGACTCAAGGCAGAGTAGAGAAGGGAAATAGTTAAATCTAGCACTTTTGCTTCTGAATTCCAACCAGCAAATGGAAGGCCCAGCTCCTCTTCCAGACCATGGCACTGAAGACGAGGAAGAGAAGTCAGTTGCCTGTGACTGGAGCAGTTCCTCAGTAACAGGCATCACTCGGGACGATGTTAGAAAGGAATAATGTGGAATTCAGTAGAAATGCACATTACATCCAGTGGGAGCCAGATGACTTCATCACAGCTAATGTTATTACAATGAATATAAAAGGAATTAATGATTCACCATTTAGTTACTTTCCTCCCTGCCCCCAACACCTTTTCTTCAGCTTTAACAAACTGGTCCGGAGCCAAGTGCGACATGAGTTTAGTAATGACTTTAAGCACCATTTACGCCGCTATCATGGCAATTTAAATTGTCACTTTCTATTAAAAGGTCTACCTCAGAATGGTTTTAAGTGAAAGCGTTCCACACTGACAGTGCAATTAAACAAGAAAAAAAACCCTTTCTTGGGATGTCAGTGCAAACGCATTTTAAATAGTGGTTCAGCAGTGCCTTGCTAATTTAAACTACAGTATTGCTTTCTATTAAAGAATAGAAACTGATTTAGGCTTTTTTCCCCTCCCTGTACTGTGTGACAGTTTGAATTGGCATCGTGTCCCAGGCAAAGCCCTGATGTGCCAATGGGGTCCCTGAACCTAAAGTGTACCCCTCCCAAGGCAGGCATTAAATGGAAATAATTTACCCATGTGGTGGAGGAAGCATCACCTTTCCCAGCATCGGCTTTTAAAATTGCCCTTTTCTGATCCAGTGTGCCTTTTTCAAACTGTGGTCCACTTGCTTATCAGGGACGGAACTGTTCAGTTCTGGGGCCCGGGAGGGGGGTGATGCACGGGACTGCTTGATCAAGATGACAACTTCCTGCTTCGAAAATAGATGATCAACTCTGGAGAAAATTTAGTGTGGAAAATAATTCCGAGTAGAGGTGTGTGAGTCTTTCTCTCTCTTTCAGATTTCTGAGTTTAGATCTCGAGGTGGTTTATGCATTTCCCCAACCTCTTCTTCAATTCAGCTGAGGAAAGACAATTCAGGCACTTTGGTCTTTGAATACATTTTAACACATAAACGCTAACGGAGCACAAATGTTGAACGTGGCAGTACAAAATAACATGTTTTCCCCACCTCATTTGTCTCCTGGACTCCCGTAGCCCCAATAGTCCATAATTCCCCAGCATTTGGCTTCGATAGATTCCAGCTATCAGAGAGAATAACACAATTACATTCTTAGGTGTTGGTGCCTTAAATTAGAAGTTGAAGAATATTTGAACAGCAGGAATGGCTGGCATTTTATTTTAATGGTCTTGAAGCGTTTCCAGCCTCTCTGAGAGTACCTTATGTCATGAGTAATAGGCTTGCTCTGAAGCACATTAGCCTGAGCAGAAGTAAACGAGGCACAACATTTAAGTTGCTTCTGTTACATTCTCAACTGATAGAGTTATTGCTCTGAAGGACACCGAGATAGCATCTTGAGAAAAGTGTCCCGATGATGGTTATAGAGATGCAATTTTTTATGTCTATACAATTATATTTCTAACTTCACCACATTCCACACTTGACTGCCATGGAAAAGATGATCGATGTAAACCCAGTCCTTACGAGAATAATACATAAGCTACTGGGATCGAAACTCATTTTTATTTTACAAATTAGGCAAACTTTCTTTCAGTTCAATTTTCTTCCTGTTAATGTAACAGACATTTGTATTTCACCTTGGGGTGACTGGAAACAGAAGAAATGGCCTGCTGATTTGGGGACTCAGGGGAGGCAGGAAAGAGTCACCTCAAAAAGCGGTATTACTTAGTGATAGGTGGAGGTTTTTGAAGAAGGGACGGATGAAGAGAGAGCCGGAGAAACTTGCTTTGGAATAATAGGCATAGAGAAAGCAGAGAAATCTTGAAAGACCCACAGGGGGACATAGGGATGTATTCTCAAGGAGGGGTTCTGGAGGCAGGTGCAGTTACAAATCTTAGTTGGGCTGGTTCTTTCTCCTTCACTCACCACGCACACTGTCAACAACCGGATTCAAAGATCCCTGAGAGCAGGTTCTGGGTCTTACTCGTCTTTGTATGGCCGACAGCCCCTGGCCCTGGGCCAGGAATGGGGCAGCCCGCAACATCCAAATAGTGGCACTCAGTCGGTCGCCTTCTCTCTCTGTGTAAGAGGAGACTCTGCCCCCTCCTGTCTGGACGATGAAAGGGAGTTGGGATATTTAGGTGCTATGGGATATAGAAATAGATCTCTCAAATTTTAGTATCATTTTGTGACATTGCAGGCATCATTTCATGGAAATTTTCACAACAGAGCCTTGAATGGCTTGCCAAAGGTGACCTGGAAAGAGAAGGCTTCTGTGTAAATGCAGGTTTGAGGAGAGGAGGGAAGAGAAAACAGTGGGGTTACTCCTGTCAATGAGGACCAAGGGCTGCAAACTGAGCTAAGACACAGATTAAGAAACGCATTCCATTCCTAATAGGGAGCCTCCCAGCTGCGGAGCCCAGAGCGCGGAATTAGAGGCCAGTGGATGTCAGTTCTCACCAGTCCGCTTGGCCAGCTAACTCTCCTCCTCCCACGAGAGTCTCATGTTCTCCCTCCCTAACCCCAGATTCCTCTAAGCTTTCCAGCAGCATTCCATAGGATGACACGGATAGGTTCTTTCAGGACCCTGGAAATGTCGTTTATTGAAGGTAGAGGCCCAAACTTACTTACAATGGCAGAATTTCATTTGCTCACTTTCTTAGCGCCACGATCACCACAGTCAGTTTGAGAACATTTTTGTCCTTCCCTGAAAGGAACCCCATACTCTTTGGCAGTCACTCCCCAATCCCCCCTCCTCCAGCCCCAAGCAATCACTAATCTACTTTCTGCCTCTACAGATTTGCCTATTGGGGACATGGCGTGTAAATGGAATGATACAGCATGTGACCTTTTATGTCTGGCTTCTCTCACTTAGCATTGTTTTCAAGATTCGTCCACATTGTAGCATGTACCAGTACTTCATTCCTTTTCATTGTTGAAGAATATTCCATTATATGGATATACCACATTTTGTTTATTCATTCATCATATAATGAACGTTATGTTTGGGTTGAATTGAGCCCCCCTCCCCCAGCTGCATCCCCCAGTGACACATTGAAGTCCTAACCCCCAGTACCACAGAATGTGACCTGATACAGGGTCATGGCAGATATAATTAGTTAACATGAGGTCATACTGGAGCAGGGTGGGCCCTTAATCCAATATGGCTGGTGTCCTTATAAGAAGAGGAGAAGAGACGCAGAGGCATGCCAGGAGAGTTCCACGTGAGTGCAGAGGCAGAAGTGCAGTGATCCAGTGGGAAGCCAAGGAACACCAAGCCCCCATCAGAAACTGGAAGAGGCAAGGAAGGATTCTCCCCTAGGGCCCTGGGAGGGAGCCTGGCCCTGCCAACACCCTGATTTCCGACTTTTAGCCTCCAGACCCATGAGAGAATAAACCCCTTTGTTTTAAGCCACACAGTTTGTGGTTCTTTGTTACGGAAGCCCAAGGAATGACCATTTGGGTTGCTTCCGTTCGAGATTCGGTTTTAATATTGTGTACGTAGTGTGAACGCAAGAATGCTCTGAGCCCATTCGAGTTCATTGTCTAAGCTAACCCACAAAACAAGCATGTGAGGCAGGTCTAAACCTTCCCATTTTTTCCATCAAAAACGTGAGGCTCAGAGAAGATGGTATGGGACCGAGCCAGGATTTAAATCCAGGCTTTCTGATTCTAGTTTCAGCGCTCAACAAACCAGAATGTCCAGCAAGTTATTCAGAGCAGGAAGTGCAGTTAGCTACGCCAAAGAGTACATCTCTCCCTAAGAAAGACAGCGTAGCAGTGACGATCGCTAGCATTTCCGGAGTGTTTATGAAGTGCCAGGCATTGTGTTAAGTACTTTTCTCACATGAGACAGACACTGTTAGTTGCCTACACAGGATGTTCTTCCGTATCAAAAGAAACCTCTTTTGTGGTACTTGTGATCAAGTACCACAATTCTAGGCAATACAGTTTATGTAGAAGTTGCTGTGGGTCTCCAGTGTGGCAGACATGGCTCTACCTGCGGAGGTCCACGCTCCCCTTCCATGGCTCCCTTCGAGACGTTGCTGGGAAGAACTGTTCATTGAGGGACTATATTTTCTGGCTCCCTTTACATTTATGAGGACCCATGCAACTGAAATCTGACCAATAAAATGTGAACAAAAATCTAGTACCTCAATTCTAGACCTGATCCATTCTACACACTTCCCCACACTCTATCTTCCCTTGTCTGCTGGCAGAATATTCATGCCTCATTTGACCCTGGAAGCCCCATATTCTACAAGGGCTCTTGCACGACTGCACTGAGCAAAACTGCATCCTATCCTTTTCCTCTAGCCCCTACCCTCCGTTATCAACTGACCTTGGCAGGAGTGAGAAGTAAACTTCGATTGTGTTAATCCACTGATGAGTGGGCTTTTTTATCACAGCACTTAGGCTGCGCTGACTTAAACATCTGGGAAAGTTTTTGCTCTCTTGATTCAATCACTACCCCTTCCTCCTTTTTGCTGTTAAGAACATGGGCGTGGGGGCGCCTGGGTGGCTCAGTTGGTTAATCGGCTGCCTTCGGCTCAGGTCATGATCCCGGGGTCCTGGGATCGAGTCCCGCATCGGGCTCCCTGCTCCGCGGGAAGCCTGCTTCTCCCTCTCCCTCTGCCTGCCTCTGTGCCTACTTGTGCTCTCTCTCTCTCTGTCAAATAAATAAATAAAATCTTTAAAAAAAAAAAAAAAAGAACATGGGCGTGATGGCTGAGGCCACAGCAGCCATCTTGGGATCATGAGAGAAAGATCACAGGAACTGCAAAGACCTCACTTCGGAAATCTGTGACCCCTTTACCCAAGGCCGGCAACTACCTACCCCGGGCCTCCTAATGAGTGAGAAAAATGAATCGCCTGGTCTGCTGAAGCTACTATTTATTTATTTTTATCTTAATTCCAGTATAGATAACACATTGTGCTCTCTTAGTTTCAGGTGTGTGATATAGTGATGCTGAGGCTACTATGTAGTCAGGGATTCTGTTGTTTGCATTCCAGTACAATCCCTAACTGATACAATCCATTCATGCAAGTAAACCTTACCCAGCTCTTCAGAGGCAAGTGCTATTACTATTCTTATTTTACGATAAGAAATTAGGGGCACCTGGATGGCTCAGTCGGTTAAGCATTTGCCTTCGGCTCAGGTCATGACCTCAGGGTCCTGGGATCCAGTCCTGAGTTGGGCGGGGAGCCTGCCTCTCCCTCTCCCTCTGCCCCTCCCTCTGTTCATGCCCTCTCTCTCTCTCTCAAATAAATAAATAAATAAATGAAAATCTTTAAAAAAAGAAATTAAATATTTTGTTGAAGATCACACAACTAGTTAAGCAGCAGAAACCAGGGTATGAATCCTTTGGCCACAAAGCCAGAATATTAACCAATATACCATATGGCCTTTAAGGAAGACTTTTCCTAAATATGTCGCTTGTTCTATCTTGTGTGACATTGTTCCATAAAAACTTAAAATCCTACACCCAAAATTCAACCACTTATT